>NW_026250099.1:1200000-1570767 GCF_024043145.1 Alternaria conjuncta | reverse complement strand
AGTTATAAAAACTACTTATATTTTCTTATTATTTAGTTATTATAAACTGCAGCTTAAGAGAGTGTGTAAAGATTATAATAACTTAGTTATTATTATCTTTTTATTATTATTAAGCTTTGTTAAGATTGCACTTATTATAATTTCTTAACAAATTAGAAAAATTTCTAGTAAATCTAATTGCTTACGTAATTAAGATTTTAGTAGCTAGTTTTAATCTGCTACACTAGGAGATTCTAAAACACCTTTATTTGTCTTAGCCTAGTTAATATTAGAGTTATTACGTAATTTAATAACTCTTATCTTCTTATCTCTTTTTCTGCAATTGCTAAAAGATCTAGTAATAAACTAATTATTAGTCTATGTAATACAACGCATAGACTAATATAATTAGTACTAGTCTAGATTATAAATCTAGGAGATAAGAAGGATTTAGCAGACTTAGATTATAAATCTAGGAATTAAGCAGATTTAATTATAAATCTTTATCTTTAGGCGGAAATAGGCAGATATTTACGCAATTATTCTAGTAGCTATTTTTTATAAAAGAAATAGCAATTCTCTATAGTTATTCTTTACCTAGCAATAATATTATTACCTTTTATCTATTATCTACTCTGCAATTATATTGCAATCTTTATTAGTTAATACTATTTATTATAGTATTAAACTACTTTGTTCTAACAAAGCTATATTCTATTATTAGAGAATAGTTCTTGTTACCTATCGATTCTTTACAAGCTTTAGTTTAATTATTATAATAATATATTATATAACAAACTATAATACTTTATTAAGTTCTACTTACTAGACGCGTAGTATATTTAACTTCTTAGTTTTATTTAATATTATAAAAATTAAAAACTTATTAATTCTAGCTATTACAATTAAGGTAAATAAAGCTTTTATTATAATAGTAAAAAGTAAAAAAGAGTAATTACTTCTTATAAAGACTGCTTTAAATTTTTATAAATTTTATTAATTTACTATTTTACTTAAAGTTTTATTATATAGTATTATAATAGTTTTAAGAAAATACTTAAATATACTTACTATACTAGAAAAAAAGCTAGCTAAGCTAGTAGATATATTTATAACTTAAAATAAGCTTTACTTTATTTAAAATATAGTAAGTAATATTTTTCTTAGCTAAGAGAAAGTTATACTTTACTAGCTAGAGAAAGTAGTATATTTATAGAATATTATTATATAATACTAATAAATACGTAATAGTAAATAAGCTAGATAGTAACTATACTAAAGAGTAGTGTAATATAGCTACTTAAATATCTAGATTAATAAATTATTACAAATAATATATACTTTACTAGTATTAAAATAAGTTTACTATAAATATTTTATGCTATCTTTTAAGCTTTGTACTAGTAGTAAGTATATTAGATTACTATGTAGAGTTTTTAAACTATATAAAGCTAGTATTAGTACTACTAATTAATAGTTAAGATTATTTTCTAGTAATATATAATAAATTTAAAGTAATTAGTTTATTTTAACTATATATATAGTAAGTATTGTATAGATAGTATAAGTATAAATACTATAATTTATAACTATAGTCTATTCTTAAAGAGTTTTAGATTAATTATTACGTCTAATTTAGTAATACGTTATTAGATAACTATTAAATTTTAGAAAATCTACACTATAGACTCTATCTCTTAATACTATAGAGAATAGATTTATAAATGTATAAGAAAGCTTAGAACCTAGTATAGAATAGTAAATAGAATATTATATATATAATATATTATATATAGAAGATTAAGTTCTATATATATTATAGAACTAGTACTTAGAAAAGTATTCTAGAAACTATTAAAGTAACAATTTTAAGTTACTAATTCTATAGAATATAGAATACTATAATATTACTTATAATATATAATAAGTATAGTTCTACAATAATTCTAAGAATAGAGAGTAGAAATATATATACATTTAGCTTTTTACTAATAAATATATAAACTTTTCTATAACTAGTTTATTCTTACTATCTCTTAATATAGTATTTAAAACAAATATATATAATAGGTATAAAAAATATAGAGAAGACTTAAAAAAAATTTTTTAGAAATTAATAGAACTAGATAATATACTTATTACTCTTGTAGCTAGATAGTTAATAGTTAGAGTTAGAGTTAAATTACTTACTTTTTCTTTAATCTTGTAATTAGTAGACACTTTTAATAAAGCTAAGTAGTAATTTAAATAAGTTCTAGTTACTATTTATAATTCTTAAGTTATAATTAACTATCTTTATAATATACTTTATAAAAATTTAAATCTTATTAATAAAGATATCTAATTCTAGATATAAAGCTACTATTTATTATTACTTATTAGTTATTATAGTAGAGTATTACTATAGAGTAGAGTAATAATATATAGTTAGTAACTCTATATAGTAATTTTATTATAGGTACATTTTTAAAATACCTTATACTTACTTTTAATAACTATAAGAATTTAAAAAACGCTCTTTATAATATCTACTATAGATATAACACTTTAATAATAATAAAAATATACTTATAAAGAGTAATAGTAGTAAAAGCTTTTCTAGTAAACTTAGAGTAGACTTAGAAGTATTAATAAGTAAGCTATAAAGCTATTAGGCTATAGAAATATTAAAATATTCTTAGTTCTAAAATTTAATATAGAAAGAAGCTTTTAAGAGTATAGATATTAATAGTAATAATAGAAAGATTTTAGTAGCAAGAGTAGAAAGTAGAATATAGAAAGTAGAGCGTAGTATAATATTAAATAAAAGTTTTTCTATTAGCTATAGAAGTAGATAGAAAACTATAGTAGAAGTAGAATTAGACTATAGTACTATATAAGTAAACTCTAGTTAGAATAAAGTTAGATTATAGTATAGAGAATAGTAGCCTAGAAGAGATTATACAGAACTATATATATAGACTATTTCTCTTTATTCTATATCTTTTTTAATACCTATATATTTATCTAAAAAATCTAATAATATATCTACTAAATATAAAAAACTTTCTATACTAAACTTTTCTTCTATACTTTTTTATAGAGGCTTTAGTTTTTATAATAGTAATAATACCTAGTATAATAAAATAAACTATACTAGTAGATCTTACTAGTTTAATATAGTATACTTAACTTTATAGTTTATATTAGAAACTTAAAAATAGAAGACTTAAAGTATATAGCTAGAAAAATAAAGCTAGAAAAGAAGTTTTATTAAAATAGTAAAAAGTAGATAAAAGTAATAACTACTAATAAGAGACGTTTTATAGCTTTATATATTATAAGTATATACTATTTTACTAAAATAATCTTTTCTTATAATATTATAATAATTTTATAGAGATAGTTTAACCTAGCTTAGTATATTAAATAAAAAGCTAGCTAAGTTAGTAAATATACTTATAACTTAAGATAAAAATAACTTTATCTAAACTATAGTAAGTATTATATTTTTTAGCTAGAAATAAGTAGTACTTTACTAGCTATATAAAGTAGTAAATATTATAGTATAGTATTAGACTATACTAATAAACGCTTAATAATAAGTAGAATAGATAGTTAGTATACTAAATAATAGCGTAATATAGCTAATATAGGTAGGCTTATATACTCTAATAGTATAAAGCTTAAGACTTTAAAAAAAAAAATAGCTAGGCTTATAGATAATTATATATAAAATATAAATTAGTTATATTAATATTATATAGGTATCTTAGATTAGTTTTAAAACTTTATACTAGTAGTAGACTTACTATTACTAAATTACCTTCTAGAGTTATATAATTATATAAAGCTAGTATTAGTACTAGTTAATAGTCTAGATAGTTATTAGTAGTATATAATAAATTTAAAGTAGTTAGTTTGTAATAATTATAATATAGTAACTATTATATTAGTAATAATAATAGTAGTAGTAGTAGTAGTAGTAGTAGTAGTAGTAGTAGTAGTAGTATAAGTGTAAGTATTATAAGTTTTAAATCTAGGCTTATATTAGAGATTTGTAAGTTTACTATTAGGTTTAATAAAGTATTATATTATTACATAATTATACAATTATATAATTACTTAATTCTAAGAAAGTATACTATAGGCTCTATCTCTTAGGCCTAGAGAGAGATTACTTATTAGTTATTATTATTAAGCTAGTGTAACTTTAGTTATAATAGCGAAAAAGTAAACTTTAAATAGTTAGATCTTTTTTTAATATTAACTTACACTAAAATAAATACTATAAGATATTTATTATAATAGATAGAAGTACTATAGAAGTATATATAGATTTAACGTATAGATATAAAATATATTATTTTATTATTTTATAAGAAACTTAGTTATTAGATTTCTTATACCTTTAAAATTAGAATTCTACTTTACTATACTAAATTAGTAATTCTTTAATAGTCTTTTTTACTATAAGATATAGATCTTAATATCTTAAAATTAAAATTTTAATTTTATAGAAAATACTATAAACTTAAAGTTTCTTCTATCTCTAGAAGAGAAAACTTATTATTTTTTAATAGCTTATTTTTAATTATAGTTTAAAATTAAGCTTAATATACTATATAAATTACTTTAAAATTTATTATATAAGTCTAAGATACTATAGAATAGAAGACTATCTAGTAATCTAGATCTTTTTAATTTTAGAATCGAATAAGAATTTACTTTAAATCTATAGTAACTTCTTACTAAAGTTATTAAAGAAAGGTTTTATAAAATCTAAAGAAAATCTATTAAATAGATCTTAAAACTCTACTTTTAGCTAATATTTAAAGAAAGATTTAAAATCTTTAAAGTATAAATATTATATAAACTTACTAGTCTATTCTTATTTACTCTTTTAGCTTACTTATTAATTAGTAAGCTAATAATTATATTATATAAGCTAGTCTAAAAGAGTAAGGTCTATTACTAGTATATAAAAAGATATATTTCTTAAAAGTTAAAATCTTATATTTAGAGGTATAAGTATTAGATAAACTAAGACTTAAGTTCTTAGTACTACTACTTTTAGCGTAGTTAGAGCTTTTAAGATAAAGAGTAGTAAAGTTACTATTCTATAAATACTAATATCTACTAATACTATAGTAAAGAGAATTATAATATAATTATATACTTCTAATAGCTTATAACTAACTAAGCTATAAATTATAAAGTAATAAAGTACTAAAATCTTAGCTTATAAAATTATACTTCTATATATATACTCTTTATTCTCTACTTCTATTCTAATTTTAGAGCTTATAGTAAGATTAAAGATCTAAAAATTAATAAAAGAATTAAATAGTAGCTTAAATTTAATACTAAAAGCTATACTAGTATATTAAGTAAGCTTTTAACTATATTCTTACTCTTTTATATATTTTCTTAGTGTTAGTAAATCTAAAGCTAATCTTATTACTAGTTATATTATCTTATCTACTAAATTTAATTATATCTTTTATTATTACTATATTAATTATTTTGTTCTTAAATATATTACTATTACTACTTTTATAAATTCTTAAAATTATTATTTTAGAAGCTATAATAAAAGCTTTTAAAAACTACTATAGTTATACTATACTAAAGACTATTATAAGAACTCTAAAAAGCTACTTTACTAGTATAGAGCCTTACGCTAGGTCTATTAATATTTTTCTTACTTTTATTCCTATTCTTCTTATTTTTTATATTTATATTTTTATTATTTTTATTATCTTTATTATATAGATAGCTATTATAAAACTTTCTATTTTTATTTATTCTAGTTTTACTTTTAAGAAGCTTTTAAGTAAAATATATAAAGTTCTTAGTAGTTATAGTCTTTTTTTAAAAAAGAAAAAAACTAAAAGTACTATTTTATTAATAACTATTCTATTAATAGTCTTACTAATAAAATACTACTATTTACCTAATATATTATTATCTATAACTAAGTATATAAATTAAAAGATATAATAAATTTTTAAATTTTTCTAGCTCTATAGAAAGCTATACCTTTATAAAGAAATACTTTAGCTAAAGTACTTTATAAGAGTAATAAAAGCTAAAATAGTAAGAATAAAGTATTTATAGATTACTGTATATAGTAATATACTATTTATTAAATAGTAGCTATAATAGACTACTATAATTTCTAATAAGACTTAGACTATAGAATAGTTATTATACTATAGTTATTAGAGTAGTACCTTAAGCCTAATTTAGTATTATATTTATAGTAAAGTAGTATTAAAAGATATTAAAAGATATTAAAAGACTTTAAGCTAGTCTCTTTTAGAATTACTTAATAATTTCTATATTTATTTAGTATATATTACTATTTTAATATACTTATTTTAGTCTATAGTATAGACTTATTTTATACTTATATATATAAGTTTCTAGTTTATATTAGAACTAGAAATAACTAGAAATAACTAATATAATATATAGTAATAGGTATACTACTAACTAGACTTACTATATTTATTCTCTATTAATAATAATCTTATTTTAAGTTAATAGCTAATAAAAGTAACATAATAACTACTAACCTTTAAGATAACTATAGTATAACTCTATAGTATCTATTTAAGTAATAGTATTAAAGAGTATAGTATAAGCTAGAAACGCTATATTTTTAGTATTCTAATTCTTAATATTTATATAATTAATCTTCGCTAGTATACTATACTACTACTAGATAGTAGCCTCTATACTTAGAGATAGCTTTATTTTAAACTTTAGAGCGTATATAAAGTTATAAATATAAATAGTATAAGTAATTAGTAAATTTAACTTCTTTATACTAGTAATAAAGTAATCTTTAACTTAATCTATATTTTTAATAAAAGAATATTTATAAAAGAGCTTATATATCTTACTAATAAGCTCTTTAAAAGTAAGACTAAAAAAGAAAATAATAAAAAGTCTTAACCTAAGTAAATATATTTATAAGATAGTAATAACTAAAGCTTTAATAAAAGCTTTAATAAGAGCTAAAATAGAACTTTTAATAAAAGTATAGATAAAGTAGCTCTTTAAATATTTAGAAATACCTTTTAGAGTACTTAAAATATTAGGTATTATATTATAAATAATATTTTATATAATTACTACTAAAATAGCCTTTAGAATAGCTATTATAATAGCTTTCTTTTTAATATAATTAGAGTAAATTATAAAGACTTTAGTAATAGTAATAGAGTAATAGAAGTATTTAGTTAATAATAAAGTAGCTTATAAGCTTTAGTAAGTAAAGTAATATAATTAGTAATAAGATTAGTCTAATATTAACTTATAACTACTTATAAGACCTATAAGATAGTAAGTTAGTATACTAGTGTAGCTTTTAGTATAAGATTTAAATTACTATTAGCTTTTTAATATATATTTAGAGTTTTAAAAGTTATAGAAATATAAAAAATATAAAAAGCGTACTTGTACTAAACTATTAGTATCTATATTCTAACTATAAACTTTTAAAATATATTACTCTATTAGTTATAAGCTAATAAGTATATATAATTAAATTATAATTCTTTTATAAAGTTCTCTTATAATGTATTTAGTATACTAATAAAAAATAAGATATTAAGTATTAGAATAGCTACTTTATAAGCTTATAAAATTTTAAAGCGTTAACTATTTTAAAGATAGTAGCGCTAAAACTTTAAGCTTTAGCTTATATAATACTATATTTCTAAAAGTAAGTAAAAGATTTAGCTATATATTTTTTAAAGTACTAGTAATAGTTTTTACTTTTTTAGAATTACTAGCTCTTTAAGCTATAAGTATTACTACTTAATATCTAGATTTCTACTTAATAAGAGTTTTTAGAGAATAAATACTATAAAGTCTAGTAGTAGTTTAAAACTACTATATAAAGAAAGTATATAAATATATATAGTTAGAGTTAGATATTAGTACTAATAGTAATATATACTTAATATCTTAAAATCTTATAATCTTTTAGCTATTCTAAGATAATAGCTTAGTATTTTTAAATATCTTTTTACTAAATACTAACTTTAAAATTAGATAGAAGATACTATAAACTAATTATATATATATCTTATACTAAATATATATAATTTTACTTTTAGTTAAAATCTTTTTCTATACTATTAATTTTTATCTAAAGATTAAATATTTATTATATATAGTAACTTAACGTAGGCATTATATAGATTTATTACTATTAATATCTCTAAAACGCTAACTTTCTATACTTATAGTAATTTATTTTATAGCTAATAGAATATAAGCTTTAATTAACTAATAAGATTTTTTACTTTTTAGGTTATGTTTAATCTATAAGGCACTGTAAGTAGAGCAATAAACACCTAATATAAGTCTAACTTGCGAGACTCCGCGCGCGCTGCCTAGTTGCTGTTCTCTACTTTAACATCGAACATCTACACTAAGCTAATTACGCTCCCAGAGAACATGCACAACCTACGCCGACATCACGTGTTGAGACCGCTCATCATAGCATTGAACGCGCTATCGTCAATAGGCCCCACGCTGCGCTTCCAAGCCTTAATCTTGCGCTGCTCTTCAAGAATCGCGGCATCATCAGGATTACGGGTAGCCAGCATGTCGATGGTCGCAAGCGCAAACGGAACCAAGCTCGACTCTCCCCAAAGCCTCAGAAATTTGGCGTATCGAAACGTACTCCTCATCTCCTGCGCCGGCGAAGGTTTCCATGAGTGCGCGACGCCCCAGTATCCTTCCTCGGTGCTACTTTTCACCTCTCCGTAGGACTTCTGAATGCCGGGCAGGACCTCGCGATCTCCTTCTTCTAGCCATTTGAGTCCGATGGCTACGATGTTGAGGTTCGTGGTGTAGTAGAGCTCGGCAACCTTTGCTACAACTGAAGGGTCGCCTTCTTCGACCAGACGCTTCCATGTGTCTGACTTGTGGGCTTCATCGATCTCGTCTCTGACCCCAGCCCAAAGTTTCAGGCAGCCACCGTCGCCTTGTTTGAACAGCTGTGTACCCTCGGCTTTTCTCTCGGTCCATGATGAAATGACAGCGTCAAGATCATGGAATTTGCTGCGTGCGAAGTCTTCTTTGGCTGACGTAGCAAGTAATTCCTCGACAGTACCACCAATGGTGACTCGTGGCATGTCGCGGAAGCTCTGGCGGAAAGGCTTCAACAGCTCCTCCTGGGTTTTGGAAGAAGAGAAGTAGTCCGTTGGGCCCTCGAGCTGGTATGGTGGACGCTTGAGCACCGGTGCAAGTTCGAAATCCAAGGTAACAAGACTCTTGTAGTCTTCTAGGCGATCGTCGCCTCCTTTGATAGCCTCGCAGAGGAGCTTGACGTCCCGAAACAGCATGATAACGTTGCAAGGCTCCAACAGCTCTGAAGGTGGCAACTCCTTCCTCCATCGAGGGTTGCTGTTCCCAATTGTGACATGCATGGCGTAGCCTCGGAAACGTTGGGTGATGGGCTTAATGACCTTGTTCCCACTCTTCTTCTTCGTCTTGGTGCCATTGTCCAAGTCGAAAGCTAGCGTTGGCACGGAATTCGCCTTGAGCATGTAGGCGAAATGTAGACCGCCAGTCGAAGACACGAGCAGGAACCGGTTCCCCTTGATCATGGCGTCGTAGCTTTCGGCGTAAATTTGCTTATTAGCGCGGAGGATACTTGGACTGAAGTCTTTCTTAGACAGCATGGTGCCGTGCGTAACAGACTCGGGACGTGGGAATGTGCATAGTAGGATGCCATATATCTTGTCGCGAATCTCGCGGGGGAGATCGAGGAAGCGAAAAGAAGCCATGTCTGGGGATTCTGGTGAACTGTTCGGGACGATGTGTAGAGGTCGTGTTCGGGCAGAGAACGGGATCGTGCGGGGCTTAAATTCAACGGCGGTGAGTGGATACCCTTCGGTCTAGTACGTTGTGGGTTAGGCTGAAACCGCATGTCGATGAGTACTTGCGCGGCCTCTTTTGCGCAATTCTAGTAATCATTCGACAGCAGTCAGATCTTGCCTCAGCGCATTAGGGGCATTAAGACCGATCTGTCACAACACTTGCAGGAGACACATGTTCAAAACCATCCATAGCAAGGGTATCCTTGGCAGCAGGACTGATGAGGAACTTTTCTTGCTGTTGAGCCGCGACTACAAGCTTCCTTCCGGCTTTTGATACACTGGCATCGCTACATCGGGATCGTATGTAGACTGCACGACCTTGCTTCCTGGGGGTAATAATATACTGGTGCCATCAGGTAATTCCGCTTCCTCGGATCTATCGCTCGCGATCATCCATGCGCTCTTCAAGCCCGCCTCTCTCGCAATATCTTCTTTGATTCGATAGACAATCTCCGGCCGTGGAATGAAGTTGTCCAAGTCTCTGCCATTTGTACTCTCTTCTAGCTCGTCCGGTGTAGCTGTGACCCAAGTTGGGTTTACGTAACGATACTTGATATGATCGAAACCCATGCAGAATATTTTGCTCTGAACAAAGTCCTCCGGTATAGGATACGGCACATCGACAGTTTCTAGATCGTTTCGAATATCGGTATTGGCGATATTGTAGTTCACATACGTGATGACCACATCGCGGATATCCATGCGAATCTTATATAGAGTGTCCAAGTTCTCGGCCAATCCCTCATCGACGTCATGTTGCTCAGCAAAGCCTTCGAGATACCAGATACCGCCGTCGATGGGTGTTTGAGCGTCGATGACAAGCAAGGGATCTGCTTCCGGGAAGGCTCTCCTCAAGTCTGCATGGGAGAGGTTTGACAAGTCGCGTTTGTCTTCGATGAACAGCTGCTCTGCAGGATATGGGGAGCACATGTTGGCGCCAATGCCGAACAGTTCCTGGACTGCATCGAGTTGGGTGGGTGTAAGATCAGCGGTGAGAATGCCAAGAAAGCGCTCTTTGTCGCGGTACAAGTTCGGGTCGTAGACCATGCTTAGGTACGTAGGTAGCCCTTGAGGTGATCAGGATGCCTCGGAAAGTGCGTATCGCATGGCCTCGATACAAGCAAGTTGTTGGTCGTTATAGCTTCCCAAGGGCTGCTTCTTGGCTTTTAAGATGGCAACGCGCACGCTGATTGCACGCCTAATGACCGTCTGACGTCACACGTCGCGGGACGCGTTCCAGAACGCGTTTTGACATTTGCCACGGCAAAACCGGGACCGCGTGCTGGAGCCTACGAGGCTGAACGCCCAACTGCCTGGTCACGATGATTGGAAGCGCAGTGCTGATGTGTTGTTCCCAACCATTGGTCCTATGCAAAGTCAGCGTATGCATACCTAGGTAAGCAGGCGCATCATCGCAGCTGAACTTTGCCCTTGCGCAACACTTTCTTCGGACGTCGCAACTCTCGTTTAAATTGATCAGTTATCTCACGGTCGCGTTAGCCGGCTATCTGCATCCTCACTGTCCGTACGCTGGCGTCTTTGTGTGTCGCAATCGCGATCATCCGACTCGCACGTTCAGCCTTCCACCGTACTACTTGCACCATGTGGCCCATGAGCTTGTTTTTGGCCGCTCTAATCACCTGTATGCTTCTCGGTCTTTCGCGCTTGACCCTGGAAGGCCTTTCCGTGAGGGCAGCCTTGGTTGTGTATATTGGGGCAATCACCTGTATGCTCTTTGATCTTCAGTTGCTGCCAACAGGTACGCTGCCATCAGCTACGTGGTATGAGTATCCATGGTCACAGAGGGATTATGCTAGGTTAGCCGATCCGAAGTCATCTATTCGTCTTCTGCGAATGCGCCACGCCACAGGCAGGATAGAGCTTACTTTGGAGGAAGCGTCATTCTCGTCGTGGCCTTCGTATACTGCTCTATCATACACGTGGGATGCTGGCCCACACAAGCAATCGATACTCATTAACGGAAAACGCCATGTTGTCAGCGACCATCTATGGGGTGCTCTTCGCAGCATTCGCGATCGGATGTTGTATGGAGACATACTTGTTTGGGTAGATGCGATTTGCATTAACCAAGATGATCCGGACGAAAAGGCTTCACAAATCGCTATCATGCCATCGATATACGAACGAGCACAGGCAGTATATCTTTGGCTGGGTGATCATTTCGAACCACGATGGACAGGGCTGGCAAAATCCTGGAAGTGGGATGCGACGAAAACACTTCGTGAAGCCGAGGAAGAATGGCCGGGAACTGCAACATGGATATTTTCCTTGATGAATGCGGAGTATTGGAAACGTTGCTGGATCATCCAAGAGCTCCGCATGGCAAGTGACATATACGTGCTGTACCATGTACCTAGCTGGTACAAGTCCAAGAGTGAGGCTATACCTTGGGACATTTGGATCCATCTGGTCAGGCTGTTCGAAGCGCAGAATGAGGCTTGGGTTCCTACGCATATAACTCGAAGAGTCCTGCGCATTGAGGATATTCGCCATCCCGTAGACACGAACCAGAACACCTTCACTTCGCTTTTGGAAAGCTTCAACGATTGTTTCTGCTCAAACTGGGCCGACAAGGTGTATGCTTTGATTGGGATTGCAGAAGACCACATTACGGATGTTGTTGCAGCGAACTACTCACAGTCTCGATTGGATATGTACTCAGAACTGATACATCTTCGAGCGCCCTCAGTGCCACTAGAGGCAAGGACTTTGACGCAACAGAAACATGCGGTGGACATGGTCTATTTTGCGAGCCTACTACGAGCCAGTATATCACGAAAAGCGTTCTCGATGGCCAAATTCCATGGATGGCGCCTTCCCAGACAGGATCCTGGGAGGTGGGGATACATACGCAGGACCAGCTGTAGTCCGTGGTGTTCGTGGGAGGACGAAGTTGTGGCAAGTATCGTTGGCTACGTTCAATCATTGCTCAAAAGTCTAAGAGACTCGACTAAGGGCCGTCCTTTAGACTCGGAGTGGTTTTGGCACTGTTCAATACCAGAAAATAGTCAGGACTGGTCACCAGTGGAGTCGACTACCCGATCCGTGAGCGTTTCGGGCAGAATGACAGGAGTGGTGTATCAAGTAGGCCCGACCTATTTGTCGTTCTCCACGGACCCAGGGACAGCGAAGTCCTGGTTGAGGGAGTTAGGCAGCGACGCTCCGAGAGAAAAGGGAGACGTTGATCGACTTATCATGGGCCTACGGTACTTGACGGCGGTGCTGAAAGGCCGGGTCGGCTTCAAAGTCCGTAACTTTGTTCCGTTCGACGATACAACAAGGTTTGGCTATCTACATTCGAGATTATTCTTGGCCAAGGACCCGGAAGGCGTTCAGTTCGTTGGTATTGGGCCCAAGACGACGCGATCGGGCGATATTTTGGTTCAGTTCCTCAAAACGGATGCGGTACTGCTCGTACGTGAGTCTAGTCGTCTGGGATTAGTAGAGACAGTAGGGCGCGCAGGCGTCGTCAAAGGCGAAGGCACGATAAACAGTCCTTCATGGGATAGTCCCTCTGGAAACGACCTGATCCAGAAGGACGATGATCAAGCGTTTGAGACTTTGCTGACACTGCAGCAACTTACGCGCCTCTCCTTTGATTCGACTGTCTTGGACACCGAACGCGTGGCATGCCATCTTCCAGTTCCAGAGGCTGTTCGGTTTTTGGGATCGTGACCGAATATTGGAATCGGACCCTGGCTATAGCATGCGAAGTGGGGAAGCTGCAAGCCACCATGGTGGGAGCCTGGGGTGCATTGGTGCCACAGGTTCGGCCCACGTTGACGCCGAAAGTCGATACAGTCAATGCAAGGTGACAGACCTGACGTGTGCTCTCTTCAGTGGCCAGGAGTGTGATGATGGGCGGCGAGAGTGAAACTAGGTGGTGATGCTCGGTGTGTTGAGCTGGCCGTCTGGGCGCGGATTGGAGCGCTATGAGACCCTGCTTTTGCACTCCCCACATACATGAGCTAGCCCAGCGCGTGAGGAAGTCGCGACTGAGAAGCGACAGCTACGCGATACCATCCTCTGCTGCTAAGATCCATCCCATTCGGCCGGCACTTGCTGCACACCCCACCGAGAGCGCGATTGGGAGTGCATTGATCAGCATAGGCCCCTGAATCCGGCACCGAATGGCGACACCACCCCCGGCTCGCGACAGAGCTCCCTCGGAAAGCGTGCCAGTCGGGAGTCCGCAGCCCAAAAAACTGCCCGCCCCCTCAACGCCCACATCCTCAGTCCGCCGCAAGATGGCTGCCAATGCGCCTTCCCCAGCCTCGAAAGATGGCGTCCCTCCTCGCCGGCCAACTGCATCCAGCGGCACCGCTGCGAGCGCCCGTCGTCCTGCAGCGGCGTCAACAAGCACCGCGCGAACCACTGCGAGCGCGTCCAAAGCCCCCACCACGGCGACATCGCGCACCAGCACAGTCGGATCCAGCCTGAACAAGCCGCCTACGCGTCCGGCAGCAGGGACAACGGCGCGCAGGACCATCTCATCGTCGAGAACCGCATCCGATGCCGAGCCAGACCTGTCGTCCGTCACATCGGGCGACGAGAAGAAGAGGACAGCAGTGCGCCGGACGCCAGTCACGTCGTCAGCTACTTCGAGGCCATCTCCCGCCAAGCCGACTTCGAGGCAATCCATGGCGCCTTCCTCCACAACGTCGACTGCCGCCAAGCGTCCTGTAACCACACGCCCAACTGCAGAGGCAGCTACGACCCGCACTGCCCCACGCGCCTCTCTTGCTGCGTCGACACGGCCGACCGCTACTCGACCCACGGCAGGAACACGGACGGCAGGCGCGACAGCGAAGGCGCCGGCTGGGCCTGCGAAGAAGCTGTCCGTCTCTGCCCCTCCACCTCCAGCGCCGGAAACGGAAGATACAGCCGAAGAAGTGTGAGTCAGCATGAACTGCCAGGGTAATGCAACTGCTAACTGAATCACAGAGAGAGCCCCGTCGTCGTCACCCCTCGCCGTGCTCCCCTCAAGGACAAAGCTGCCTCAGATGCCGAAACCGAAAAGCGCAAGAGCGCTCTCGAGCCCATCAGGGCTTCCATGGCGAAACTCGGCGAGGAGCCGCCGCGTCCGGATACTGCGCCGACGGGACGTGCCGAGATGGATGTGGAGATGAAAAGGCGGAGCGCTCAGATCATGCAAGACTTCTTCAAGGAGACCAACCTACGCGACAAGCTTCAAGAGCAATGCGACGACCTCACCCGCGAAGTCGATAACCTACATTCGGAGAAGGATAAGCTGCGCAAACAGCTGGCGGATGCTCAGGCCGCCATTGTTGAGAAGGACAAGGCCATCTCCGGCGGCTCAGATGCCTCGCCTTCACAGCACCGCGCCCACACGATCCTCGTCGAGGACATGGAAAAGAAGTTTGCGAGAGAGACCAAGCAGCTGGAAGAGCAGAGCCAACAGCTGGAGGAGGAGAAGAAGGCTGCGCAGGAGAGAGAGGCAACCGAGGCAGCCAAGGCCAGCGAGCTGCAGCAAGTCCTGGACGATCTGAACGCCGAGCTGGAACAACAGGGCCAGCAATGGGACGAAGAGAAGAAGAAGCTCGTCGAGCAAGCTGTGCAGATCGAAGGGCTCAACAAGGAGATTTCTACGCTCCGGGAGGAGCGTGACAGCTTGTCGCAAGAGCTGGATATCGCCAAGAAGACGCTGGAAAACCTCGAAACGAAATTTGCGGAGCTCGAGCAGACCCAATCCGACAATCTCCGATCGCGCGATGCTAAGATCACCGAGCTGACCAAGACTGTCGATGAGTTCGTGACAGAGGTTGCCTCTCGGGAGGAGAGGCATACCAATGCCCTCCAAGAAGCACAACGGTCTCTTGAGTCAAAGTCCTCTGAGTCTTCAGCTGTCGTGGAGCAACTTCAGTCCGAGATCCAGACTCTACATCAGAAACACACTGACGAACTACGCCTCAAGGAAGAGACCATCGCATCTCACATTCAGGCGCAAAAGGAGCTTCAAGACGACATTGCCAAGCTGCAAGAACGGGCGGATCAGGTCTCTGCTGACTTGGACACCGAACGCAATGCCCATGCAGAACAGATGCAGGCCAAGATCGAGGAGCTACAGAAGAGTTCAGAAGCAGAGCTGCAAGCGAGAGAAGACGAGCTTTCTGGCCATCTCAAGTCTATCGATGGTCTCCAGGAACAGATCGTGGCTCTGCAGCAAGGTTCAACTGACGGTGCCCGAGTCGCTGAAGAGCTGCACAAGCAAATCCAAGAACTCAAGGAGGCTCATGAGGCAGCGATCAAAGTCAAGGCCGATGAGAACGAGGAGCTTGTGCGACAACTGGATGCCATGAACGAGCAGCTCACCACTGACGCCGCCGAGCTTGAACAGCTCAAGGAAGAGGCCGCAAGTCTCCGCAGCACCATCGAGACACTCGAGAAAACCTCGCAACAGCAAGAGTCTCAGCATGCCTCCGACATGGCTAAAGTCCAAGCCGAATTGAACGACGCGAACAAGAAGGTGGAAGCCCACAAGGCAGAGCTTGATACGCTGCACGATAGACACAAGCAAGATCTTCGGATCATTGGCGAGGACTATGAACGCGAGATTGAGTCGCTGCGGGCGGATCTTGAGGGAGACGCAACCAAGCGACTCAACACCCTGCAGGCTGACTATGACTCCCTCGTGACAGAGAAGAGCAAAACACTGGAACAACACGAGCAGATCCTTGCCGAACGATCCAGCGAGCTTGAAGCTGTCAAGAAGCAGGCAGAAGAAGCTCAGGAGAGTACCGCTCGCGCGACCGAAAATCGAGACGATGCGCTCATGAAACTCAAGAAGTTCGAAGAGGAGAAGGTGGCTCTCACAGAGGCACACGGCATATCGCAGTCTCTAGTCGCCGATCTTCAAGCCCGCGTTGATGCCCTCACCCAGGAAGCTGCCACTGTCAAAGACGTCCAGTCTCAATTAGACCGTCTGAAGGAGGAGAAAGCCGCCATAGAGGAGGCGCATGGGATGACCCAGTCGATCATCGCCGATTTGCAAGCCCGTCATGACTCCCTTCTGGAAGACAAGACTGCTGCTGAAGACGCTCATAGCCGAGCGATTGAAGCGCTGAAGCAAGACTCTGAAAGCCAGTCCAAGCATCTGCTCGCTGAACTACAAGCGAAGTATGATGCCTTGCTGGATGAGAAAAAGGCTGGAGAGCAGGAACACTATCGTGTGCTGGAGACTCAGAAGCAGGACGCCGATGCCTATGCTTCTTCGAAAGAACTAATCGAAGAAGTCCAATCCAAATACGACAGTCTGCTGCGCGAGAAGACTGCATCTGACGAGGAACACGAACATGCGATCAAGGCACTGAAGCAGGAATCCGAGAACACATCAAGACAGCTTCTGGACGAGCTTCAGGCCAAATACGACGCACTGCTCGAAGAAAAGAACGCAACCGAAGCAACCTATACTCAAACAATTGAGGCTCTGAAATCTGAGTCGGAAAGCACCACCAAGTCGATCCTAGGCGAGCTTCAATCCAAGTACGACGTACTATTGGAAGAGAATTCTGCGGCTGATGATGAGCACAACCAAGCTATCATGCACCTGAAGGGACAGGTAGAGGGCGCGTCCAAAGAGCTCCAAGCCAAGTACGACCAAGCTCAGGACAACGCAAAGAGCACGTCCGAAGCTCTAAGCGCTTTGCAAATGAAGCACGATGCTACCATGGAAGAGATCAACAATATCGAGGCTAACCACAAGGCTGAAATCGATGCTCTCCAGAGCCAACGTAACGACCTTTCCAAGCGACTTTCACAACTCGAAAAGAGCCACGCAGACGTGCTCACCGGGCAGCTGGTGACCGAGGAAGCACACGCAAAGGCACTCGAAACTCAACAGGCTGAGATTGAGCAAAAGTACGCTAGTCTACTTGAGATCATGCAAAGCGACGCCGATCGACTGGAACAGGAGAAGTCTGCGGCGCTATCGGGCAAACAATCCGCCCTCAACGAGCTTGCCGCTCTTAGGAAGGAGCTGAACGCTGAGATTGATGAACTCAAGGCCGGACTGTCAACGAAAGACTCTGTCCAATCGACTGGAACCGATGAGATGATTCTGAAGTACGAAAACCTCCTCGGCGAAAAAACCGCAGCGGAGAAAGAGCATCAGGATGCCATGACATTGCTTAGGGACTCTCTCACGCAGGACCATGAGCAGGCCCTATCGAAGTTGCAATCTGAGTACAACGCTTTGCAAGAAAAGATTGCCAAGACAGATCAAGAGCAGAGTGATGCAATTGAACTACTGAAAGACGAGTTCCAAGCAGGTCATTCGAACGACATGCAGGCCTTGAAACAACAGCTTGAGACTATGCAGAAACGGCACTCCGATCTCACCGAGCAGAAGGCCTCTATGGACCAAGCACATGAGGAAGCTATCAGCGAATTGATGGTTGGCATGGAGGCTAGCACATCCGACGCTTTGCAGCAATTGCAGGAGAAGTACGCTGCTCTTACCGCTGAGCTGGAAGCAGAGCGTTCCCGGCATGCCAGCGAAATTGAAGCTGTAAGGCAAGAGACAGCCACACAGGCAGCCTCAGACAGGGAAATACCGCAGCAAGCTCCAATCACCGACATTCCGGAAGCCTCCACATCGAACGGAAATGATTACGAAGAAAAGCTTCGTGAGGTGGAGCGACAACGTGATGAAGCCATGAGAGCCGCTCAGGACGCGGAAGACCGCATCGAGACCATGAAAGGCGAGGTCGTTCGCAAGCACCTGGCACGGGTTGAACCTTTGGAGAAGGAGAACGCCTTCCTCACGGATAAGATCGACCGCCTTGAAGCCATCATCGCCGCCGGTGATCGCATTGCTCGTGCTGCAGCGACCATAGGCGAGCAGCGTAAGATCAACACTCTCGCAGAAGAGGACGAGGAAGATGACGAAGCCATGGCGCCGGGCATTCAGGCTCCCAAAACAAACGGCGCCAGTGACCACAAGGATGTGGTAGGAACTGTAAGTAACCCCTTACCTGTGTGTGTTTGTTCTGGTTCGCTCGTCGCACATGAGGTTCAGATCGCTAATCCGCCGCTAGCAGTTGGCAGCTATGCAAGAGACGCTGAACCAGCTCGCTGAGCTCAACAACGAGGCCATCTCTGAGAGCACGAAGACCGCCCACAAGCTCACCGTTGAGCAGGACTAGAGGTCTTTTCTTCTTGGGAGGATTGCATGTTGAACATGCTTGCCGTGACGTACGAGTGCGAATGATGCATGTGCTTCTATTTCTTCTTCCAACATACTGTTGTAATTCTTCCTCTCCCGCTTTTCACAGCATGAGTTTGCCTTTTAGATCATGGCACTATACCCACTCAATGTACTATTGTCAATTACGAAGCCTTTATTTGCATGATGCCCTGCGATGCGCACATGACGTCTCATTTTCACCCAACGTTACCATCCTGTCGCTACCCACTCATTTCAAGAAACCAGGGACTGGGGTGAGCACCTTCAGATATCTTGCACAATAGTCGGCAAGATTAGCCTACAATCACGGGGCACTATGAGCTGGCCTTGCAATCGGACGACGAAAACCGCATCACATGTAGATCAAGCAAAGAGGTTCATCATGATGATTTGATTGAACTATACAAAAGGCGCAGCCAACGGAATGTAATATTTATATACAAGAAAACTTTTCCTCCTCACGTCTCACTCAGAGCGTTCCATCTTCCCACGTCCTAAGACTGGTAAGAGTCAATGAAGCTAGCCCTTCCAAGCTTCTGAGCATGGACATGTTTCCTAACAACAACAGGGCTAACGGGCTTGTGGCCGTTCATCGCACGCCTTGTGGGGGCGTCGTGACGGAGGGAAACAGGCTCAGAGCGACCGCGCTTGGAAGCCGATCCCTGGAGGCACTGAGAGTAGTAGTCGTTCTGCTTCACGCACTTCCAGCCGGAGGCGCAAGTGGTGGGGCCGGTGAAACCCTGGCCGCCGCAGCGTTCGTAGGCTCCGGCTGTGCTGGGCTGAGCGGGCTCAGCGGGCTCAGCGGGGGCGGGTGTGGTGGTGGGAGCGGACTCGGCAGGCGCGGAGGGAGTGGAAGACTCAGCGGGCGAAGAAGGGCTGGGAGAGGCAGATGCAACGGGTGCCTCAGACTCAGCAGGTAGTGCTGACTCCTCGGGTGCAGCGGTAGGGGTAGCAGATGACGCCGCGCTGGTAGGCGCTGCGGATGAAGCAGCGGGGGCTGAGGCAGTAGCAACTGGTACGCCGGAGCTGACCTCTTCAGGGGTAGCAGGAGTGGTACCGCTGGCGGGGCTACCACCAAGGGCTAGGATGCGCTCGGCAGCGGCCTCGGCGGCGACCATGACGATGGCTTGGGTGTTACCAGTGGGAAGATCGGGGTGGATGGAGGCATCGACGACGAAAAGGTTGTCGGTACCATAGACCTTGGTGTCAGTGTCAACAACAACACCAGCATCTCCCTTGGTTCCCATCTTGGCAGTGCCGACGTAGTGGCTACCAGTCTTGAAGGACTTGATGAGGTCTGCACCAGTGACGTTGGAGACACCGGCGGGCGCTTGCACGGTTAGAGTGGAGTTGCCGCCCTTTGTCATGGCGATCAAGCGGTCCATCATCATGGTAATGGCCTCGGTGTCGACATCGGAAGTCATGTGGGGGTCGGTGATGAAGGAGGTGGCGCCGTCAGCAGTAATACCGAGGCTACCAACAGACTGAAGACCGTGGGTGATGTAGACCTTCATCTGGATGGTGTTGTCGGAAGGCGAGTTGCAAGTACCCTGGAAGAAGATCTCGCTACCATCAGTGGTGTTGACGGATGACCACCAGTTGAGACGTTGACCAGACTGAGCGAGCTCACCGGAGCCCTTGGCAAACAGATCGATGGTGGTCTGGTTGGGGGTGATGAGCGCGTCCTTGTCAGTTGCAGCAAGCGGTGCGCTGGTGTTGAACTTGACAGTGAAGATGGGGTGGTCCTTGATCTCAGCACCAACCGGGAGATCGATCCAGTCAGCTTCATCGGGGAGATTGACCTTGCTGCTGCCGCTGGCAACTGTCTTGAGCTGATCCGCGGGACCAATTCCGGAGTTGAAGAGAATGCGGGGAGTAGACATGGATCCGGCTGCGAGGATGACGCTACCTCCTTTGTTGACGTTGTAGATGACACGCTTGCCATCCGCCGTCTCGACCTCGATACCAGAGACCGCCGAGCCCTCACGGACAGCGCGGACGACGTTGGTGTTCATCATCAGCTCAAAGTTGTCGAGCTTCTGGGCGAGGGGAAGGTAGGTCCTGACGACACCGGAACGGAGACCGTTGGCGATGTTCCATGTGGGGTGGCCGTAGACATCGATCTTTGCGTTGGGGTCCTTGACGAAATCGGTCTCGGTCCAGCCCTGGCCCTCGAAGAACTTGGAGAGGACGTCGTAGGCGCCATCATCGTAGCGAACACCATCTTCGGATCCGTAGGTTTGACCAGGGTTACGCTCGTACAGACGGTCAGCCGCCTTGGCGACATCGGTCCACTTCCAGCCAGCGGGCCACTTGTCGTTGAAGTCGCGCTCCTGGGGCTTGACGTACATCATGGCGTTTATGGCAGTGCTGCCGCCGAGCAGGCAGCCAGCCATATCCGCAGTGTCAGCGCAGTAAGCAGGGCTACCGACATCGCTGAGGTAGTATCCGTATCCAGGCACATCGTACATGGAGACAGTGTCGTTCCACGGCATGACCTCAGTCTTGCCAGTGAACGCATACGATGGGCCACCACGCTCGATCAAGAGGACAGACGCGCCGCTCTCGGCAAACCTCTCAGCTGCGATGATACCGGCGGCGCCACCTCCAGCAACGATGTAGTCGTAGGTAGAGTTTGCAATGGTGGCCGTGGTGTTTCCACCAGCTGGGGCAGTGGAGTTGCCACCAGTTGCTGGGGCAGTGGAGTTACCAGCGCCGGGGGTGCTAGGAGTGCCAGCTACCGCGAGGGCAGCCCACTTCTCGAAGTCTGGGCTAGTTGCGTTGCTCATGGGGAGTCCGAAAGCTCCGAAACCAGCGTCGTGGTAGTTGAGAACCGCGCCAGCAGAAGAGGAGTCTGCGAGCGGCTTGTCAGAGTAAGCCCAACCCTGGACGTTGACGCTGGGGTCCTCGTAGATGACAAGGCCAGTCGATGGGTCGTCGCTTATGCAGTTGGAGCACAAGAATGTGTATGAGAAGGCGGTGTCGTTGACAAAAGTACCGTCCGGGATAGGAGACATGGTGAAGTCACCGGTCTTGACAGCTGGGTTGGTGTAGCCAGTTGCCTCCCGGAAGGATGCAAGGACCTTGTCCTCGTGAGGCCAGGCAACGACCAGCAGGTTACCGGTCATAGATTGTCCCAGACTGAAACCAGCCCAACCTCCATCGTTGGTGATGGGTGCTTGAAGCTGGATGATGACATCCGTAGTAGGCTTCTCAGGTAGGGCATAACCCAACGTGTAGCCGGAAGAGTGATGGTAACCCTGGAAGGTGATGCCCGTCTTTTCATCTGTAAACTTGCCAGATGTTTGCGCCGATGCGCCAAGAGCCAGAACGGCGGTGGAAAGAAGGAATGAGCGTGCCATTGTGACGCTGTGAGTGATGACTGAAGTGGAGGAAAGAATGGTGTGGCACTGCCGCAAAAAAAGAGTGTGAAGCCGTCAAGGCTGTAAAGAATGACTGAAAAGCAACGTTCGTAGAACGAGCAAGTAAAGCGAAAGAATGGACAAAAGCGAAAGAGCGTGTACCGAATAAGTCGCCGCAAGATGCATCCTTATATGAAGACAATACCCATTGTGGACCATGTTTCCCTCAATCTGCCACTTCCAAGGATGAAATCCTCCTCCGACCTAGCGCCCGTCAAACAAGCTCATGATGCAGCCTCACCACGTTGTCAACCTGGAATCTGGACCTCCGATGCCCAGGAACATGGTTCATAGGTGGCGCTACAGGTGTCAGAACGGTCAACTGGCGTTTGCACCACTGTGCTAAGTAGATTGGGTGGAGCTAGGACGGAAATATGCCGACGCACTGTTCGGTAACACGGTTGCGTTCATTCGTCGACGAGGATGTTTCATGTTTCCATGGCATGAACCTGACGTTGAGGTGGATGCTAGAGCCGTTTCGAAACGCCGCCAAGGCAGGAACTGCTATCCTTCGCAAATTGCGCGTGGGCCTCCAAGCAAAACACCATCTGCCATGGATCGCGCTCGCAGTTCGTGGGCTTGACTGTTGAGTCGGGTTTTCCTCATCGGCTGTTGCACCCGGTGGCTGCAAGAGTCAGGCTGCTTTGATCACAGTGTGGCCCGAAGCCGAATGCGAAAAGCCATGGATTGTGTCACTTTTCGGCGTCGGTCGTTCTGCAACAATCAAAATACGGCAGAACGGCATTTTCGAAGAATTGCATCGATGCAACATTGGGATTTTGAGAAGGTGACGCGCAAAGCCGACGGGCTTTCGCGCGTGCAGGCCTTCGCATCTTTACGACGACGCTACCTGCGATCTTTCCGGGGGATAAGTACGACGTTGTAGCCGGATGACGATAGTATGATGGCTGCTCGATACTCAGCCGTGAGCAACGAGATGGAGTTGTGAGGTTGGATGCGCCCAAGCAGCTACCTAGGTACCGTGCTAGCGGTATGCCGATTGCCTACCACAGAGGCACGGCGCAGCAGTTGAGGGCGTGGACCTGTCAAGCATAGACTAGTGCATCGATAGGTTCGAAAGGTCGTTGAACTGTCTCCAAACCAGGTCGGTGGGTGTGTTTGCTGAGTAAGGAACGAGTCGAACGTGCTGATGCTGCGGAGGTGTACAAGTGGGGTAGTCGAACCTCGGCCCAGGGTGTCGCCTTCCGGCAGCTACTTACCATGTACAATATCTAGGCATAACAACAGTCGAATAGCATCTACCATTATAATCTGATTACTTTCGCACGGAGTACATTGCTTTTATCATATCACAATGGCGAAAAATGAGATTCCAGCATATGTCCTTGGTGTCGGGCTCACCAAGTTTATCAAGCCTCGACAAACCCGCGCATATCCGGAGATGGGCTATGAGGCGGGTGTGAAAGCGATGCTGGATGCGCAGATCAACTACGATGAGGTTGAGACTGGTGTTGCGTGTTATTGTTACGGTGACACTACGAGTGGCCAAAGGATCTTCTATCAGTTTGGCATGACAGGGTAAGGAAGTTAGCAGCCACGATCGGCAGACATGAGGCACTGACAGCCACCAGCATCCCAATCTATAATACAAACAATGCATGCGCCACTGGGTCGACTGGACTGCATCTGGCACGAACCCTCATCAAGAATGGAGCAGTTGACTGCGCGATGGTCATCGGTTTCGAACAGATGCAACCAGGATCCATCAAATCTGCATGGAGCGATCGACCGTCTCCAATGGGGCTGTCCATGCGTATGATGGCCGATACGCGCGGTATAAGCAACTCTCCACCCAATGCTCAATACTTCGCCAATGCCGGTCTTGAGTACATGGAGAAGTATGGCGCTGAGGCGCGTGACTTCGCCGAAATTGCTAGGATCAGCCACGAGCACAGCCAAAAGAACCCCTACGCGCAGTTCAGGGATGTTTACACACTCGAACAGATCGAGAAGGCTCCTATGATCCACTTCCCGTTGACCAAACTCCAATGCAGCCCGACAAGCGATGGCGCGGGTGCGGCGGTCATTGTGAGCCAGAAATTCTTGGACGCGAGGCCACACCTGAAGAGTCAAGCTATTCTCATCGCCGGCCAGTCGTTGATGACAGATTCACCGCAGCTCTACTCCAAGTCATCGATGGATCTCGTTGGTTACGACATGACCAAGCGCGCGGCGCAAGCAGCTTTGAAGGAGGCTGGTGTCAACGCAAAAGACATCAAAGTCGCAGAGTTGCATGATTGCTTCTCGGCCAATGAACTCATTTTACTGGAAGGCTTGGGCTTCAGCGAGCCCGGAAAAGCACACATGATGGTGCGCAACGGCGACATCACATACGGGGGCAAGGGTCCGATCGTCAACCCATCAGGCGGTCTTATTAGCAAAGGTCATCCTCTCGGCGCGACTGGACTCGCACAATGTGCGGAATTGACATGGCAGCTTCGTGGCTGGGCTAACAACCGACTTGCTGAAGGGGCCGACGCTGCGCTGCAGCACAACCTCGGCTTGGGTGGAGCTGTTGTCATCAACGTCTACAAACGTGCCGATGGCAAGAAGAATGCGAAGATGAGTGATGAGGAAGTCAAGAAAGCGAGTCAATTCTCTTACAACCCGGCTGTGGAGGCGCGCTACGTGACCAAGGAGGATGGAGAAAAGGTCAGGAGCAAGACTGTGGCGAGCGAGTACGCTTTGGGCGATACGCTGGAGAAGATTCAAAGTCGGTTGTAGGCTCTCTATAGTAGCAATTGGATAGTGTCATGCCAATCGAGCTCGCTTACCATTTCGTGTTGCTGCTAAAACTCTTCGAATTGAAATCTTGTCCTCATTTATTCCTTACTCGAAGGCTTCAGCAGCATAACAATGCTTCTTCTTAATTACCATGCAAAAGACATCACCTCCTCTTCTTGGCAGTACGGCTCGATTGTTTAGTTAACTGCGTCTCTTCAGTTATATATCTAGTCGTTTTAAGAAGAATTTTGTAGGTATCGTACTATAACTATGCTAAGCAAAGATTCCGTCGCCCTAGGAATAATCTTCAAGCCTGTCAAGCATCAAGATATGTCGACCAAGACTTTGCTAGACCAGAACTCTGTAGGCAATGTCTGTCAAAAGTGGTATAATCAGGAGATTCAGGAAAAGATAGCAATAGTGCAACTTTTCGCCACAATCCTAACATTAATGAACCCGTGGTACATCGCGATTGTCAAACAAAAGCTACACTAGGGCCGCTAATGCTCGCCTCTTCATGGGACAAAGCCTTGCTGTCTATAAGACACCGTCGCCTCGCAGAAACAACATCTACACCTTCCTAATCCAGCCCCGCGCAGTGGTTGGCCAGCGAGCTCCACCAGGCAGTCGCTGCGTCTCCTCTCTCACCGTCGGTCCTGAGCGACGTCTATCCCTCTATCACCACCACCCAGCTACAGATCTACCCCACAGAAATCGATGTCACATGGGCGCTAGTGGGTTGCAATCGACCGTGCGTCTTTGTTATTAAGTGAGTGTATATAACCAAGCTTTGTCAGTGACAAACCACCTATCCTCCGCAGCAACGGCCAGTTCGAGGCGACTATTCAGGCTTCCGTCTCACTACATTTGCGGCTTATCATCAAAAACTTCGAGTATATACCTCTTCCATCAACTCCTGATCCCTCCGCTTCATGACTCGCCCGGTTGTCAATATGGATCACTCGTACTCTCCAGAATCGCTTGAGCGAATGTCGAGTCCGGAATGGAGCCTCGACGACGACTCGCCACCACCTGCGCCCAAAGTCGTTGAGACGCGCGTGAAGTCAGAGTCTGTTCTTCCCTCACATCCGGTAAGTGACCCGTCACTGCGCCAGGGGTTACGACGAAACTATCGCGACGACCTCCAGGCTTCCATATTAGCAGCTTGTTTGTATAAGAAGGTTGTCGCGAATGCTCCTGCGATAGCTTTCATGTTTACAGCGCTGACCAACCCGACAGTCAAGCGTAGACGCTGAAAACGGCTCAACAGCCCAGGAAAGCATCTTCGTCTCAGACGACGACGTCAAAGAGGTGACGCCCGTGAAGCGCCAGCCCACCAAAGTCCAGACAATACCCGACTCGTCAGAAGACGATGAACCCATCGCCTCCACCCGTCAGCGCCACAACCTACGCTCGTCAGCGCGCAAGCCGACCAAGCCGTCGCCGAAGAAGCCCGCTAAGGAGACCGCCGAGAAACCCAGTCCACTGCCCACTAGACCGCGACCCATCCTGAAAAACGACCTGGTCGCCAAAAAAGCCGTCATCAAAAACATCGAAAGCTACTGGGGCAAGAACTGGGTCAAAACCCACATCCCCAAATGCCACCGTCCCCTAGTAAGTACCCACCCACCACCCTCCTCCTTCCCTTCCACCAACACCCCGCAGTACAAAAACGGCACAAAACGAAACTACAACCGCGCCCACGAAAACGACCCCATGAAATGGCTCCCCTTGGTCCTCAAATCCATCTTAATGGTCGCCAAGCTCACCAAGAACCGAAAGTGGCTTGCGGCTACCATGAACGAAGTGGTCCGCTACCGGGTCAAGAACACCGGGAACCGGAAGCCACAGCTCTGCAGCACAGACTTCGATGTCATGGAGGATATGTTGGTTAAAGACTGGGAGGTGGAGTATGCGTTTGGGGTCTGGTATAAGCATTTGCTTGTTAAGGCGAAGGAGATTCAGAGTGAGGAGGATGTGGATAGGATTATGAAGGTTAGTGAGGAGGAGGATGATGGTGGGGAGGGCAGTGATGGCGGTCAGGACAGTTCTGGGGGGTCTGATTCGGAGTCGGATGGTGAACTGAAGCAGAAGTTCGGCGGAGGTGCTTCAGAGGGTCACCGGGTGATGGATGGTTACCACCAGGCCCCTTCATCGACTCCTCGCGGTAAGAAGCACAAGTTACCCAAGAAAGAAGCCGTCAAGGAGGAGTCGCCGACGCCACCTCACCATCTGCCGCCTGGTGTGTATGGTAATTACTATGGTCAGCCGTCCATCGATCCATGGAGTCGTCCGATTATGCCTCCGCAGGGTGGTGGGTTCGGTGGTTACGGTGGTTACCCAGGCTTCTACGGCTATCCACCTTACGGCCAGCCCGCGTTTCCGAACCAAGGCCGCCAACCATCTCATCCATCTCCCTTCCCGCCTTTCTCTCGCCAACCACCACCAATGGCCCATCCGCCCGGTACCCCAAATCCTGCGCGCGCAGGTCGCGACACCCCCACGATCAAGCGAGAGTCACCCGGCCTTGACGGCGAGCAAGTCGACAACTTCGGCAATCCAGGAGTCTTCGGTCACGAAGGAGCCATGGTCGAAGACGAGGAGAGCGTCAAAGCCGCGGTGGCCGTCGCTGAGGCGGAGCTCAAACTTGCACACCTTCGTGCCAAGCAGGCGAGCCTGGCGAGCATGTCGAAGAAGTAGAGTTCGGCGAAGGTACTTTTGGCAACGGTTTTGACTTCTCTTGAGCGAAGTGGGCCTGCATGGTCAGTGAAAACCAGTTGAATTCTCTCTCAACTGACGACGAGGCTGTGAAGCCCTCGAAATATCACGAATCGTGGTTGATGCATGGCGGGATGGTTTGCGGTAATCGGCACTAGGCCCTGAATAATAATAGAATATCAAGGATCTATCTCATGGATCTATCTAATATCAACCTGTCGCCTAGTAGACCTCAAGTACGTAACGGCCATCATCCTTCAACTTGTCAATCTCCTTGCGTCCATCAATCTTCTTGGCGCCAACATTCTTAACCTTGTGCTCGACTTCGACAGCCTCCTGAAGCACCTCGGTGACATCAGGTACAGGCCATGTAGGTCCACAGAGGTAGAAGCTACCCTCCTTCTCGAGGTACGCCCTGCGGATATCCTTCAGGGACTCTCTCATGCGGTCTTGGATGTAGATCTTCTGAGGCTGGTCACGGGAGAAGGCGCGGCCGAGGAGGGTGATGATACCGGCATCTTGGTATGCCTCCCATTCCTCGCCGTAGAGATACTCTTCACGCTGGTGACGAGCGCCCATGTAAAGCAGGACTTCACCAATTTCGTGACCCTGCTGCTTCTGGTAGGCGCGCTCCTGGACAAAGGCACGGAAAGGCGCGAGACCAGTTCCAAGACCGGCCATGATGATGGGTGCGGTGGTCTTGGGAGGAAGCTTCATGACAGATGGCTTGACGGAAACGGTGACAGGCGCGCCGACCTTGAGGCTGTTGAGGTAGCGAGTTGCCTGACCGAAGCGGTCGCGGCCCTTAGGGTCGACCCAGTTGACAGTGACGATGAGCAGAGAAACAGAGTTGGGGGTGACGTGCTGTGCAGAGGCAATGGAGTATTCGCGGCGCTTCATGGGATTGACAATGCGAACGATGTCGTGGAAGCTTGGGTGAGCAGAGGGGAACTCGAGCAGAATATCGGCGTAGGTGACGGTGTCAACCTCAGCACGGCGCTTGAACTCAGTAGCACCCTCAGCACTCAGAAGCTGCAGAAGCTCGCGCTTCTCGCGCTCGTCATCAGCGAACTCAGCAAGCGACTCGTAGAAGCGCTTTGGTGGCCGACCGAAGATGTCGACGTTTTGCATGAGGGACTGGTAGACGGTGCGGTTGACCAGAACGTTGGGATCGTCACGAGACGGGACCTCAACGATCTCATTGGGGTTGAGACCATACCACTTGATAAACTCTTCAACTTGTGCCTCGTCGTTCTCTGCGTGGATCCCGAGAGCCTCGCCAATGGCGTAAGTGACGCCAGAGTTACCGAGATCGAACTCTATGTGGAAGATGTTACGGTCGTAGTTCTGTGGTGTGAGGCGGCGACGCTCCTTGACGTGAACAACACTGGTCTTGAAGCCAAGATCGGGACGAACTTGGTTCGCAGTGCCGAAGGCCTCCTTGAAGGCAAAGCCCTTGGCTGCGACTTGCCAGTCCTTGAGCAGGGTTGGTGGCTCGGCCTCGATGCGGTCGAAAGGAGCAAAGCTGTTGACGTTGATGTCTGAGGGGAGTCGAATGGGCTCAACGTCCTCCTCAACCGTGCCCCAAGCAGCAGGGACTTCGACTTCACGAAGAGCACTCTCGAGCTGCTGGGTGAGCTTGTCGAAGACTTCTGAGCTACCGTTGATAGCAGCAAGCTTGCTCAGGCTAGAGGAGAGCAAGTCCTCACGAGCAACCTTCAAGAAGGCGAGCTGGGTGAGGTAAGACTCTAGAGATTCATCTTCAGCGACAGCCTCAGATGAAGCAGGGTCAAGGACGAAGAGCTGGATGTCCTTGTCCACGAGGGCCTTGCGGAAAGCAGGCGAGAGCTTCTTCTCAATGTCCTCGTTCTTCACACCGGGCAGCTTGACGATGATGGAGCTGTCAGGCTTCACGCTGTTTAGGACGTCAAACTCCTTCAGGATAGCAATGTCGCCAACGAAAGCGACATCGGCTTGCTCAACAGCATAAGGCGCTTCGATGGTGTAGTCGGCATTACGGATGTCGGTGCGAGTAACACCGCCCTGCACGAGATTGTCGTGGCCGCTGCGAACGAAGACGTTCTTGGAAGAGTCACTTGAGAGAAGCTTGCCAACTACAACTGGGGCATTGGCGGCAGAGGATTCGTCGAGGTTCCAGAAGCTGTACTGCTTGACGTCGGCAGTGTTCAAGATGTCGACGTATGAGCGGACCTCGGCACCCTCCTTCTCGGCGTGGATCTGGCGGAAAGCATCGAGGAAGTTGCTGGGCGTCCAGACTTGCTCGCGCGAATACTTGACATCAGTGACCTCAACGTCCCTGTCGTAGGCGAACTGGATTGACGCCAAAACGTCCGAGTAGAGCCTGGAGTACTCCGCAGGGTCAAGCACGGCAGCCTCATCCTTGACTTGGCCAAGGACGGCGATGCGACGAGTGCTCTTGGGGAGTACCTCAAGGAAAGCCTCCTCAACGAACGGTCGGTAGACACGGACGTTGACGACACCGACCTTGTCGCCATCCCTGGACAAGGCGTTGGCGACCTGAGCGGTCAAGGAAGCCTCCACGGTACCAAAGACAACGAGCACGCTCTCTGGCTGCTCATGACCGTAGTAGTCGAAGAGCTTGTAGTCCTCGCCAAGCTCATCGTTGAAGGCTTGAAGCAGGCGCAGGACGCGTCCAGCAGTGTCGGAGTGCTTCTTGTCAACCTCTGAGACGGCCTTGAGCACCGCCTCATAGCTGTTGTGCAGCCGGGTCTGGTCGAGAGTGTCGACCAGCCTGGCTGTTTCCCTTCCAACGCTAATGCCATCGTATGTGTGGATCGTGGGGAGGACGCTCGAGAGGAGGGTAGCGAAGAGGGACATGTGCTGGGCCTCGAAGACAGACGGGCTGCAGACGAGCCCAAGGCCTAGGTCTTCCGCGAGGGTGAGGGAAGACACATAATCGGTGACGAGGCCAGCGCTGGAATTGGCGGAGTAGTCGACTGCGGCGATGTGGGCGGTCAAAGGGTTCGCGACCGAGTAGAGGGCGGATAGCTGGTCGAGCGAGGCGCGGAGGTAGTTCAACGTGGAAGAGGAAGCGACGATGGACTGGGGGATATGGCGCTTCTTCAAGTCATAGTCCTTGGAGAACATGTATCCCAATGCGATGGCACCAGCACCCGTCCTCGTTTCCAGGGAAGAGACACCAGTCTGGTAGCCAAAAGCATTCTTCTCGCCCTGTTCTTGCCAGTACTTGACTGCGACATCCAAGTCGAACGACTCAGCCGAGTATGCGAAGATCTTGTCCGAGAGGGCGTATGCGACCTGCTGTACGAGAGTTTGGGCCGTGAGGTAGGTGGGGCCACCGATAGATTGGTAGGAGAGGTCCTGACCAAACGGCAGACTGGACGACTTCTTGGAGAAGTTCTTGGGTGCGTTCTGCTCAGCCCCAGGGCCGGCGGACTCAGTCTGTTGGAAATGCATCTTGAATACAAGTATGCGCCTCAGCAACTCAGCCTCTCAAACAAGGCAGTGAGAGTCTCTCTTTGGGGTGTGTGAGAGAACGGGAGGTGCTACGACGCTCCGGAGGCTTCACCGTGAGAGTATATGCGTGTCGTGGGTTTGCCGCCTCGTAGCAGCCAAAAAGTGCCGTCGTCCAGTAGCGACATCGGCAGAAGACCGACCGAGCAAGACGCAATCCTTCACAGACACCATGATTGGCCCTGTCCAGATGCTCTAGCACGTCTTTCGGGCGATAGATTGCAAATGCGCGGAATGTCGCCTTGACGCGACGAGAATTTGGCCCTAGCGCGAATTGCGTGCTCGACACGCCAAGAGACTTCACACGTGACAGCGGGGGAATCACGGCTCTCGGAGATCTGATCGGCAACACCGTATCATCTTATCTTCCGATGTCCTTCGCGCACTGCATTGTCGCGCAACACCTGGCAAATTCCCGTCACGACACTAGACTCGTACTCCAACCATACCTTGCAAGGTTGTTCATTACTGCATATTCTGCGCGTATGGGTGCCACGACACAAGGCTGTGCATGCGGATCCAATGACAGGTTGCATGCGCGCAGCGGTGCGACCTATTGCAGGCTTTATCTGACGGCATGCGGGCTGTGTATACCTCTTTTACACACTTGGTGTCGCACAAATAACATTAGACAACTATAGACCGCAGCACTGCGCCTCCCTCATGGCCTTTTCATGTCCCCCCACTTTGCATCTGATGAGTTCATCACAACAACTCGGAAGTCTTAGACTCATCTACCCGCGTTTGCAAACTCACGATGGAAGCCATAGGCTTAGTGGCCAGCATAATCACCCTCGTCAGCGCAGCCAGCTATGTCGCCTCGATCCTGGAACGAGTGTTGGGCCTCCGCGGCAGTCCTCTCTACGTACTTGGAGCGATCAACGAAGTCACTGACTTCAAGGCTACTCTCACATTGGTGCAGACATCATTAGAAGAAACCCAGCACCAGCTTCCGCTAGAACATCAGGTCGAATACAACAGACTTTTGGGTCGAGCAACGAGCTGTCTCGACGCCTTCACTAAGCATTTACTGGAAAATGTGCTACGCAAGCGAGAAAAAGTGGCCGGTGCTGATAAAATCATGGAGTTGAAGAGACGTGCGAAGTGGATGGAAGTGTTGGGAGGAGGCCAAGCGCAATCTCGGATTAACACATTCCAGCAGGAGCTAGCTTCGTTGAAAATGAGCTTCGTATTGGCGATGAGTGCGACAAACTTGTAAGTTGAAGTCTGCCGTTGCCGGTCGCAGGTCGGTTTCGCGAGAGAACTTTGTATCAGCTAATGTTACTGGGCCAAGTAGCTGACTTTGCGTATATAGAAAAACCACTAGTAGGCTTTATACCGTTATCCAAGATGTAAGCATTGTCCACGCGGGAGAAATATTTACAGAATCTATGACACATGACAACACGCTCAATCTGCCTCATGCCATGGAGAAAGCGGCTTGCGTGAGCACAGCCCCATCAAGCATGGATAACACCATGATCGCCCAGCGGATTGATGTCACTTCCTATGTCAAAATCGAAACCATAGAGACTGCGACAAATCGGACTTGCAGGTCTTCATGTCCTTGCGACTGCCATGTGCCCTGCCAGGGTACCACGCCGAGATGGTTACGGGGATTAATGGGTGCCGCCTTCTACAAATTCACCTCGGTACCTTTACTCAACCGCCGAACATGCAACTACGGCTATTGTCATCAAAGATCGAACGCGACAGGGTCGCTGCGTTTTCATTACTTTTTTCCGACATGGCTCTTACCCCTGGGTATTGAAATTGCAGCATCTTGGCGTTCACTGGGTGGTGTTGGGGGGACCTGGAGTCTTAAAATACCGCGCGTCGTCACAGATTACTACGCGGGGCTGCAATTGCGTCGAGCCATAGCTTATGGAACTGTACTGGATATGCAGCGCGCCATGCAGCTCTACGGAGTCAAAGGCATCGACATGTTAGTATTTGATCAAGAGCCTGAGTCATTCCTCGAAGTAAGCGCTTGATTACCCATCTGTGGGCCTGCTAACACTTTTTTAAGATTGCTTTGCTGAATGGACGCTCCATGCCTTTCATAACGATGCTATTGGATGAGGGAGTGAACGCAAATTACTCGGCGCGCGTAAACAAAATGTAAGCCTCGTTGAAGCAGTCTCAATACATAGGCTGATGGCTGTAGAACCCCTGCCCAGCTTTTAGGCATCTCTTGTCGATTGGGCGTCTTACACCACGAGCTAAATGGCAGACCAGATCTACATGACATTTGTGATGAGCTTGATCTCGCTCCCGCTACAGAGCTGTTGCTCGAAGGATCCATAGAACGCCTAAGAGACCTTCTCCGAGTCCAACCGAGCGCTGCGCTCGTTCGAGATTCCCTGGGAAATACTCCGCTTCATTGGGCTGCATTTCTGAACCAAGATGAGGCCGTAGATGCGCTGATCGAAGCTGGCGCGGATTTAAATGCGGTCGGGAACGATGGTATGACTCCATTGTATGCAACGCTTCGTGGTCCAACCGAGTCACGCACGCTTTGCATCAAACTGATCCAAGCTGGCGCAGACGTCAACTATACTACACCTGGGGGACTAAGCCCTCTCGAAAGTGAGGTTGAGTCAACTTCTTGCGTTCCGGTTGTCGACATCCTGATAGATGCTGGATCGAACGTGCACCATGTTCGAGATGGCTTGCACCTTCTACACACCGTGGCTATGAGGGGTACATATTTAGTCTGCGAAGAACTACTGCGCGCTGGGGCCGACATCGATGCTCGAACTCCCACAGGCGAGACACCAGTCATGAAGGCTGTACAGCACAACAATCATTCGGTACTCAGAACGCTTATATACTACGGCGCCCAGCTTAACAACCTTACACTCGCAAATTACTCGATCGTGCATTATGCAGCCTTGCAGGGCGATGTTGAGACCATGCAGATACTCGAGCAAGCATGCGTAGAAGGCCTGCGAATGGACGACGAGGAGCTGGAATGGGTCTGGGGGTCTTTTGATCAACGCGATCAGTATCTCTTTCCACAATATCGAGCACCCCTAGAGGTCGAAGAAGCCGCTTTACAGGCTCTCATCGATAGCGTTATACCCACAGAATATGCCACGTCTGAGGATGACGACTGTGAACTTTCTGATGCTATTTATATGCCGGGGGCGTTTCCAATCGATCTAGACGACACCAATTGCGACAGTCAGGTCTCGGAGGCCCTCAAACAGGATGATAACTACGGAGAAGAAGAAGTGAGAGATAGCGACGATGAATCGGGGGTTACCCCCTACGAGAACCATCCAAGCGGTGAAGAGCGTTTGGAAGCTGTAAGCGATGATGGGGACGACACATGAATTGAAGACTGAAATCACTTGGGCAAAGTCGACAAGGAATGCTACATGCGATTTGTACCTTTAATCATGTTTCGATGATCGTGTATCAGGAGCACACGCTTCCAAACTCGCCATCACAACTCCTATTTCTTGTTGTGTGTCACGGAGGACCTGATCATGTTCCAACATTGCGCTAGAAATGTTGGTGGTATGCATTATGGATGCTCGCGATTCCCTTCACGTTCCGTTTGGCTGTCTCATCATCTGCAATGACCACGATTTTTCTCATTATCCTTCTTAACGTTTAGCTAGATCGACCGTGCACATGTATTTTGTAGATAAGCAACACCAAGCAACACCGCTCCACATCGACGCGAACTACCGTAGACGGCAAAGCCCTTAGGCGATCCTTGATCTCCCCAGTGATCACGATTGCCATAATGCCCATCTGAGTTGCATGTAGCCTTTGTCACATAATTCGACAAATAAGAATGACTTTCCGGTGTTGCGATGATGTCAAAACCTCCACGCGGAAGTGAGATGCCGACGCGAACAAGTCGCGATGTTCGTGATCAGCACCCGGAGTGCTTTACCGCGCCACGCTTATCGTCATAACATCGTAACATCCACAACATCACGATCCTATCTCCAGTCCCCACTGACTGTACGATTGCATCATTACAATGAGTTCGCCGACTGTTGATAAACAATATCACTTATTTGACTGCATTTCGCACATTCCCAGAACTCACACCATATCCTTGTTGACCCCACAAACACACCATCCCACCCACAAGGGCCGTCCGCGTCCCGCAGCATAGAGACACTTTAGTCCAAACCCCATCTTCCCACTCCTAACAACAAACAGCCCCCAAAATGGCCCTCCACGCCGCCTCCTCCCCCCAAAAAGTCGACCAAACCCTCCAACAAACCCCCGGCATCCAAATCTTCCTCCAACCCATCGCCCCGCCCGCCGCCCTCGGCCTCGCCGGCTTCGCAGGCTCAACATGGATAACCTCATCCTACATCGCAAACTGGTGGGGCAACTCCGAATCTCCAACCATCTTCTTCCCGTTCGTAGGCCTGTTCGGCGGACTGGCGCAGTTCATCGCAGGATTATACGGGTTCAAAGCGAGGGATACGTTGGTGACGGTGATAAATACCATGTGGGGAAGTTTTTGGATTAGTATTGGGGTTTTGTATGCTTTTGTTGTAAGTCGTTGATGGTTTATGAGGGGGGTTTGAAATAGGGTAGGGGATGATGGGCTAACGAGGGATGTATAGGCGGCTGGTGCATTGGAACCGCATGAAGTGCACACGCACTTCCCCGAACTCGCGTCCTGGTTCGTGATACTTTGTGTCTTCACTTGGTCGGGCGCGCTCGCAGCGACAGCACGCGATGTCGTGCTCAGCGTCTGTCTCTTCTCCCTGGCTATCGGCAGTACGATCGCTTGTTGCATGTTCGCGTACAATGGTCGTCCCATCACCACGGCGGATACTAGCGCATCAGGCGATAGCCTCACTGGCGGAGTAACGATGGGAATGAAGGCTGCGAGCTACTTTTGGATGCTGTCCGCCCTCTGCGCTTGGTGGAGAGTGACGGTGTATCTCGTCGAGGAGGCATATGGACCTGATCACACGATCACGAAGTTCTTCCCTATTGGTAGGACGCCGATGGAGAGAAAGGCTCCTTTGGTTATTCCTGGTCTGGGCGAGCCTGGTGTTAAGAGGGGTGTTCCGAAGCCATTGCCGGTATGATGGAATGTGCATCAAGCTTAGGCTGGTACTTGTGGCCGTCGTTTGGCGTCTCCAAGACCCGTGGCCCTTGGCCAGTTGTATCACATTGTTAGATAAGAATCCACATACAAGTTTTGAGGGTTTGTTTCTGCCACACCTCGCTTCCAAGGTTGGCTTTGAGGATGACTTTGTCATGACGTGCAATATGGGTGGACGTGCTGCTGTATCCCATGGTATATCGCTGCTGAACGGGGTATCCTGGGAACCGAGTCGTTCTGTCATGTCAGGCAACGCATGCCCGGACAGTTAGCTATCATACTCCGAGAGAATGTCACCTAGAATCCATGTGAACAGTAAACAAAGTCAGATTCGACTCCTGGGTATCCAAAAATGCAGCGTATACACGACGGCCGTTTCCAATGCTTCCTTCTCTCTTCCAGTAATTACGCCTTGGCAGTCCACATATTCCTGCAACATTCGCAAAATCTTCCTCTTCAAAACAAAAGTCTGCAGAGCGCCGCACCTCGCAGATAATCTTGTTGACCATGCGAGCGAAACAAAATCGGTGCGATCCATCTGCCAGTAAAGCAGGCTGACGGCTACTTGTTCGCGTGCGAGCTGTACCGAGCACTGGCCAAACCCATGTAGCCAGTAGGCAGCAGGATCATTGGCTATAATGTAGCACATGGCCGTGGAGAGGTCGCTATTACAATCCGCTTCCTTACTGGTAACACAATGGCCTCATACTAGCGCGGTCAGCGAACTGAGCCAAGCCAGCGATCTCTTGTGCAGTACTTCGTCACCATCAGTCTCCTCAGAGCCAGCATCTGTAAAGTGAGGCAGGGGTAACGTATCCCCGTCCCGAGCCGCATCATCGTACTACTGAAGGTCTGCATCTGCGGGCATGACAAATCCAGTGTCGCCGAAGTCTTGCAAGACGTACTCAGCCAGGGCGTCTAATCTTTTCCGCTGGACGTGAAGCGCGCCGCTCCTGAGATCCCTATCACGCTGGCTCATGTTGCTAAGTAATGAGGGCGCTTTGCCTTTGATGGTCAAATGCTGTTCGTTGCTTGAACCAGGACGTGAAACTGGGTCGTCTGCCTCTGGGTAGCGTGGGTCTCCCTGTCCTTCGGCCGAGATCTTGAAGCCCTGCTTCTTGCCGGGAGCGATTCTACCGATGAGAACGAGTAGTAGTTCAGGTTGCAATAGGCGTACTATGATATTACAATCCGGAGTCTCGATGGTGAGTGTCCTAAGTGCGGGTTGCAGCGACTGGTCCTGGGTAGCTCCATTGCGGGTCGTTGGCTTTTGACGTCCTTGGCAGTTGTCTTTCCAGGTCATAGATATCAGGGCAGCCTGATCGCGAAGCTCCTTGGTCTGGACAGGCTTTGAGTACGCTAATAGTGTGCCATTTGGAGACATCAAGCTACTGAAGTTAGTTGGGATAACAGTGTTTGGTACTTAGAACCTACAAGAGTCTTGGGTAGATGTGTTCGTTTGCATTCTGCGTGAGCCAGTCGCTCACTTTAGCGATGTTGATCATTGCGGGATCTGCAGACATGATTAGACGGGGAAGCTGTAGGTGTTAAGAACTAAAAATGAAGAATAGACGGTGCGAGGGAAGCTTTTAGCGACGTGTGAGCATGTAGCGAGTACCACGCGCTGCAACGAATGGATTTGATTTGGATGACGGCGATGTGAAAGAAGGCCCACGTACCTGGTCAATCGTTGGCGCAACCACTTCCGCGCTGTCGTGCTGCTAATTCACCGATCTGCGCCTTCTCTGAGACCAAAAGCGGATACAACGGCCAGCGACGCGTCGCAACAGTAAGGAACGCGTTAGAACACGAGAAGGAACGGATGGGATCACGAGAGAGAAGTTGCGCGTGTCAGTATCTTGATCATGACGATGTTCACGACGAAGTTCCCCAGGAGAGAGCTATGACCACCTGGGCTGGCCGGAGCCTTGTTTTCCGCCGCACGTGCTCTCGTGATCATGCTATGAAGAGCTTGTATTGTTGCAGCCTAGTACCATGTTGCTTGGAGATGCTACCCAGGTTTCGTGCATCTACACATCATGACGGGACTCAGACGCAGGGTATATCTTTGAGCCGGATCACGGGTGGAGTGTGATTCGAAGGAATGGCCCGCGCGCACGCGACACGACGATGTTCTTGGATGACACGCGCGTTACAACGATATCGACCTGACGTACATCTCCAGATCTGAGTAGACAGTGCTCATGTTTGATGTGGACGTCACAGGACGATTCGTCGTTCGCGCGCATTCGAGATGTTTGTAACCCACCGGGCTGATCTCCGAGCAAATCCCGGGTGAGGGGCAATTGGCAGCTCGTCATTGGATCGCAGACGTCATCGGCCTTAGAATCTGTTTCCCCTCAATTGTGCTGCGACACTGCTAGAGAGCTCAATCAATGCTTTTCACGCGTCTCGCAATACCAAGAACATTACGAGTAGTCGCATCATCTGCATTTCGTCCTCTCAAATCAAACAACACACCAAGCCTCCTCGTGCGAACACTAGCAACCATGGCGACCGACCCATCCAAGTACAAGCTCAACCACTCCATGTGAGTACCCGCATGGCATTCACTGCGCCATCCCCATTCTATTGGCCAGCTACTCACACCTGCTAGGATCCGGATCAAGGATCCGAAGCGCTCTGTCCAATTCTATGAGTTCCTTGGAATGAAGCAGATCAATCAGATCAAGAACCCCGACGCCAAGTTCGACCTTTACTTCCTCGCGTACGATAGCCCGAAGGCTGCCTCGCACGGCAACCACTGGACCGACCGCGAGGGAATTGTCGAGTTGACGCACAACTACGGCACCGAAGACGATCCAAACTACAAGATCAGCAATGGCAACACGGAACCACACAAAGGCTTCGGCCACCTCTGCATCTCAGTGGACAACCTACAGGCTGCTTGCCAGAGGCTAGAAGATGCGGGTTACAAGTTCCAGAAGAAGCTCACAGACGGTCGCATGCGCCACATCGCGTTTGTGCTCGACCCTGATGGCTACTGGGTGGAGGTCATTGGCCAGAAGCCACTGGAGGAGACCGAGAACGTCAAGGACACCGATACAGGCTCGTACCGCATGGTAAGTAGCGCTAGGAAGACATCACGTTGGTGTACTGATGATTGCAGAACCACACCATGATCCGCGTCAAGGACAAGGAGGCCTCACTCAACTTCTACCAAGACGTCATGGGCATGAAACTGAAGCGCACCTCTGAGAACGAAAGTGCTGGCTTCAACCTATACTTCCTCGGATACGGCCCCGATGCATCCGAAAACACCGCAAACGGCGTCAACCCGGTAGCAAACACCGAAGGCCTGCTTGAGCTGACCTATAACTACGGAACCGAGAACGACGCAAACTTCAAGTACCACAACGGCAACGATGAGCCCCAAGGATTCGGCCACATCTGCATTGCTGTCGACGATCTCGACGCTGCGTGTGCTCGGTTCGAAGAGAAGAAGGTCAACTGGAAGAAGAGGCTTACTGACGGACGCATGAAGAACATCGCTTTCGTACTAGGTTCGTCGTTATCTATCCGTCGTACGAAGCGACAACTGACAGAATACGCAGATCCCGATGGTTACTGGATCGAGGTAGTGCAGAACGAGAAGCTCAAGACACGTAGCAATTGGTAAACGGGCGGCGCCGACTACCCGCGTGATGTGCATATCCCACTCTACAGCAATTCAGCCTCCAATCGTTGAAGATCACACCATATGTGGCTACCCACGCTGCGCAACATATGCACAGTATAGTAGCATGACGGACGCGAGCGCTCGCGGTACTACAACAATAACTGAGTAATGAAACACGTTCCACACTACATCGATTTTCTTTCAATGGTATCTCTCATGAACATTTCTAACATCATCTCTGCAAAGTTCCGAGGGCGTTGTTCGATACCTAGGTACTTCGCCAAATTGACCCTGCAGCAGCGGCGCTCACCCCGTGGGGTAGAAGGAGTGCGGGGTAAACCTAGCCAACAGGTAAGGCTACCACAAAGACATCCCTCTGACGCATGCTACTGCAGTAGACCGATAGCGGCGCAGTCTTACTCTGGGTGTACAAAATGGAGTGTACTCCTCCTGTAGGCTTTGCGCTTACATCTCGTACAGTCTCACGTAAACCTACAGTCGACGCCATAATCGACACATACCCTTGGTCAACTCACTGAAACTCTTTCATACCTGGTTACTCAAGTCTACCAAGTGTCCGCAAGAACAGCACATACCAATACCCGCTAACATGGCTATCCTGATGCACACAGCGAGACGGAAGATCTTGATACCAGAGAAGGTCTCGCCAGATGGACTGGCATTACTCAAAGACCAATTCGATGTAGATGAGAAGAAAGGACTAAGTCCAGAAGAGCTCAAGGAAATCATCGGCGAATATGACGCCCTCATCGTACGGTCGGAGACGAAGGTGACAGCCGAGCTTCTGGGTGCCGCCAAGAATATGAAAGTCGTTGCACGTGCCGGTGTTGGTGTTGACAATGTAGATGTTCAGTCGGCCACTTCACACGGTATCATTGTGGTGAACTCACCTTCTGGGAACATTAACGCTGCTGCGGAACACACCATTGCGCGTAGGTAGCCCAAGCAAGGATATTCTTACATTAACTAACATGTGACAGTGATGATGGCTGTGGCTCGCAACATTGGAGATGCGTCACAGAGCATCAAAGTTGGGAAATGGGAGCGAAGTCGACTGGTGGGTGTGGAGGCAAAAGGCAAGACTCTTGCCATTGTCGGCCTGGGCAAAGGTAAGTTTGATGCTTCACTTGTTTAAGAACTGGCTAACATTTTCCTAGTCGGTCTCACAGTTGCTCGTATTGCCAATGGCCTGGGCATGCGTCTGATAGCTTACGACCCCTATGCAAACCCGAACTTGGCTGCAGCGGCGTCAGTGACCCTCCGCCCAAGTCTAGCTGAGATCTTGAAAGAGGCCGACTTCCTGACCCTACATACTCCCTTGATCGCCTCGACTAAAGGCATGATCGGCAAGGCCGAACTAGAGACAATGAAGCCAACGGCTCGTATCCTCAACGTAGCACGCGGCGGCATGATTGATGAAGATGCCCTTGTCGAAGCTCTAGACGCTGGTATCATCGCTGGGGCAGGTATCGACGTATTCACCTCCGAACCACCCGAACAAAACTCATCAGCATCCCGCCTAATCGCCCACCCAAAAGTAGTAGCAACCCCCCACCTCGGCGCCTCGACCAAAGAAGCCCAAGAAAACGTGTCCATCGACGTCTGCGAACAAGTCGTCTCAATCCTCAGCGGCGAACTCCCCCGCTCAGCCGTCAACGCACCCATCGTCCTCCCCGACGAATACCGCACCCTCCAACCATTCATCAGCCTCGTCGAAAAAATGGGCAGCCTCTACACTCAACACTACTCCTCCGCGAAAACAGGTTCTTTTCGCACAACCTTCGATCTCATCTACGAAGGCAAGCTCGCTACGATCAACACCACGAAACCCCTCTTCGCCGCGTTGGTTAAGGGACTGCTCACGCCCATTACCTCCAGCGACGGCTTGAACATTAATATTGTTAATGCAGAGTTGTTGGCGAAAGACCGCGGCATCCTCATAAACGAACAACGCTCCCGCGAAAACGTAGAAGACAAACCCTACTCCTCCTTCATCACCCTGCGCGCCCGCGCCTCACGCTCCGTATCCCAACAACCCCATTCCCATTCTCGCAACGCATCTCCCTCCGCTGCCCGCGCCCTCCAAACCACCAACCCTTCATCTTCATCTTCTTCTTCTTCTTCCTCCTCCTCCTCCGACCAAATAATCCAAGGCTTCGTCTCCGGCAACAAACCCTTCATCTCGCGCCTCGACAAGTTCAAAGGCGAATTCGTGCCCCGTGGCACCCTGCTCATCTGTCGCAACTTCGACAGTGTGGGTAAGATTGGGTATGTGGGGAATTTGCTGGGGAAGGCGGGGGTGAATATTGAGTTTATGAATGTGGCGCCGTTGGATGGGGAGGTGGAGGAGAGGATGCATGAGAGGAATGTAGGTGGAAGGGATGGGAATGGGAATGGGAATGGGGTGGAAGGAAAAGGTGAGGGGAGTAATGAGGCGTTGATGATTTTGGGGGTTGATAAGATGGTTGGGGAGGATGTGCTTAAGGCGTTGATTGGGGAGGAGGGGGTGTTGGAGGCTAGTGTTGTGAACTTTTGATGGGGTGGGTATGGGTTTGACGGGGGATGTGGGTGGCTTCAACATGCTGCTTCTTCTTTATTATTTGATTCCAGTTGATCCTTTCGATATGCGCTTTGTTCAGATTCAAGAGATACAACCACCGCCTTCCACCACCCTTTAACCTTCACCACCATCCTTCCATCTCAACTTTTCCTACATCTCCCCCTTCTCCCCCTTCTCCTTCCCCTCCCGCTGCAACTCCTTCATATGCTCCTCATGATCACCAACCTGCTGCCTATCCGCCGCAATGTTGCTCTCGCCATGACTAGCAAGGTCCTCGCGCCATCTGCCCTCGCCCTTTTCCTGCTCCTGGAGCTGTTCCTGCTTTGCGGCTTCGACTTGTTCGGGGGTGCGCGCTGCGTCTTCTTTGATGCGCAGGGAGGGTGTTGTCTTGAAGGTACGGCGCGTTGTGAAAGCGGTGAAAGTGGTGAAAGAGGTGGTGAAAGGTGTGCGCGAGGTGGAGATGGGGGTGGGAGCGCGCAGGGAGCGGGTTGCTGTGTAGAGGGCGCGGGGTGCCATCTTGAGGGTTTGAGGTTTGAGGTTTGAGGTGGGGGATATGTGAGGTTTATGGTTTGTAAAAGGGGAGTTTAAAAAGTGTAGTAGGAGGATTGAAGAGATGTGAAGATGTTTTGTTGTGCAAAGACGGATGTTGCTGCCGCGTTCTTGTGGGCAGCGTCATTGGCTGTGACGTCATTGCATGGGTGCGAGACTGAGGTTGCTCCACGCAGATGCCGCATCCGGTGGAGCTGCAGCATGGGCACGTCACTGGTGGTCGTGGCTTCGGAATTGGCATTTTTTTTTCTCTTTCGATTGTGGGGTATATACAGTTGGATGCTTGAGATGCGACTCCCAATGCTATAATGCTGTGATGTGATGCTCCCTGTACGCCCTGGATTACCCTCAATAGCCACCTGATGTTTATGCCTTTGACATCTCCTTATCATGACTATAGTCTGTCCGCGTGGTATCTGCATCTATCCTGTGCTGTTCTTAGGCGCGCTGCCCCCACCGCTGCTCTTCTTGTCCGGCGCTCCGCCATTGCCGCCAACGTCTGGGCTGTTGGGTTCGCTGACCTTCTTGTTGCCCGGGCTGGCGTTCAAGCTGTTCTGTGGACCTCCAGCCTCCTTCTCAGCAGTTGCCTCTGCCTCCTCTGGGCTGGTCTGTTTGGGGTCGAAGGCAGCGTCCGAGTGTGCGGCGCCATCGTCGGAGCCAGACTTGGAGTACTCGGTCGACCGGGGCTTCAGCGAGTCTTTGTCTTGCGCATCTTTTTGAGCGAAGCGTCCTGGTGTTGTGCTGAGGAAGCGAGGGCGAACGATGGCTGCGCGAGAGAAGGTTGCGCGTTGTACGGCGCGTGCGGGTTGGATGCGGAACATGGTGAGGTTGCGATGTGCGACAGGTATTGGTTTCCGATTGAGTAGATTGGATGTATTGAGTTTGAGGTTTGGAAAGTCGAGTAGTTGCGGGGCCAGAAGCAATTGACTATCTTGAGATCGCGGTGACGAGTTGATGCTGTAGCTCGGAGCTTGTCCACGGACCCTCACATTGACGTCAGTTGCACCAAACTGCAGCCGAGGCCGCTACCCACGTGACACACGACGCGTTCATCGTCTGAACTACATTCCGACCGTTCAACCGCGCCACGACATCTCAAATAACGTTGATTTAGTCTTTGACTTGACGTATAACTTGTATGTCCGAGCGAGTCGACGCGTCCAAGCCCGGGTCGGGGAGTCGCGCTCATCTCCGACCTCCGCCATCTCCCTCGCCTGTAACTCGGCGTCCGCAGGGCTTGTTTGGTACAAGCTTTTCGTTCAACAGGCAACATCCCGCCAGACCCTACACATTGGATCGAACATGAGACAACTCCAAAGTGTCAAATTTACAGAACACCAGGAATCGAATGACATATTGTGGTCTTCTCGTCAGGCCGGTCATGATGCTGGGACGCACATCGAACCCGACTCTTGCATGCTTACCGAATTGTGCATCTAGCTGTCTTCAAGACTCATCGACTTCTCTTGCAGAGTCACAATCTTCCCATACGCCTTCCGAGTCTGGTGTAGCTTACAATCAGTCTAGACTCATCACAGGGTACTCCGCAGGCTATGGCTGCACGCCTGATGACTGACCTAACACCTTAGGAGTTGTTGCATGAAGTAAAAAAGGACCTTTCTCTTCATTGCACGTTCGTGATCGACGACCCCATTGTCCATTCTCTTTGACCCGACCTGGCGCACGGAGCACCAAGTCTTTACGCCTTACATAAAGAAACGCTTGTAAAGATCGAAGGATTACAGCTGCGCCAACTGGTCTACTTCGACGTACTCAATCGATCCCAGATACAATCCCAAGTATGCCTGTCTCGACGTGGATACCGCCGCCGCCTCCAGACCCCGACACCCTGGTCAACCCAGCGCCTTTCGAGCCCTTCCCGCTCATCCAACTACGCGCCGGCAAGATCAAGAAGTCGCTTGGAAACGGCAAGATCGAGTCTGCCATCTACAAAGGACCGTTGACGGGTCCAGTCGAGATCACCGAGCTGGGTATTCCCACAGATGAACATGCATTCCATCTGCACGGCGGCCCAGACAAAGCGCTCCTCCACTACTGCACATCGCATTACGATGAGTGGAAGAAAGAGCTACCCGCCTCAGAACACCATTTCAAGCCCGGTGCGTTTGGCGAGAACCTCTTCAATACTGAAGTCAACGAGATGAACCTTTGTATTGGAGATCGACTGGCGATTGGTGACATCGTTGTCGAGGTTAGTGAGCCACGCGGACCTTGCTATAAGCTCAACCATCGCTTCGAGGTCAAAGACATGGCCAAGCGCACACAGACGCTGCTACGTACGGGGTGGATGTACCGTATCATCAAAACCGGTACCATCACTGCAGGCGACATGATCTCCCTACTCGAGCGACCGCATCCAGAGTGGACGATAGCCAGGGTTATGTACTACCTTTTCATCGAAACAAACAACGTGGAGATGATGAAGCAGATTGTGCAGCTGCCGCAGCTTGGATGGGACATCAAAGGAAAATTCCAGAAACGTCTGGATAGAGGTGTTGTTGAAGACCACAATAGCAGACTGTTTGGCGGCGAGGACGAGAAGATGGATACTTGGAATGAATACCGCCTTGTCGAGAAGCGAAAGGAGACGAATACTGTTACAGCCTTCATCTTCGAATCCATTGAAGATATCCCAGAGCCGGCGCCCGTCGAGCCGGGTAGCCACGTGCGACTAAAGCTAGGAGGAAAGTTAGTACGCGCCTACTCCGTCGTTAGCGGTACCTCAAAACGTTTCGAGCTCGGTGTCGCACTAGACCCAAGCAGTCGCGGCGGCTCCAAATACCTCCACTCCCAGACCAAAGTAGGAGACATCCTCACCGTCGGCCGCATCACAGCCAGCTTCCCCCTCGCTAAAACCGCAGACCGACACATCATCATCGCAGGCGGCATCGGCATAACAGCCTTCATAACAGCCTTCACCTACCTCCAAGAAACGAACCAAGACTTCCATCTCCACTACGCCGTCGCAGAAGAAATACCCTTCGCCTCTCAAATCGCCGCACTAGGTCCCAAAGCAACAATCTACAACAAATCCCTCGGCCAACGCCTGAACCTCCCTGCTATCTTCTCAAAAGCCGATCTCCAAACCCACATTTACACCTGCGGCCCCCTACGGCTCATGGACGCCGTCGTTTCCACAGCAAAAACCTACAGCATCCCCGAGTCCTCTGTCCACATCGAAGCGTTTACGGTAGCTACATCCGGAGACCCGTTTACCGCGGAGCTTAAACAAAGCGGCAAGACGGTGGAAGTGCGGGCTACGGAGTCGCTGCTTGATGCGCTGAGGGCTGTGGGTATGGAGATTGATAGTTCGTGCGAGGTGGGTAATTGCGGGACGTGTAGGGTGGATGTTTGTGGGGGGAGGGTGGAGCACCGGGGGACGGGGTTGTTGGAGGAGGAGATGGAGGGGGGGATGTTGAGTTGTGTTAGTAGGGGGGTGGGGAGGGTTGTGCTGGATTTGTAGGGGGGTGGGTGGTGGGATGGTTTAGTGGTAGTATTGCCGTGTTCTGGCAAGGCGACTCAGTGGGGGGTTGTGAAGGGTAGGAAAAGTGCGTTTGAACAGAATAGTAATAGTTTTCTAAAGTGCCTTCCAACAGACGGAAATGCGATGACAAGAAGACCTAAACTCCAGCCCAATGCAAAATTTAATCAATCATCCCACCGCATATTCAAAACCAAAAATTCAACTTCCTTACTACTCAACCCCTTCATCTCCCCTACCGCCTTCTCCGTCTCACTCCCCTCCCCCCCTCTCCCAGCAACTTCGAGTCACATATTCCCGTTAAACCACCACGACGCCGCGACTGGCCAGCCGAAAATAACTGCGTAGAACGGGAAGTAGCTGAATAACTATTAGCGACAAATTTCCAACGAGAAACGAAAAGGATAGTCGGATAAGAAATGTAGGAGACTTACACAGCACTCGTCTTTACCAATTTCCTTGAGAGATCACCCGCTCGCCATGCATGAGGTGTCATGGTTATTGGGTTGCGGGCGAAGGGGTGGGGTTCTACCATGCTGCGGGAGAGGGTGCGCCAGAGGAGGCGGGCTTGGGTTGGTGATGGCATGGTTGTGTGTTGGGGTTTGTGTGGTTGTGTGAAGGTATTGGTTTGGTTGAGATGGAGTTGGGATGGAATGATGTTGTCGTGGTATTGTGTAAACAAAATTGGTGTTTGCGTCTCTTGCTGAGTGTAAAGATGTATGAAGTGGACTGTTGATCGCAGTAGTTGTAGTTGTAGTTGTTGTTGTCGTTGTTCGTGAATAGCCACCATACCTCGCATCCACCATCCTATTTATCCAACCTACAAACCCAAACCCCCATCCCCATCACCCTCACAAACCCGCAATCGCACCACCAACCCATGGCGTGAGCCCTCCATCCTCCTCAGCCCTACGCCGCAACCCGACCGGCTGGCCTGACATATCGGACAAGCCAGGCACACCAAAACCAACAGTCAGCAGCAAAACACAACCCGTATCGGGCAACAGGACTGAGCACTGTGGAAAGCGGTCGCTTGGTCCCGGACACTGTCATTGGTCTGGGCTCGTGCGAAACTTTGGATGTGATGACGGTGGTGAGAGGGTGGTGTGAGTTCGGTTGGGGCAGGGTCGGCGGGTGCCGACGGCTTGAGTCAGGGGGGCTGCGGCGCGTTGGTGATGCGCTTGTGGTGTGATACGGAAAAGCGATGGGTATGCGTGTTGCTGCCCTTACGAGGGGAAGACGGAGCTTCTGTCGTGGTTGTTTGTCTTCGTCTTGCTATGCGATTACCGGATTTCACATACGAGGTGCAGGTCCGATGATGAAGCTGCGAGAAACAGCTATCGGGATGACGCACCTCGGTCGGCCTGGCTTATCAGGGTCGCGGACGAATTTCCGCACTTGCAGACGCGGCGAAACTTTTGACTGACAACACCACGCGCCCACATTTCAAGCTGAGAAGCTCATTCTACTACTAAATAGAACACGACAAAAGTAGCAAAATGGCGGCAGCAGTACTCGCAGGCAGCACAGGTCTCGTCGTAAGTCCCTCACAACCCCAGATAACCCCATCACGCACTCCTAACACAACGCGCAGGGCTCCAACATCCTCACCACGCTCCTCGCCCACCCCTCCTTCTCCGCCGTCCACGCCTACACGCGCCGCGACCTCCCCAACCCAGCAGGCTCCACAAAGCTGCAACCCATCACCTCTCCCGACTCGTCCACCTGGCCCGCCCAATTCCCGTCGTCCCCTTCCCCACGCGTCTTCTTCAGCGCCCTCGGCACAACCCGCGCCCAAGTCGGCGGCTTCGACGCGCAGCGTAAAATCGACTATGACCTAAACCTGGAGCTCGCCAAGACCGCCAAAGAAGCCGGCGTAGACACATACGTCCTCATCTCGTCCAACGGCGCGAATCCCAACGGCTACTTTGCGTATCCGAAGATGAAGGGCGAGTTGGAGGAGGCGGTTAAGGGGCTGGGGTTTAAGCACACGGTTATTGTACGCCCCGGTCTGATTGTGGGGGAGAGGAGTGAGTCGAGGCCTGCGGAGGCGGCGTTGAGGAGCCTGGCCAAGGGACTGAGGGGGCTGACGCCCAAGATGACGGATTGGTGGGCGCAGGATGCGGGGATGATTGCGAGGGCGGCGGTGGAGGCGGGGGTGAGGTGTTTGGACGGGAAGAGGGAGGAGGGGGTTTGGGTGCTGGAGATGAGGGATATTGTGGAGTTGGGGAGGGAGTAGGTGGGGGATGGGATGGGATGGGATGGGGATGGGGATGGTGGTGTATGATACCCTTTGTACAGCTGTTATTTAACTGAATTTATGTCGCGTCTTCAGTATTAGGTCTCAATTTCTTGACATCGATGCGATGCCTATAATTGCAGACTACAACGATAAGCGACCCTTTATCACGAGTTGCTTATAGTCAGTCTTTAGTGTATAAAGGCCATGGCAACAGATAGCATAGACTACGACGTCGCCTCTTCACACGCCCATTTACACATCCTTCACAACGAAGTAAACACAATACTCGAACATTCAACACTCATAACGACAGTCGGCACGTTAACCCGCTCCAATGCACGCTGGACCCTTACAGCACGTGCTAGACTCGGTGTGGAAATTCACGCGGTACCTCGCGCTTTCCCCACCATGCTAGAGGTATCTTCCGAAACCTTATGCTGCCACCCAATCAGCATGAACGAATGAGACTGCGCCGCATGAAGTTCCCAGACTACCGTTACCCCTGTATCCCTCCCTCGTCTACCTCGCGCGAATTCCCTCTTTCACTTCCCGTGCAGAAACAGCCCGGCCTATATAGACGGAACGGAATGCCTCCCAAATCGCAGCGCAGTAGAGCTTGTGCTCAGTGTCGATCTAGACGTGTTAAGGTCTTTTTACTCACTATTCGCGATTGAAGGCTTGAAGACTGATATGTGGTGTAGTGCGATGAAACTCCAGTTGAATGCCAACAATGTCGGCGTCTCGGCCTGGCTTGCTCTGGAGCACTTCAGGGCTCCATTGTCATCGACATGACGGAGCGAGTAGCCAAGCCCAGAGGGCGGAAGAAGAAAGAAACAACAAGAGCTGCACTGGCAGTCCGCGGAAAGGACTCAACAGACGATGGCCAGCCATCAGCGATTCCACGTACTATTCTAGCCCAAAACGAAGCCGCAAGCACATCAACACCAATTGGCCAGCCTTCTTCATCGTCATACCCATCGTTGCCATCCGAAAGCAGAGACAACGAAAAGATAGAGCAAGCCATCGTAGCAATCCGCTACCAATACCGACCCCCCATGCTAAACCAGCCCTCAAGAATCTTGCCAGAAGCTTTAGACACCGCGTTCCTCTCCCACTACATTGAGCTCAACAAAGGCGGGAGTCAGTACGCACCGGAAATCCAATGGCTGGGACATATAAACCAGATTCATAGCAACGCAAGGAAGCCAGCGGTTCGACTGTCTCTCCGAGCAGTGTCCATGGCCTTTTTCGGGAAGCACCATCATGATCCGAGTATTCTGATTGATTCGTGGAGATGGTATACCGTGGCGTTGAGTGCGCAAAGGACGTCTATAGCGAGGCTGAAGAATGATGCTATTCCTGATGAGGAAGAGGTTTTGGTGCCGCTTATTATGTCGTTGTACGAGCTATATGTAGGAGCGACTGCGACGGGCGCAATGTCTCACATCGCAGCTGCAGCTGAGATAATGAATATGCGCGGTCCGAGTAACTGCGGGTCAGGCGCCATCTGGCCGCTCTTCAAGGGTATCCGCAGCTCTGATGTAAGACCAAGGACACCACTATCGATACCTAGCCACTCCACTAACACCCCCAGGCGCACAAATCCGTAGTCTTCAACCGCAAATCCGTCTACGCCTCCCCAGACTGGATGACCCTCCCCTTCATCGGCAAACCACGCGACGCACACCAAACCCTCGCAGATATCGAACTCATGGTCCCCCACTGTTTCGCCATGCTCGAGATACCCGGTTCTATGCGCGTCCTCTTCTCCACGCCAATACCCTCGCACGTCGACGTTCGACCTTGCAAAGAACTCGCGTGCAAATTGATCCGGCAACTGGATGACTGGGCTGCAGCATATCCACACCTGACGAACTTATCCAGGAGTCCCGTACGTGGCGGAACACCGGGTGAGAGGGGTACGTCGAAACTACCCAAACCCAATACCAGGCAAGGATCTCCCAAATCAACCACAAGTTCACCTAATACCTTCATAGCACTAATCGCATCAAACTACATGGCCGACCGCCTAGTCCTAAGCATGCTCATGTACAAAACCCACACGGAAGCCACAGCCCCCATCGATTCCCATGAGATGCCCACCAGTCATTACTTCGACGTGGCTTCGAAAGCCACGACGGATATCATGGATGCTGCGGCGGAGATCGAACAAGCCCAAACACCGGGGTTTGATCTACTAAGGAGTATTGCGCCCGTTATGGCTGTGGCTTTTGCGGCGCCGACGATGGGGCTGAGGAAGGATGCGGTGGATACGATGACGAGGTGGGCGAGGAGGATTGGGGGGCTGGGGAGTATTATTGGGGCGATTTGAGGGGGGGATGGGTGGGAGGTGGGTGTATACGGCAGCGAAGGCGAGATTGATGCGACGCGCAGAGAAGTGCGAGAGCGATGCGCGAGTGGTGGGTCGCGAGAATGCGGTGTTCTTCCGTTCGCCGCCTGTGGTCGTTCTCTTGGGCCAGCAGTCGATGCATGGCCGCTTCCAGCTGTTTCTTCCGCAGCAACTCAATACTTGGTCGCTCTTTCCGGACGATGTTAAGACTCGATGTCATGATTTCGACGGACGCGCGCAACGGAGATTGCTCGCTGTCGAATGCTTGGACCGGATCAACGCCTATGTGTTCTAGACGGGGGAGGCTGCTCGGACGCGAACACCTTGCCGGCGATTCTTCTGGACCTTCTACTGGTGCGCTCTCTGGACTTGGAGGTCTGAGTGGCTGCCAGTCGCTTCCAGATGACCGCGAAGTGGTTGTTGGTAGGGCGCCCCTAGTAGCATCTGGGTCGTTACCGACTTCGCGCGACCGCTCACGATCAAGCTCTTTCAACTCGGCCAAAATCCAACCTTTTACTTTTCGCACATTCGCAGTCGTCACAGCGGCCTGTCCTGTACCCCTGGGCCATTTGTATCGCTCCCTTACTGCGTCGCGCAGCAACGTCTTCACCCACTCGACTTGACCTCTTGAGGTGATTGGCACATCAGAAGCGATGTTGCGCGACGGAATGGAGATCTTGTTATAGAGTGGAGGGTGCGTAAGAAAATTGGAATGGCGCTACTTGCTATAGGCCCAAAATGTCTGCACCATTCACTATCGGTGCAGAACCATAGTATGGACGACCTTGATCCAAGGTTTCTGGAGATGCGATACTTCTCTCTTTTCTAAGAGCATCTCTTCGCGTATGAGTCGTACGAAATACAGGAGGTCTGGTTGGCTCGTCGTTTCTGGGTCGCCTCTGGCTCATCCCAGATTTTGATCCAAAGCATCTCATGTTTGCCAGCCTTCACATGTACGCGTACGATTCTATAAAGGTGTATGCGCCATGCAAGCGCATCCTGTTCGGCATACAATCCTGGAATTCAACTCGTCGCTACAACTCTCCACTACCTATCTCAACTCACAATGGCACGTCCTCTTACCTCACGCCTAACACTCCCGGGAGCAGGCACCACCATATTGCGGAACATCAATAGCATCTGGAAACTCTACGACGCAAGTTGCGCCATCCCATACGACCTACATCCCCACGGCGAGCATCGTGCGAACAAATGGTCCCGACTATTCCAGATGCGGCTCGAACGTCTTGTACTTCTCACGAATGCACGGATGAAGGATCACATCCAAGAGCAGATGCGCGACGTTGTATACTTCAGACACCAAGGAAGGCAGAATCGGCTGTTGTGTGTGACTGTCTGCGACCTCGATAGACTATATCGCCGTATCAGACGCGAGCAAATCCGGGAGGACAAGGCGATAGAAAGAGCAGAAAGATTGTATTATCGGCAACATATGGAACAGATTAGGCAGTTTGCGCTGGTTGTTCAAGATCTGCATCGAGCGAACATAGCCCGGCAGCAACGATAATGAATACTGGCTCCCGCATCCATCGACGAAACACCTTAGCATTGAATTCACATATCAAATGCGACATGAAAGAATCATGGGATATGGCCAACAACCTCTCGTACCAAGCGTGAGCATCACCATGCCTCCGACTCCATCAACCTCCTTTGTCAACCCATTGTCGTCTTTGTCCAGCCCTCCACAACGCCATCTTCTTTCACCACCACCACACCCGCAAATATACCCATCGACTCCGCAAACCGTCTTCATACTCACCAAACATTATCGCTAGCCTATGGCCTCCCCTCCATCTACATGCTCCTCAAAACAACCAACTTCCACCCTTTGGCAAAGATCGAAGAAAGAACCGCTGGAGAAATCGCACGCGCAATGTCAGGCAATCCACCTTACCCTGCGGGCTATCCGTTTCTTCCTCCTTCGAAAGCTAATCAAAGTGCAACGGAGCGTTTGGAAGACGTTAGGAAGCTGTTAGCGCAGCAGAAGGATGGGAAGAGAAGGGCGGGAAGTTCGGAGAAGATGCAGTCGAGCCGTCTTCCTCCCACTCCGCCAAAACACGCTCCAGGTGCTTGGGGAGGTCTGGAAGAAGCGAGGAAGGTTATCGAATCACAGATGGAAGGGCAGAGGAGGATGAATGGAAGAGAGAGACCGCCGCGGAAAGTAAGATGTCCGTCGTCACAGACATCATCGGTTTCTAGCGATAGTCTACTGGGGTCGTTGCCGACGAGCTCACGACCGCAAGGTCCGTATCCTCCGAGCTTACCTTCGCCGCTTCCGAGGAATCACCCGAGGAGTCATTATACGAGGCGGCCTTCTCCGGATGAATCATCACCGAGTCCATCTTCAACACGCGCGTCACGACGACCTTTGCAATCAAAGTTCGATGAAAGCGATTATGAACGGAAGCCACACCGACCATCACAGCGACGAGACCGACGCTGCACACCCATGGATGAGGTTTTCGTACAAGACATCACGTGGCCTCCTTTCCCTGAATGGCCGAAGGATGTATCAAAAGATGAAGAGATGAAGTTTATCGAGGGCGAGATAGAGCTTTATAGGATTAGAGAGGCGTATGAGAGATCTGTGGGGCGGAAACTTGTGGCGAGTTATCGGAAGAGGGTGCTTATGTATGAGAGGGATGTTTTGGCTTGTAAGCTTAGCGGTGCAGGGAAGAAGAGGAAGATGGGGCGGTAGAGGGGCAGAAGTGTGCAATAATAGTCCAAGGTACACGTAAGCTCTATGAACGCTTAGTAGTAGCATGCCACATGGAACTAGGCGCTTTCTCTCTTGCTGGCGAAGCTTGGTTGTGTTAAAGAGGCCTTTGTTTGAGGAGCTCCATCAAATTGTGCTGGGTCTTTGTTCGAGCACAAAAGCGCGATTCTCTTTCATATCGCACTATTTCGCAAAGGCTTTGGCAACGCTGAGACCGTATCGACCACAAAAGAGCCGCCGCAGGAGTACATAGCGATCAATCCAATTCCTACGCACGACCAATCCGTCTCAGCGCCGCCAACATGTCTGAGCTTCAAAGTGCATACGCGCCCAACAGTCTTTTCGCCCCAATGGACGATCTCGAGACATACATACGCGGTACCTGGGATCTGAGGCACCCGCACGACTTCTTCACACCACCACTCCCTTTCCTGGAAGAGTACAGGTTCTCAGACCCGTGGCTCATATTCGCCTTATTCTCGCTTGCCAAAACAACCTCACTCGATATGGCACGTAAGGCATTGCGTGAAGTACTTACACGCGATGAGCATGAAGGTGAAGTCACGGCTAGGGATGTCCAGGAGGCGCGAGATTATGTCATCAAAAACATGGAGCCGGGGGATTTGCAAAGATACAACAATGTCACTGTACCGGGACTGAGAAGAGATGAAGTGAGGTGGAATAGATACAGACATGAGTATGAGGAGGATTACCATGACTTGTTGCGAAGGTATGGTAGGCAAGGGAATGAGTGGGGGACAAGGTCTATATCAAGACGTGACAGTCGAGATGACAGACGACGCAGCCGTCTAAGAAGTCCAGCGGGTAGATCACCAAGTCGTTACCAGCCGCGAAGTAGGAGCCGACCTCGACCACGCGATCGTGAGAGACGTATATCAAGCGTCAATAGGCGATCCAGCCCACCACCGCATCCTTCGCTGCAGCGAAGTCGTCCGGTCGAGCAGCCAGCCTATCGCGACGCAGCATCCGATCACGTCAGTGATTACGCCATTGAGACGCCCAACCTGGTTGCCGACCCACCCGGTGCCACTTTCGACGAGCAGCTTGGACTACGGGATGAGGCAGTGCAACTGCTTGGTGCGCAAGAGGAGTACTACGAAGCTGTGAGGCGGAAGATGCTATCTCGATATACGGCGAGGGTGCAGAAGTATGAGAGGGAAGTCATCCAAATCAGGAAGCGTGTTGCGGGCGGAGAAGGGACCAGGTACAACGGAGACGATGAACGAAGAGGTAGGGGAAACAGGGGTCATGAGAGGGAGATACGGGATGGCAGGCGAAGATAATATCTCCGCTGAAGGTCATATAATGTCTCGTTTCTCTCAGGATCAGGTACGATGAGGTGACCCTCATTTGTTGGCTGGCAGATTTGATTACCCTTCTTGTAGCCTATGTTGGATCGTTAATAATGCAAAGCACTACATTCTAGTCTACCTTCACTCCAAGTATATTGAATCCGTGCACACTTACCTACACTAGCTCGGAACTAGCCCTGGAGGACTTGGGCAGGCCTACACTTTCCACTCGCAGTCGCAGACAGCGTTATATCTCTCCACGCCTTTCGCCAGATATCACAGTATGGACGCTTATAGCTCGGAGACCGCGATTGCGCGCGCTCGTCGTCGCGCTGCATGTGCACCTCCGACGATCATTGATGACGAGATCTCTCAAAAAGAAGGCGCTCTGGGGGACAGTCTTCGACGCCTGTCTGAGGTCAGCCAAACCCCGAAGAACGTACACTCCTTAATGGACCTGCCTTTCCGTCCGGCGCTAAAGCGTTCTGCCGACGCACTTACCGTTAACGAAGACCGCAAGACTAAGCGTGCTCGCGAAAGCCACGACTCAGGCCAAGCGCAACCAGGAAATACCCCGGTGGATGACTGCCTCTTGCTCAAAACCCCCAAGTTCTTCGTGAAGGCTTACATAGCCGGACTCGAGAGTCGGCGTCAGGAGCCACGTTATCTGGACCAGAATCAAGTTAGCTCCCAAATGAGCGCGCGTAACCGCCGAGATGTTTCACGATCCGCACTTCGCCCTCAAATTCACCGTCCTCGTATGACTGCACATAGAACCAAGAGCCCCAATGCACAGCCCGTTCCGCAAACGACCTCTACGCCTAAGCTGAAGACCGAAGACTTCGGAGACCGCATCGACTTCCTGAACTTCGGATACGATGATTTCGAGCCCAAGACGCCAGAGGAGAGGTTGATGAAGTACCGAGCCGATGTTGAGTTGTCCAAAGTGCATGCAAAGCGCTACAAGCTTATGGCAGATCGCAAAACGAAAGGCTTCTACGCCGACAAGGTACCGCCTAGGACGGACGATACTGGAGACAGCCTCGCCTTCCTGAACAGATACAGCGAAGTAAAGCCCATGACACCGGAGGAAAAGTTGATGAAGCTTAAGGCCGATGTCGAATTCTCGAAGTTACATCAGGATCGGTACAGGTTCAAAACTGCTGAGCTGTTGTTCGAGGGTAGAGCAATATTCGCGCAGCTCATGGTTGATGTTGAGGAGTCTCGGTTGAAGAGGACACAGGAAGCTGCTACAGCTGACGCAAAGTGGAAAGCTCGCCGGTCCAGCCTTGGAGGATCGTAACCATGACACGGAAGTCTAGGATACAGATGCACGAGAGGAATGTTATCGCAGTTGGGAAGCGTCTCGCGGAGGCGGAGGCGAAGAAATTGAGGCCAGAAGATGCGAGAGAAGGTAGGAGGAGGACTGTCGGAGGTACCGGTGCGAGAAGAAGATCTGTAAGCCGGGACCGGCGGTCGATATGGCTAGTCGATGTTACTTGATAGATATGGATAGCTGCGAGCAATACAGATATGAAGGCGTTGTAGCGCTAGTATTGTGAAATGCTATTGCATTGCTGTGGAGATAGTGAGAAGTGTGCTACAGTTTGCTAGACCTTGTTAGCAATGACGACCCACCAGACGCCTCACTGATTTTCTCAACCGAGTCGATCTCGTGTGAATCCAGCATCCCCAAAGCGTGGGCACCAGGCTGGCACTCGTCTTTGTCCAAACAGCCTTTGAGTGCAAAACTACCTTTGTTTGCTCGAATGCTTCTCTTTCGGCTATCAACACTTACACCGACGACGATTGCGAACTAACAACAGACGCTACCGATAAACTATCCTCTGCTCTTCTCAACCCACGCAACACCTCATAGTCTTGATTTTTGCACTCCAGCGTCATGGCATCTAGATGTGCTGACCGACTACATGAGATCCCTTCTCACTGCGAACGAATATGCAGGAATCGGAAGCTACCCGAAACTCAGGGCCAAAAAGCGGATAGACGGCAAGATCGTCCGGATCCCTCCCCGGACCAAAGTGAACGACGCGCAAGTACCGATGGAAGAAGATCTCAACATAGTGAGCGAAGAAGTGAATCTCTGAACAGCGATGAAGGGTGTTTCCAATCAGCCGAGGATGAGACACAAGAAGCGTCTTCACTCCACGAACAATTCGCAGGCATCGATGGAGATAACGGTTTGCTGGAAGAACCCCCTGATGACCCCAAAGATGCGTCCTTCGACGACTTGCGAACTCTCCATCTTGAGAAAGATCAGCTATACCAAGCGCAGGAAGACTACTACCATGCTTTGAGACTGCAGATACTGGCAAGATACCGAAGAATGCACATGAGCTATTCGAGTGCTGTGCGCGTCGTAGAGAGCAGGATCAATAGTGATCGGAATGGTAAAATGATCATATCAGGAGGCAAGGGAACTGCAGGCAGAAAGAGGAAGAGAAACATCGATGCTGGGAAGGACAGGCGGCCTCGGGATTGAATGCAACTTCCTGATCTAGACGCAGGAGTGAGTGAGATCTCTGAACCACACCAGTCTGATATCGAAGGCCAAATCAGCTTCTTCAACTTTGGTTATGCACTCGATATCGAGCATCTTACGAAAGAAGAAGAGATCCAGTTACTACCTTTCGATATCGATATGGCCGAGACGCCGACACCGCGCTTATAGCGGATGGCAGAGCCTTCTATGCGTCTCGTAGACTGAAGTTGTTGAAGATGAGTCAAGACGCTGCCGCCCTGAATACTCCGACCAAAGCTGGAGACTAAGAGACACGTTGATGATGGAAGGGCGAAGCTTTGCTGATATCCCAGACTGGTTTCAGGGTGAGCGTCGCATAGTCTTCTCGTAGTTCTAGGGCAATTTGGTCTAGTCGCTAGCCCCTCAAACAAAGGTCATTGTCCATTGGTTCTCGTCCTCTTTCACTTTGTACGTGCGCAAGCTTTGTTTGACCAGCCCCACCTTTTTGACCTGAAGCTGTTGTCGCTGTCTTGGGCGCACATTTCACAACAGTCGACACAGAGATTTCCTAGGACCCAAGGCTGATCTAGAGACTTCTGCAGCCTTCGCGGCCGCCTTCTAACACAAGCGGCGACGGCAATTGAATCGCAGACTCCAGCGTCTCCAACGCGTATTCACATCCAGGTATGTCGATCTGCCTTGACACCTCGCAATTGCATGACCACTAACATGGCGCTGCTAGTACTGTTGATCTACATCGAGCGCGCCGCCTCTGAGATTGCTCGACATCTCGACAGCACCATGGCGACTTCATACGAAGAGGATACCCCAGTCTTAGCGGAAATACTAATGGAGATCGCGCGGAATTGGTCTGTCGAAGAGGCACATCAAGTGTTTCCGTATCACTTGCAGCCACTGGACTGGGATGATACTTTTTCCTGGGACGAAGCAATCGCCAGCGCCTTGCTGGAGGTGTCGCGATACAGAAAAGACTATGTCGCAGTGTTCGAAGATATTACCGAGAATGCACGATGGCGTGTAGGCAATTCATTCGAGGAACCGCAGCATTTCCTGCTCGAAGACGTACTGTTGCTGGTTAAGAATGCCCATGAACAAGAAGCTGCCGGCCACATTTACCGCCGTGCCGATGCGATGCAAGGCTCATACAAGGAGGATACGCTAGAGCACCTCGAAACAACCTGGAGAATTGAGGCTATCGACATCTTTCCAGAAGATATCAGGCCACGGGGCGGAGAGAGCGTAGATGACTGGTTTCATGAGTTCATTCCAATCTTGAGCGCCATGTCCAAGGTTGCTTTAGACATCGGGGAGGTACAACGAGAAGTAAGAGTTGCGATCGAGAACAGAAAGAGGCACCCGAAAGGTATTGGCAGACCTAAGAAGCAAGACCAGGTCGATAATATCGGCATTGTTCGCCTGGATGATGTAAAGGACGCACATATCGCCCTGATAGAAGCTCATAGGATGTGCAACATCAGACCAGACGTTTCCCCGAACGAACGTGGTCGAGCTGAAGAGTCTGGCAGAGAGTTGGGCGGAGAAAGGACTCCAGGGCACATTCCAGAGATGCCGCGAGCAATGGCTACAGGACGTCATCTCTTTAACAACGATGACGAGCCGGTCAATGGCTCTCCGGTACCATCTCAGCAATCGTTAGACTTCGAGGCATACCATCAGCACACTCCTACGCCGCAACAGAGGGCACCCATCGGTATCTTACCCGCTCCAGGACTGTACGCAGGTAGCATGAACCTCAGGTTCAACGGGCTGCCGGGGCAGCCTTTCCGTCCCCTGCAGCCGCGGGATAGGGTACAAGAGGCTCTATTCCAGGAACCAACAAGGCCATCACAATCCGATGAAAGGCCGCCAGCAGAAGGCGATCCAGCTGCATCACAAGAGCGTAGACCTCGTACTCCAGTCGAGCGCCCGACCCGTCAACATGAGCCGTCCCGTTCGCCCCATCCGAGCGATGGCCAGACAGGGTCTCGCAGGTCTCGCAGCGGCACGCCGCCATGGGAGCGCCGTCGACGGGAGCGACGTCTCCGTCGGAGAAGAGAAGCATCTGAAGAATCCTCAGACAACAATGAAAGACGGCGCCGCGCTAAGCGAAAGCGAGATGTTGAAGAGATCGGAGAGCGGTTTGACCTCCTCAACTTTGGCTACGAGTTCGCGCCTCAAACGCCAGAAGAACAGCTCATGAAATACGAGATGGAAGCTGAAAATGCTCGAATTCATGCGAAGCGGTTGAAGCTTAGAGAAGAATGTCAAGACAACAGGCTCTTGGCAGAGGGTAGAGCGAGGACTGCGCAGCGCATGGCGGATCTTCAGAAGTCCCGGAACAGGGCAGCCTAGAGACCTGCTGCGGCCGACGAAGATCTTTCGTAGTTTGTAGAGTTTGTTCAATCTGTACCTGTTAGCATCAACAGTTTCAGTCCCTGCACGAGCTCGACCCGTGGGCCTGAAGATGCCTCTTTGCACTTGCCTGGGATACAAGGTTGCGGGAAAGCGAATTACTCAGAGAACCATCTCCCTCTCGGGATGCATAGGTTAGAGTGGCATATTGTAAACAGTAAAACTTTTGTCTTCGTAAGGATTGCGCGAGCAATCCGCTAAATCTACGTCTGTCTTCAATCCGATAGCCAAAAGCTTCACATTGAACCCAATGCATGGTCAAGAGCAAAGCTTTCTCTTGAAGAAATCAGCCTGTCGCTTGACGCATTCCTCGAAGTTGGGTTGCGTGGCGTATGCTTCGTAATGACCACCGCGGAACAAATGCAGCTCCTTTGGCTCAAGTGCACGACTGTATGCTTCCAATGTAGTCGCAGTGGGCGTCACAACATCGTTATCTGCAACAGTCATGAGCAATGGTGTCGGAGAAATGTGGTGAATCCAGGCCGCTCCAGGATGCGCTCTAAGATTCTCCATGCTGACCACGAGTTAGTTGAGTGAATCTTCGCTGGCATTGCCAGGCTGATTTTTGCGTAACAAACCTCCTCAAGGTTACTTGGTTTTTGAAGTGAGGAACGACGCCCTCAAGCCCCCCCATGGACGCGTTACTATCCTTTGTAGTCATGGCCGATCGGTTTAATCGATTTGGATCGACAACAGGAATCATCATAGGTGGTTTGCCAGCAGCACGATCAATTCGATCTAGAATAATCGGATTAGTCAAAACTCAATAGATGTGTTAGAGGATTGGGTCGACACGGACCTTTCTGGAAATCTGCTTCCCAATCTGCGATGTCATCTGACCGAATCAAATTGGCAAAAGCAGAGTATCCCTCCACCAACGGCGCCTGCGAAACGACGGCCTTCACTCTTCGGTCCACGGCAGCAACCCAAAGCACATTACCACCGCTGAACGACGAGCCCCAAATCCCGATCTTGGTAGGGTCCACCTCAGTTCGGGTCTGAGCGTAAGTAATGGCGTCGGAAATATCACTGATTTGTATCGATGCGTCAACTTCCAGTCTAGGTCTGCCTACTCCAGCATCGCTCTCTCCGAATCCACGATTGTCGAAAACCAAAGCGGTGATGGGAAGCTTCGCCACAAGATATTCAGCGACCGCTGTCAGGCCCTGATCTTTCGTGGCCGAGAAGCCATGTGAAATGACTACGCATGGCGACTTTTGCCCGGAGTAGTTTTTAGGGGTATAGAACAAGCCACGCAGGGTGGTTTGGTCCAGCGTTTGGAAAGAAGCTGGTTGGGTGGACATGATCGCAAGAATGTGCTTCAGATTCAGAGAAAAAACGTTTGTGGAAGAGGGTAATGAGTCTGAGGTGGTTGAGGTGGTTGAAGAGGCGCATCGAGCCACCAGGATGCTTTATGTTATAGACTACACTCAAGCTACCGTAGTTACTCATACATGTAGGCAACTTTGTAATCCATACTTTAGTGCAACCTCAGGTAAATCCTATCACAATGCTTCACAGATTCCGCCCTTACGACCCTCCGGATGTCTGCGTCAATGCTTACATAACTAACTTCGGAGCACGTGCGGGCAATCTCATACGGCCGTAACTTCACAAAGGCCGTAACTTCACAAAATTCGGAACATAACTGCTCCGGTCTTTTCCCGATCGGCAAAATCGACTCCTGTTTGGTTCAGTCCAATGATCAGACAAACCGTGAAATGCTTTTAGTTCAACAGCCTTTCTTGATCTCCAGGCTGGCTGCGGGGTCCACTTTTTAGTGGGATCCTCCCTTTGCCCGAACTTCTTCTGGATCACGATCTTAGATTGCCCAGGTGAACTTGCAGATGCGGGAATAAGATTCAAGACTGCTTGTTAATTGATACGGGGGAATGGAGATTGTTTATATTGTGGCGTCCATCGCATCAGTTATTGATTTCCAAGCATCCATCTCGACTTACTAAACTCGCAACCTCTCTTCTTACCATTTTACCATAACAACCTACTACACACTCTACAATGCCTCTCTGGCTCGTCTTCTACCCCGAAGGCCATTTCCAGGATACGGCCGCGAGGAAGGCTCTCACTCAAGACATCACCAAGATCTATACGGACATAGGCCTTCCTCCTTTTTACGTTGTCGTCAACTTCATCAAAACGGGTCCGCAGGATATGTGGATAGGCGGGGAGCAGAAAACGGACAAGCCGTTCATTCGATTCGTCATCGAGCACATTGCCGTCAACCTGCCAGACGACGACATCGCGATGGACAAAACAGCCAGGCGAATCGACCAGGCTTTGAAGCCTCACGTTGCTGACAAGGGATACGATTGGGAGTTCCACGTGGATGAAACGGACCGGCGTTTGTGGAAGGTCAATGGATTGGTTCCGCCGAAGTTTGGAAGTGAGCAGGAGAAAGTTTGGGTCAAGGAGAATCGTGCTGTACCATATCCTGAAGGATTGTAGGCAGATAATGGCGTGTAGAAAACAATTGAGCTTGATCTCCTGATCTGCCAATCTCACAGGAACCAAATAAAAAGACATATTTCGCGCACTCAGAGTTGTCTACTGCTTGAGATTTGTACATCTCGCAACCGTGCAGTTAAACTACTTTCTCGCTTGGCTTCTTTGATAAGCGTCCGTTAATCGACTTATTGCGAATCAAACATGTCAGAATCGAGACCTGTGAGTACACGGTTGCAGAGCAGGGAAAGTACATGCGGCAAGATGTATTCTCAATAGCGGGTGTTGGTCGTTGCATCCACATCATAGCTCACAACAAGCCTTTGCGGAGTTAGATCTCCACATGGACTAAACAAGTTCACATGACCAATCGCGAACGGCAAGTCGACAGGACAATTAATCTGAAATTTTGATTACTACTCACAAAATGTGTGGGGCGATAGCCAAGCCGGAAGTCTACCTAGTACTGCAATTAGACTTCCGCGCATTTACGGGCGTAAGCTAGGGTGTACACAGATCTATGGGTCGGTCCGCGTGCCCCCGATGCGCATATGTACGGGCGTAAGCTAGTTTCTAGCTTCCCCGCACCCCACACCTGCATTGATCATTCTATGTAATCAACCAAGAGTTCACATCGTCGCCAGAACCGATTATCCTCTGATCCACACAAGCGCTCCTCTATAAAGATCCCCAGGTCTCATTGAGCTGGACATATTCTACATCTTCATCACAATATTTCCCAGATTACTGCACACAAATCACAAGATGGGTAATACCAAGCTTCAAGTCGATATCTATATTGCCCCTGTTATCCCAGCTACAACCGGCTTTCCTGATTACGAAAGGGCAGCTTGGTCACCCATCAGCTGTGTACTTGTACACGGACCCGAGTCAGCCGCCCTCATCGATACCCCCATCACCGTTAAGCAAGGCGAGGAGATCGCCAAATGGATTCGCGAGACAGCTCCGAATAAGAAGCTCAAGTATGTTTATACTACGCACGCACATCCCGATCACTTCGCGGCTGTGCCAGTACTGCAAGAACACTTCCCGGGCCTTGAATTCGTCGCCACGCAAAACGTTGTAGCCGGAATCCAAGAATTGTACAACACGACCTTCGACCATGTTTGGCCAAATCTTTTTCCGAATCAGATACATCAAGCCAGGCCGATACCGAAGGCTCTCCCTGCCTCAGGCGAATTCTTCATCGACGGCGAGAAGCTGCATGGCGTCGAAGTCGGACACACGGACAATGAGTTCTCCAGCTTTCTCCACGTCCCTGCAGTCGACCTTGTCGTCACAGGCGACATTGTGTACGGCGACTGTCATCAGCATTTTGGCGAGGCCAACACGCCAGAGAAACGTAAGGAGTGGCTGGATGCTATCGATCTCATTGAGGCAAAGAATCCGCATATTGTTGTTGCAGGACATAAGAGAGCTTCACAGGCAGATGCGCCATATTTGATCCAGTCGACTAGGGAGTACATTTACACATTTGAAAAGGAGTTGGCCAGGACAACGAGCGCTGAGGCATTGTATGACAGGATGAAGGAGTTGTATCCTCAGAGATGGAACCTTTTTATTTTGCATTTCGCGTGCCAACAGTCGTTTGCGGCGCGAGAGGGCAAACTTTGAGGAACAGTAGAGTAGAAAAAGTTAAGCAGTTGAGCAAGAGTCTTTGATAGTTGGTACAGAACGTAAAAGATGCTTTACGCCTCGTAATCAAGATGCATCATCACTCCTACGTTTTTTGTCAGTTTTTCATTCTCCGGAAATTAAGCTAACAAGAGCACCGATGTACATGACCCTGGTTCTCACCAATACCTTGTCGACAACGGTGTATATCCTAACACGAACGAGTACCCGGATAGGAGTGTGTCCGCTAAACCAGACAGTTTAGAAACGCTCACATGAACGCTGGCCCAGCCTCGACCGTCGCTTTCGCCGTCTCGTTTCGCTGACAGAGCATGCAGAGAATTCAGACGGGCTGATTCGCGTGCTGCTAACCTTGGAAAGAAGAAGAGGTGTCTGAGTTGGTGTTTCCTTATCGTTGAAGGCAAGAAGAGGGGCGGGACTAGGCCTGAATCCAGTTAGCGCATTTCCTTATCGATACTGAACGCTGGCCTCACAGCATTGCACAGGGCGCGTCTTTGAACCCCGCTATACTCACGAACTCAGTACATCAACACCCATCAGCAATAGGGTCTGGCTTCTTTCTGCAGAAGTTTCCTCATCTTCAATCAACCCAGGTATCATACGAAGTCGCTATACTGGTCCGACGTACCGGCCTTCTGAATGTTCTTTCCTTCGCATCCAACCCGTGCATGACAGAATGAAAGACATCACAGTGCTTGTCTCATAGCATTTAGGTAGAGCGGCTGCTTCCAGGCATGTTCAGAGCTTCATTAGAAGCTCTGAAGCCGGAAGTTCAAAGGCCCAGCTTAAGTGGAACGCAAGACATGTCTATCTGAGTAATAGCCTGTCATGGTGCTCACAAAGCTAACTAACCGTTCGCGTGCTTCGGGTCGTAGACGGCCTTACCAACGTCACCGGGCTTCGCTATCGTCTATTACACCCCGAATCTATGCTCTATAAGGTCGCCAAGTGCAAGAGCGGAGCCTCAAGCGGAGAACCAAGCGAGAGCTGGGTTTATCCACCAATAGACCTTGACCATCACGGCTGCGCAACAAAACCACCTATACCAGCGCATCGACTCTTAGATTGACCACAACCATCTACTTACGATTCACCACGCTCGTCTTCTGGCTGTTTCAAGTACCAAAATGGCCGCCAATGCTCTCGTCGAATCGCTGAAAAGCGCCAACCTACTCCCTTCCGCCATCATCCCAGAGTCTTTCACACCAACCCTGAATCTCAGCGTCAAGTTCTCCTCCGGACTTGCTCCAGAACATGGAAGTCTCGCTCGTGTGAGCCAAGTCAAAGAGCAACCTATCATCTCCATCTCGTCTCCACCGACATCTTCCGCCGCGAGCCTCACATTCATGATGATCGACCCCGATGCGCCTACACCAAACGACCCAAAGTTTGGCTACTGGCGCCACTGGGTTGTTACTTCCATTCCATCTCCATCAGCGACCACCTCTCCAGAAGACATCACCGCGAGAGGAAAGACGATCACGCAGTATCTGGCACCTGGACCGAAGGATGAGAGCGGGCCACATCGGTACCTCTTTCTTCTATTTGAGGAGAAGGCAGGCGAGACTGTAGAGAAGGCGGATGTTGGAGGAGATGAGTTTGTTGAGAGGAGAAGTTTCAGAGCAGAGCAGTTGGCCGAGAAGAAGGGATTGAAGTTGGTTGGGGTCCAATGGATGCGAGGAGTGGGCGATGGGTGGAAGGAAGAAAAGGATGAGCTATAGAAAGAGAAATGACGAAGCTAGTTGCTTTTTTTCTGCATCTAGAGGCTCACAACAGCTCCATTCGGTTATGCAATCTTCCGTTCAGGATATGAAGATGCTTCGGTGCTGGACAGGGAGGCAAGACTCTTGCTGACTCAGCCGTGCCGCCGCGCTAGCGCTGGGCGCGTGTCAAGCTTCAGCGCGCCTGTGGACGCTTCAACCCTTCCGTGGTCTCTCCTGAGCAACAATGCGCAACGTCACGACTTTTCCTAGACAGCACACCATATGTGAAGGCCGCGAGTGTACTCATCATTCTTGCGAGATGTCGAAATACGATACTGCTATGATGTCACCGCCCCGTTTCGAACGGCACGCGTAGGTCGTTCCGTCCCGACTGACCGCAAACCAGTACCACCTTCATGGTCGCCGCGGCCTCATCCTCAATATCTCCATCGCTGTCCGTCTTTCGCGTCCCAGAGGTCGACTTCCACGCAAACGTTTTTTTGCTGCAGCGGCCGCAAGCTTCCTGATATCCCGCTGGTGTTCTTTCCCATGCGACACATTTGAGCGTCCTCGAATACTGTCTGTATTGGAGCTGCCTGTGTACGGCCTGGATCCTCGATCGCTCGACCGATGATCACTTCCCGTCCCGACGGCCTCCCTCCTTCCACGGCTATGCCGCCTCGATGCTTCAACAGCCCTACGTGAATACGATGCGGTTCGAGGAGCTCGATTTCGATGTGAGCTTTGCTCGCTGGCTGAGGCACTATACTGGCGGTAGCCATGGTGGTCGCGATCATGTACGTTGGTCTGGGGCGCCTCTCGACGCAAGTGCAAGCTGCTCTGTGCCTTCCCTTTCGTGGTAGACTTTTGTCTCATCGCGGCACGTCGAAAGCCCTCAAGTGGCGACAGGCCTACCTCTGAGGGTCTGAGCTCGCTACGCCAGACCGGCAGTCTAGCTTTCCTCGCTTCCGCAGAGTTACGAGGAGACCGTTGACCACGCCTGCTGTAGGGCGCTGCCCTGTACTCAATCATCCCTCGAGAACCGCTGTCCTGGGGCCTTACCGAGTATTTATAGATGCTGTCCCTCATGTTGTTCGGGCTGGTCACAGAGTGACCTACGTCACTCCCAAGACCCTCGCTTGCCGCGATCTGACGCCAGCCTTGACAAGCTTTCATCAGCTTCAACCTTGCTGATTCTCCGGATCTCCACACCCCATCCTCGGTCACATTAAAGTAACTGGACCGTATGGATAGGCTGCTCTCAAGTCCCGGGAGCAATTCGACAGCACGTAGTTGCGCGGACTTCAGGTCATCCCGTTTTTGTTCCCACGCCCTGCCCAGCTCTTGCGCTTTTGTAATCCAAATGTCCTGGCGGAAGTCATCGCGAGCTTTAGCTTCATTTTCGTCGTCTGCTGCTACGGATGCAGACCCTCTTGTTCCAGTATTGTCTCCGCTCTTTGATCTAGCCTTATCCAGCTCATCATCGAAGTTATCCCGATACTTTCTGTATAGAAGTTCCGCTATCTCGGCAGCCTGCTGCTTTCCAGATATGTCCATCACAACTCTTGCCCGATTTTGCGGTCGGTCTGCTGTATCACTCTGACGATCAACACCGGCAGCATTGATCTGGGATCTACCATTCCCATGATGTCTTTTCGTTGCTCGCCTGGTATCAGCATTTCCTTGCCTCTGCTCTGGATATGGCTTGAGGAACCCCGATTCTATCAACACCGGATCTAGCATACGGTCAACGACCAGCCAAGCATCGCGCCACGCATTTCGCTTTGCATTGAGTTCGTCTTCTAGCATTGATTTGTTATTGAGGATGATTCCCTGGTTGTTTCGGCTTCGCATCAACTGTTGCCATAGATCATCCAATTCTTCCGCTTGTCTGTCGCTGGGAGTTCCGGCTTGTTCCAGTTCTTTCTTCTTGAGTTGTAACCGAAAGTCCGTGGACTCAGCTATACCGGCAGCATCCTGACCCTGCGTCTCAAATCGCTGTCGATGAACCTCAGCTTCGCTTTCGAATTTTCGGAAGCTTCTCCCAAGACAAAGCGCTCGCTGTATGCTAGCTGCAAGCTGTCTGGAAAAGACTAAGGCCTTAACCTGATTTTGGTCTTGTTGAAGAGCTATGTCAACAACCTTGGGTTGATTGCAGAAGGGTGATTGGTTGATCACCGTAGTCGCCCACTGCTTGCAGGCTTTTTCAGACGCCGTCTCTGGATGTGGCAGTTCATGCGACATTTTGACATGTATTGGTGTGATGGTATAGGGTAGGTGAACACGGTTGTTGGTGGATGTTGAATGACAGACAGTTAGCGTGGAGATGCAAGTGCAGGCCCTTGTCGTAGATCTCCGGCTGTGGAAGGCAACAAAGATAGCTTTAGCTGGAACTTTGTCAATCGTGCTAGGGCAGCTGCGTCCAAACCCTGAGCTCTGAATTTTCCGCGGAGCGCCCGAGCTTCGTTAAAGATCGAACGATAACTTCCTCCCAGGCAGAGCGCCGTCTGCAGCCCTCCAGTCAGCTTCTTGGACAATGTGACAGCGGAGACCTTCCTCAGATCGTCGTCTGCCTCTTGGACATTGGATGACTCTTGCAGTCGCAGCAGGGTTTTAATACTCAGATGCGACTGCTCCTCTCCATTTCGCACGCGCAAGCTCGGATGACGTCTGCGCCTGCGCCATTCATCGATTTGTCCGAGTGAGTAACAACTGATAATTCTGCACTAGCATGCTCATTGCGGGCTGAGACCTGAGAAGCCCAAGCAACTTGTAAAGCCGAGGAAGGCGTGTAGTCAAACAAAGGACACAAGTATTGTCGCTCAACAAAGGACATGAACTCACGTTCTTGGCCACCTTGACATGGACGTAACCACGTTCCATGTACAGCGTTTTCTGTAATTCAACGTCATCCGAAGGTTCTCAACACCATACTATCCTGGGGCCGTGCGCAATTTCCTCACTTCCAAGGTCACGGTGCAGGCTTGGCACCAGGAAGTCTTTCGGCCTCTCAAAATTCACTGCGTGGTTTAGGCTCCAACTCCTCTGGGGTATATAAAGTCAAGTGCTCGCCCTTTGCTCGATACCACCCCACCCTGCTAGCGCTGTCTGTTCACTCTTGCAAACATAGTACACAAGACCGAACTTCCAAGATGACTGATCCGGACGGGCGCGGACAAGGTACGATATACTACATAACTCTCTCAATGTCGCTGACATGCTTTCAGGTTTCAGTGCATGGAAACTTCCCCTGGTTCAATCGTACCAGCCTGCGACACCCCAACTCAACTATGACGAGGTACGATGACATCTCGCCACTATCAACAAAAGCTCCCCTGAGCATCGATCCAGCTTCGCTCACGGACCTCTTTTCCGTCAAAGCAATATATTTAAACTTGCGATCAAAGCTAATGTATTGAAGGATGATATAGCCCCTGCTATCCCCGCGTTTGGAACCACGCCCGATGTCTCGAAAAAGCGCAAACACACGGAAGTGACTACTGGCCCCTCTGATGACTTCGACGAGGAGTCTTACGATCCCAGCGATACTGAAGTTGAGGGTGACCCGAGCGCCATCTTGACTGGCAGTGATACGCATCCAGCCAAACGCCCAAGGACCACAAAGCACGGGGGCGCGGCGGAAGCATCCTACTTCACACGCCGAGCAAAGACAGATGAGGTCTGGATGACCGATCGCCTCACCTCTTTTCCTGGCAGATTCAGCGGCCTCATGACGGAAGACATCGCCGAGATACTGCGGCGCAATGTGGTCTTCATCCATACTAACCTTGGTGCGGTTATCAAGGGCCTTGCTGTCCATCTGAACCCAGCAGCCCACGACCGCGTATTCATGATGTTCAGCAAATCAGCCGTGAGCATCCCGCGTGCACCCCAGATGCCTCTTGAACATCGAGTCAAGGTCGGTATGGTCTTTAGGGAGCGAACAGTGGGGTTCTCCTATGACGAAGGTACTCCTCTCGGAAACGACGCCGCTGGTACTGCACTGGGAAAGGTCTCCACGAAACGGCAGTTTCATATCGTTCGCGCCATTGTAGGCGACAACGAGTTTCTGACTACGTGTGTGGAGACTCACGGTGAGCGAGGGCTCCGCGCTCCGTCCATACCACCGGATACATACTGGCAGTGGCTACGTGTAGCTGATGCTCGCGACCGAGACCCCGTTAACCATGGCCCTCACCCTGTTCTCACGGTGGACACAAGCCAGGCCACGAGGCCAGTTCGCATCTCGGATATGTCATACGTGCTTGCAGGCGCGTCCAGTCGATGCACACTTACGGAAGACTGGGATTTCGCCGGATATCTCGATGAAGCCAGTGTCACTCTGCTGGAGACGATTGGAAAGCGAGTGACAACATCGCAGCGAAACGACAAACTGAATCACGGACTCTATGACTCAATCAACTGGGATGCTATAGACGATGGCCGTAACGTCATGGGCCTCGCAGCGTATCCACGACCTGACCGCCGGCCACCCCCTCGTCGAACTGAAACTCCTCAACATCATCCGGATGACGACGAGTCCGACAACGATCGTAGGCGTTCCGATCATCGCCGCCGCTCTGATCGACGAGGTCGAGACCACCGGGATTCATCTCGACAGGATCGTGGTTACTCAAACACCGCATCTTACGAGAAAGACCGGCCACAGCGCCCTCGTGGTTCGGATACTAGGAGCTCACAGCTGCGACCGACCCAGGGAAAGAGGGCCGTCCAATATGACGACGTTGACCAAAGCAAGGCTGATGCCCCTTGCGGGAACTACACCGCAAAAGTTAATTAGTCCTAGAACAATACAGTTAAAGGCATTACTACTAGTAGTGTATATATTAGCTCTAACTATTATAGTTAGAAGTCTAGAGGCTAGACTAACTATATTAATTAGTTCTAAAACAATACTATTAATAGTATTATAGCTAGTAGTATATATATTAGCTCTAACTATTACTACTAGAAGTCTAGAGGCTAGACTAACTGCGTTAATTAGTTCTAGAATAATACTATTAATAGTATTATAGCTAGTAGTGTATATATTAGCTCTAACTATTACTACTAGAAGTCTAGAGGCTAAACTAACTACGTTAATTAGTTCTAGAATAATACTATTAATAGCATTATAGCTAGTAGTATATACATTAGCTCTAACTATTACTACTAGAAGTCTAGAAGCTAGACTAACCGCAAGAACAACAACGAAGATCCTTCTAGATCGCGTGGCCTTAGTAGTTATCACAATCGCTTCTAATGCTGCGATTTAGTACTTCCTAGAGGGTTCTAGCGAGAAGGAAGCGCGGCGGTATATAGAGAAGAGGAGACAGAAGAAATTGTTAGAAGCTAGGCAAGGTAAGGTGTTTCAAGCACTTCGTCTTAGTGCGCTCGTCGTACATGCCCTGCATTAAGGGGACTTAGCTAATATGAGCTTTCCAAAACTTTAGAGGCAAAGCTGGTTGGATTTGTGTAATGTAGCATTGTTGTCAATAGAAGATGTCATCTAATGTTCTCGTGAGTGAATGCTAAGTTGTTTGCTTGTGCATGGAGATCGGGCAGAGAAGAGCGGTTGGTGACGTCAGTGCACGGGCCATGACGCGAAAGCCACGCGTAAGCGAGAGTCTAGCTTCCAAAGTTCCTTTCACCACTCGCACTGTCACTGCACTTATTCACCTCCGTCCACAACTGATTTATCGTGGCTTTAATCGGATGCGATGACTTCCTTCTGTGAATGATGATCGCCATAAGGAGACAAAGAACCACAAGCTTGCGCGCCCAGCATAGAGGCTCGCGTGCATCGAGAGTCTCTTGGAGTTCGGTGTCATGATGAGGCACCTGGGCAGAGCCTTGTACTGAGACGTAAGTTCTTCGTTCATTTCAATTCATGTTACTTTTACTGCTATCTGCTCTCCCTCCGTAAAGCTCTGAATGGATGTGCCCTTTTACTTGTGCTGATCTCTCAGGAGCTCTCGCTATCTCCTACCAGCATGATGGTCGAATCCCCGTCCGATAGTCCACTCAAGCTGCACGTCGTTTTGCGATTGACTTGGACCATCCCGTCACCAACGTCGAGTCTCGTAGATGATACTGAAGAACTCCAACGATCGGTTTCGACCTGCGTACCGCACCACACCTGATAGTAGCATACCTTGGAAGTGCATTCGGTGGATACTTGGCGATGAGCTTCTGCCGCGCTCGACAGTTTGCGTAGTCCGTGGTGCATGTGCTACGTACCATGTGCTTGCGACCCTCGTGTTTGGGAGCTATCCTATCGCTTCCGCTTGCATACAGCTCTGCTGGCGTTGATTGCTATCGTCTATAAACGAAGCCAATCTCTGTCACCCAGTCCGTGCCTTGAGCCCAGTTTTTGGCTGCGTTCTCCTTTCGGGTGGCTGCTGGCAAGGGATTGGATGGCCTATCTACGGTGATCGCCTGAGGGACGCCTGCGTTCACCGGGGGTAGCGTCGGACCACGCCGTCGCGGTCACGATACTCTCCCCTCTCTAGGCCATCACGAGAATCTCTTCGACCTCGTTCTCGTCTCTCTCGATTCTGATCCAAGGAGGGTGATCGACTCCGACTCCGACTTCTCAGCCTCGGAGAATCCCTCATTCTTTGCCCGGTCTCCCCTCGTCGATCTACAGCTTCTCGCGAGCGTAGGCGTGGACTGCTTCTTCTTCCACCTTCATGCTCTTGCCTAGTAACTCGTTGCTCTCTTCTCCTCTCCACAGTGCGGCTGCATCTTTGGCGATTTTCTTCGACTTGATCGGAACTGTCATCTTGCTCGTCCGACCGATCGCTGTAGTATATCACTCCCGTCCGGTCCGCGCGTCTTTCTCTTCGACGTGTCGCGGCTTCCGTCGATTCTCTGCGTCTGAAACGGGATCGATCCCTTTGTTCCCCGCGGCTTCTGCCATTCGTCCCATCGCCGTGAGTCTGGCCCTGTTCATCATTGATTCGATTGTCAGAAGTGGCCGCCGGTCTTCCAGGTCGATTCTCGCCGGTGCTGTCATATCGCTTCAATATGCCAGCTTCCATCCATACGTTATCTAGCAGCTTATCCACTTCAAACCACGCATCTCTCCATCTCTCTATCTCCTTCTTATCACCTTCGTCTAGAATGACGATATTTCTCTCAATCACGTCCTTATTGTTGCGCATGCGATGGAAGTCTTTGGCCAAGATTCTAAGCTCTTCCCTCTGCCGGTCGCTTGGCACAAGAGCTTGCTCAAGCTCTCTCTTTTTGAGCTGCAGCTCAAACTCAAGTGTTTCGACCAGACCTGCGTTGTCAAGTCTTTCTGTCTTGAGCTCCTTCATCTTCGCTTTAGTAAATTGAGTAGACAATCTGTGCTGCCGGCCTAAGGAAAGCGCTCGTTGAAACTTCATGGCCAGATCACGACAGAGTGTCAAAGCAAGGGTGCTATCATCGTCTTCTTTGATCTCTGTCAGCTTCGGACTTTTTCTCGTGTAGTTACGGGCCGCGGTTGGTGCCGCCCAACGGGCGACGATAGCCTCTTCTTTCGTGGGCGGATGTCCTGCATGGTAAGGCATCTTTACTGGTTCTTTCTTGCCGTAGAGATGATGGCGAGGTTCCTCTTTCCTGTCAATTAAGATGAAGTTCGTGGACGACAGAACGGAACGGAACGAACGGTCTCTTATATACGGCAATAAAAGTTCAGACTAGCGAACAAAGAACTACGAACAAGACAAAGCATGCTTTCATGGGAACTATCCAGCCTCGATCCTGGTTTCATACGACATTGAATGAGGGTGCCTCGCGTAGCTCCCGCTGGAAAGCGCAAGCAAATGTCAAATGTAGCCTCGGCGACCATTTCCATCATGAATTAGCCGCTGATACGGGAGCTAATTACCTCAGAGGAGCTACATCTAACTGTTACCAATGGTTGTCAGAACAGCGCAGTCTTCACCATGTGAAGGCTGTTACAACTTTCACTACAGCCTCGAACACCGTTGACTCCGGTCACGTGCGCTGAACGCTCGGTTTCATTACAGGGCACGGGTGCTCTTGCGCCACACCCAGCTCACGCTCCACTCTACTCCAGAAGAAGTTCTACTCGGGTCTTTTAATTGACCTCGCGCTCTGCCTAACTACACAACCAACGCTGGCCAAACACCACCTCTCAACTAATATCTAACAAGACATACGGATACTAAGGAGACACTATCTTCTGATCACGAAAAGACAACACAGTGGATACCGTACACCCGCCTTAACATGCAAACGTCTGGGCATGGGTCTTCGGTACGTACAAAGTCCTAGACACCCGATTGACTGTTTTCATCTGTGCACTGCACATACATCTCGCAGCACACGCAATTAAAGCGACTGACATAACGTAGGCTGACGATTCGGGTGATGATGCCGAGATCACAACCGATGTATTCGTTGTTGAAGAGCTTAAGCATAGCGAAGCTACTTACCACGAGTCACAAGATAGCACTGGCAACAACCAGCCAAAGCCGACCGTCGGGAAGACTCAGCCAGACCTTCAATTAACTTCCACGAAACGGCGTCACGAACACACTCCTGACGAAGACGAGAAAAGAGTCCGCGTCAAAACCAACCACACGCTACAAAGCCCATCAACATCGGATGGCCTACTCACACCACCTTTGGCACACTCCGGCGGACAGACTCCGGATATCTTGCGGATCATGGCGGACGTTGCAGCGGTCACTGATGAGATTGTTGCATGCATGGAAAATACGTCTTCGGCAATCAGTGACCTTGAACGTAAGGCCGTACTGAGTCAATTACGAGACGTGCTGGGTATGCTTGTTCCTTGCGTGACTGAGGTCCGCGACATAGGAGTCCTGGGTGTTGAGATCGTTGGGCTTGCAGCTCTAGTAGATCCCTCGCTCGAGTATGAAGGTATATTTACTATCATCGCGTCGCCCTATGCCAGCAGCATTCCGAAGCGGTTGGAACTCGATTATACCCATCACTTCGCAATCGGAGATATGTTTTGGGATCGCTCGACAGAGTTCGCAGCCGACCAAAACCTGAAGCCGGGTATAAAGGCCGCCCCAAGCCCACAAGGATTAGTTTGTGCTGCCTGGCGTCTGCACATTGTCACAAAAGTGACTCCACGATGTATTTGGACGACGGTCTGCCGACTTAGTGGCGGAAAGGGGCTGTCGCGTCTAGACAAAGACGACATCTGGATGTACTTACATCTTCACAGTTATAAAAACGGAAGACTGCCACGAAGCATGCGAGCTAAGCATAACGATTCACTTCACGCGTCACTGACATATATTTCCGACCCGGATTACGATGACAAGGCTATCGGTGCACACACACACTTCTCTGCAATAGATGTAGTACCACACTACCCTAGCGAGGAGATGTTACCTGTGGGAAAACTTGATAAGGACAGTCGCGACCTTTTCCTTGGACTGAAAGCCAATGCAAACAGCCCAGATGGAAAACTTGTCGCACACCCAAAAGGGATGGATGAGGCTGCGGTGAAGCGCGGCCTTGAACTGGTAGACCCCTATCCTCGGAGTGCCATGCCTCTTCCAAAGGCTGAGCGAACAGGTAACAGGTTGTTCCATCAACTGCGCATCCATCCTTCCAAAGGGACTACCGCGAAAGATCCCGTGAGAGATTCCGCAAATCTTCTCCAAAAGTCACGCGCGTTCAGCTCTGCGTACTCAACGACAAGTTCCAATGAGGAACAAGCCCGGTCTTCGGTTGATCACCCTCGAAGCCGATCCGTCAACAAGGTCAGTCCATTCAACGTCATGCCTCACACTCTTTTCAGCCCGGTATCGCATCCACACCAACAAACACTAGCGCATACTGCGAATGCGGTGAGGGCAAGTCGAAGATTTGGGGGCGAGAAGGCCGGTACTCCAGCCACCGGCCAACGGAAAGCTCCTTCTCATGCTAACACAATGCCCAAGATCGCTTCGATTGCCAACCAACCTGCCATGGCACAAACTTTACATCAGCACGATGGAGTAATGACCAATGCCATCCTCAATGTGACAGAGCAGAACCAGTCCCTCAATCTCAACCAGCCGGCATCGAGCCCGTCATCCAGTCCAGAGAGGAAACGTACCGATGGGGCTGATTAGCTCTGCTCGTAGCTACGGAGTGGGCTTTAAAGGTGAAGTATGAATTTGTTTAAATAAACGAATATTCCAGCTTATGAAGGCTTTCTCCCACGAGTAAAGTTCACGAGAAAACAGGCCCTCCGCCAACCTGCGGGCACGAACCGCTTAGACAATGGTCTCGGGCTTGGCGTCCGGAGAAGGTGAAGTATATGGTTACTTCGTAACGCAGTGACGAATTGATTCACCGTGCGTCGTGGATTAGCTAGTCTTCGGATTTCTTTCCTATATAGTGTCCCGCCAGTGTTGTCTGGGCGCGCTGCCGCCTAATAAGTCATGATCTCATGTTTGTAGGTCTCATCGCATCAACAGAATTAGCTTTAAATCACAGTATGATTAATCTTTCATGGAATTGGCCAAGTAACGACACTGCCCTACTACACGATGTTTCACAAGATGCCCAGCAACAAACTTCTCACAAAGCACCCTGTCTACCACAGCCCCTGTCATTGTCCCCTGGAGGGTTTCGACTTCTTATCCTCCGGGCGCTTTCATCGTGAGTCCTATGCTGCTGACTTTCGCGGTGACTACGTTCCCGATATTCTGGTGTGTCTCTAGATGTACCTCGTTCTCGTCCTGGACTGCTTGATCGACTTCGGTTCCGTCGTTCGCGATGCGCGTCATGATCATGCGCTTGTTGTCGCGCATGGCGGGGCATGGAGACATCGTTGCCATGGCGTGGTGGTGGGGGAGGCGGCGGCGGCGGCGGCGGCGGGCGCGACGGATATGCCCGATACATTCTTCGCGGATGCTCACCAGAGTATTGGGACGAGCTCGGAGATGTCGGACGGTCTCCAGCGTTATTGGTGCGTCTAATAGTCTGCCTGCCATGTGTACTTGCACCTTTCCCCTTGTCGAGGTTCGTGGGGCTTTGGGCTTCGACACTGTTCTGCCATTCCGAGATATCGCTTCTTCGTCTTCCCGCCTGCCTTTGTCGAGCGGGCTCTACCACCGGTGCAGCTAACGGCAAGTTGTCGCCAGGTATATTCGCCCGGCCTCCGTTTCTTCCGGCTTCGTTCTTTGACTCAGTCGCTCTAGGTGGCCTTTCGTTGTCCGCATCTGAATCGTCGTCGGGTACTAGCCGCCCTGCATCTGTCCACACTTTGGCTAGAATCTTGTCTATGTCGGCCCAAGCCTTCCGCCACCTGTTCAAACCGCGCGCAAGATCCCTATCGTAGTTCGCTATCGTTTCATCCATGATATCTTGGTTGGCTTTCGTTCGCTCGACACTTTGGGCTAACATCTTCAAAGTCTTCTTTTGGAACTCGGTCGGCTCTTTGTTTGGCTGTATTTCTGCGCACTTGGCGTTAAAGCGATGAGTGAACGACTCCAAAGAACCTTTGTTATCGGCTTGCTTCAAGCGCGTTTCGTGCTTCCATCTTTTGACGTCCTGTACCGCATGAATGTGACCACGACCTAATGCAAGAGCGGTCTGAATCTTCTTCTCAAGCTCTTCTGTTAGAACCAATGCCAAAGCCTCGCGTCTACCATCTCGTACTCTCTTGAGCCGTGGCCGCAAGGTACTCGATCCCGAGCTGTGTGCCGTTGGATGCACCCATATCTGACAAGCTCTTTCGGAGAAAGTCGTATCCAATTCTGCATCGTCGTACATGGCTCTTGTCTTGGAAGATAGGATTCGTTGCGACAAGATGCGCGAAGCTTCCCTGCTTTTAAGCATCATGACAAAGCTAGCAGATTTCTTTGACCGCAACGCTGCTTTGTAAGTTGACAACAAAGGTTTGCTTAGTACTATCAGCCACGCCACTTTCAATATATTCATTATGGAAGACTTCACAGTGTACGACTGCGCGAGTCGATTGGCTATTGCAAGACACCATCGTCCACGTACATCCCAGAACTCGGAAGTGGGATCTAGATATACACCAAGTTTTCGAAAGCAGCCAGTTCTGTATCAATTAAGGATGCCCACTAGGTTGGTTCCATCCAAGGGGCAGTGGCAGTGGCAGACACAACTGCTAGATGATCACGCTACATTCACTCACTCGTTGCACGGATCGCCCCAATGCAGCAGTGCACTACGTCAGGAACTTTCTGATTACGATGAATTGATCCACCCGGAGGGGGCAGAGCTCGCGCTACTGTTGCGAATCACTGCGCTGAAATCGACTACATCAAGTGCGCATTTCACTGATCCTTCCCAGATAGACCTTTCTACACAAACTAATTCTCAACCGAACCCTCAACCGAAATATCACAACTGTTTCGATCATTACACCTACCAATACCCTTTAACACTTGCGCATCCGCCAAACATGTCGGGTCGTCGTGGTCATGAAGGTAAGCCTTTCCCCTCTACAACTTCCAGAACTATCCTAATCAAGACAGACAAAGACAGTCCGCAAGCATCACGAGTAACACGCCCTAGAGGCTATGTAGCGAACTCTGGTCAGACCTTCGATGAACTCGAGGAGGTGGTCGTCGCCGATTCGGAAAGCTCGACACTGAGCCCGGCCAGCCCTCCCTCGCACCCTGAACAAGAGATCGAGCGCGCACCGCAGCCGACTCACGCCCCTTCTCCAAAACCACAACGGGAAGCACGCGAAGCGAGTGTTGATAGCCAAGACGGGTATCATACACCTTCGGAGTTCCCCGGGGAAGAGCGCGAACCTGCTGCTAGTTTCCAAGAGCAACCTACACGCCCTCATGGTAGGCAAACAACCAGCCCTTCGCCACCCGAGCTGCAGTCTCGTCCGGGTACCAACACAGCTCCTCCACTATCTCGTCAGGAAGAGCGTAGCTTGGACGCCATTCCCCAAGACCAGACCGCACGGCTTCACGAAGCGCGAGGACCGATTGCCAATAACCGAGGAGACGTACATGCGACTACCGTTCGCCCACCGTCTGAACACCCCTCTCCAGTCGAGCTCAGCCCTAGTGGTAGTAGTCGTGATGGTCAATCATACCAAGATGTCGTCGTGCGAGAGCCACCCCTAGGCTCCACCGATGCACCTATTACCATTCCACGAGCGGATACCGAGCACACATTCAAGACAAGCAAAGTCATGCAGTTCCTAGCAGCGTATGGAAGCGCACAACAAAGGCCAAACCTCATCGTTGACTTCAGTACACCACTTGGTCAGAGGCAGATGCTGGCTCTCATTCAAGACTTCGCTTCTTGGTGGGCTTCCAATGGCGGTTGCATAAAGCGCGGAAATCTTGGTCTCGAAATGCCTGACCTTGCCGGGCTCTTGTTCCCGCAATATGATGGGTTGACAACGATGATCATGTCTAAGCAATCCACTCATGTACCACAACCCATCCGGCAACGTCTCGACGAGGTGTTTTGGGAAGGCATGCTCTTTTGGTTTCGTACTTCCGAGTACGCGGTGGACCCAAAACAGGTCTTGGGGGACAAATGTGGTTTGACTGCGCATGGCAAAGCTCTCTCAGGATGGAGGATTTGCTTAGTCCAGAAAGTCTTCCCCAACGTAGTCCTAGTTACTTGGGGCCGGACTTCTCAAGGCCATGATCTGGACAAGATACACCCTGGGAACCGTTGGCAATTCATGCGACTACTTCCATTTGACCGTCGAGGTTGGCCCGAAGATGTTTCAAGGAAACATAGCCCCCATGACAATATCCTCATGCATCCAAAGGAAGATGAAGGCTGGTCAGTCCAGGAGTTGAAGACACATTGCAACTTCAATGTACTTGTTGCCAACGAAGTCATACCCACTCAGGGTTTCATATTCGCAGGATATCTCACAGACGACAGTCTTGGTATGGTTAAGTGGGTTCGCAATGCCGCTTTTGTTGGGCTTGCCGAGCTTAAGTACATGCCTCCAACCCCATCTGGAGTCGACGAGGGTGCAGTACGGCGAGGTTTGGAGAATAACCACTATCCGCGGCAGCAACCAACCGGCTCTATCAAGCCAAAGCTGTTCCCTGCAGCGTACCGAATGCCAGCACCTCCCCCGTACGTCCCAGCACCGGGAGGAGAAGTGTTTGCCTTCCAAGATGCACCGTCATCTCCCCAGATCCCTACTGGTCCTCGTGGCACAGGTGGCGGTAGGCCTCGCGATCGTCCCGCACGTGGTCCTGGAAGGCAACGTAGTCGGTCGCGAAGTCCACTACCTCGTGAACGTCAAGCTGACCGAAACGGAGACTATGCTCGAGGTTACCCTGGTAGATCAGCGCAACCTGATCAACCCAATCATCAGCAAGAAGGCCACGATCGCCCTGCCGACACGCGTCTCGGCGACAATATCAACCGTCCTGTCTTCATGCCAGTGAACAACGTGATGCAAGATGGAAGATATCAGCCTCACGTTATCCATAATCATGCGTCGCGCGATCACGACGACAACCGCAACCCCGAGCGTGAGAACTACGGGGACGATCGTGGCCATGACAGAGCTGAACAGGGTGGCGAGTACCAGCATCCTGAGCCGCGCGAGTACGATCACGACCACGACCGTCGTCGCGAGCGTGAACACTACGAGGACGATGGTGGCCGTGGCAGGCATGAGCAGGGTGGCGAGTACCAGAACGGGGATTTACTCAACTATGGTTGAGAGTACAAGAGGCCTTTCGTACGAAGAAGCCTCTTTGTTACCCTGGCATCCGAATCCGAAGCGCGTATATGGGTCGATGTCGGTATCTCATCTCAAGAGGTATTCTCGACATACCTTACGCTGAGCTTCAATTGAGGAAATGGACTTGTTACCGCCGATATATAAAGCGAGGCCTTGTTCATTGTATATGATGTAAAACAATGAAGTGTAGGATTCTTGATGGCGCGATGTGCTTTGTTCAAGCTTTTGTTATCGACGTTCCTTGACGACCGAGGGACGAGACGATATTCGCGTCGTTCTTTGTGTAATTTTCTGACTGCGAGACCCCTACGTCAAGTGACCTCGTTGTTCAAAGTGCAGTATATGCGAGCTTTAACAGGGCTATCGCAACGTGATAGCCTCAGTCAATGCTCGCTGTTCGTATGATAACTGCGTTGACGATGGTCCAACAAGCCTAGTTGCTGCGGCCGCAACATCGGTCGACAGCTTTCGAGGTTGGTCGCAACCAAATCGTGAGTTTTGTCACATCATCTCGAGTTCTAGTCCTCATCAATCCGTGAAGCCTATAACACGGGTTAAGTGACGTAGACTCGGGGCACCAAAGTCCTCGGCCTGATTAACACATATTCTCGTGTGCTTGTATCCATGCATGTCGCTTGCGACGACAACCAAGGCGCAGAAGAATTGATAACCATCCAAAAAGTAATGGACTATGCGATAGACGTTTCGATATAATGAGAGGAAAAGGCAAGTCGAGGGTCGAACGTGCGACAGCTCCGAGATGATCGCCCGAAGCTAACCCAAGAATGAGGCGGTCGAAGACGCTAAGCACGTGTCGTGACATCACTCATAATCTTCCCTTCCCCTGACTCTACCCTCGAGCTTAGATGCGCATCAGAATGATTATATCAATTATCTGCGACTACATACGATAGTGTGAACGGGTTGAGTCAGGTCGCAACAGTGACGTGCTACCAGATCAATGCCTGAGACATATCATTTTCCCTGGAACCAAGCATCCTGAACAACATCCTTCGCTGATGCCCTCGCGGAAGGCTCCATTCGTAGCATCCTTCCGATGAGTGCGCCGACTCTCAAAATGTCTCCTCGGCTCATATCCTCGTGCCTCTCCCCATCAAAGTACATTTCCTCTAACCACTCTTGAAGTGAGCTAGTGGGGTCGCTCTCATCCAATGTCTTTTCCATGGCATGCCAATCCATCTTCCAACGATCCGGCAAATCGTCGCTGACTGCCTCGAGCATTTGCTGGACAAGGCCTGCAGGCGTTATCATGAAGCTGTCAAACGGCGGCTGTCCGACAACGAGCTCAAAAAGCTTGATACTTTGTCAGCTATCCATCGGGGCGCTAGGGCTTGCCAGGCAGAAGTCGGACTCACCAAGCACCCCATACTCCAGAGATCTACACGATAATCCACCTTGTCTTTGAAGATAATCTCCGGGGCGCGCACGGCAAGTGGAGTACGCAGGGCGCCAGGACACTCCTCGTGTAAAAAAGATTGACCAAAATCAATGATCTTGATCGAGCTGAAGGATGACTTGATGTCTATAGGGTAGGAGGTAGGTCTGACGAGATATCGGGGCATATTAGGTCCTATTGGCTGACCATCCCTTCTTTGCACAGTGCCTGTTTCGGGCCGTCCCAGCTTTTGGAGGAAATCTTCTTCTCGCAAGGCTTGGAGCGAAGGGATCGTGAACGCTAGGTTGCGGGTGTGCAGATCTAAGAACGATTAGCAGTGCTGATATGGACATTGACATTATACCGTACCTGCATGCGCAATTCCTCGCTCGTGAAGGTAGCACAAACCAAGCAAAGCTTGTTTCGCAATGGTTTTCGCAAGCTTCCCAGGAAGCCTTTCCATGGAACGCGCGTCGAGGTAATCGGCCACACTCGGTCCTAGCAACTCTAGCACCAAGCACTCATGGTTTCCATTTGGACCACTAATCTGGAAAGAATCTGTCATTGTCATGAGATGCTGGTGGCCAGGCTGATGCGATTGCGCTGCCGCTATTGTACGCAAGACTGCAGCCTCCCGATTCTTATGGTTTGTCTCAGATACCGATATCTTCAAAGCGACATACGTTTGGTCCCTAGCAGCATCTCAGCTCAAGTTGTCGATGTTTCGCAGAAAGCGGGACCTGGTATCGCGCGCAGCCCAGACAGTCGAGTATCCACCCCAGCCTAATTTGTGCAGGACTTTGTATCTGCCATTGCTCAAACGATCGCCCAGGTGAACGGGGTGATAACCACCTCTTTTGTAACGATGCAAAGGCTCGGCATCAATGTCGCAACTATGTGTATTCCAATCCATCGGTGGACCACGCTGAGGCTGTGCGTATGTAGATGAAAGTGAACGTGTAGACGCGATTGCCGTCATGGACGATTTGTTTACGAGCCCTTTCTGAACCGATATGGTGCGAGTTCGAGCGAACATCCTGGCGACGCTCATGTTTTCGCTCACACGCTTGCATTGGAATGTGAGTGATGTCTAGCTACTCTATGGTGGCGTAAAGATCAGACCCTTCCAAGGTTGAGAAGCGACTCGTGGACGCCAAGGCAATCATCATGCCGGGCCGCAAGTTGAGCCGGCGCGCGGTTCGAGCCACCCGAACATCACAACAACAAAATCGTCCGAACTTCAGCGCGCCACAACTCCGCCAATACCGACCAGATACTGAAAGCGATTAGAGCATTCGTTCCGCGCAGATAAGGCGCAGATTTCAACGAAAGCCGGAAATGAGCTCACAGTCGCACCTCTCACGTGTGATGATCACGCCTGCCGGGTCGAGTTTCAACACGGATGAAAACAGGAAAAGCTCATTTGGGTGTCAGACTACAAAAGTACAATCATCTATCTATAACTAGGCTTAACACAGACTCTCGCCACGACTTTGATACGGCTTAAAGAAGTCGCGAATCGACATTCTCATCGCCTCTGGAGTCCCTTCCACGACTGCCTGCTCACGCGTTTCTTCCTGGAGCCACTCGATAGCTGAGTCTTTACGTAACGGGGTTTCGCGCACACTATTTCGAGACTCGACTACTCTCCGAGATTTTCCTTCACTCGGTTCACTCAGTTCACGATCTTCCCGCTTCCGCTTATTGCTACTGGGGCGATAAGGCAAGTCTTCGGATGGTTCGGACGGCTTTGGAGATGGCATGTCTCTCTTGTTGTACTCCAGCGCTAATTGTCGTAGGCCATCTTTGAAGTCTTGAGCCTTCCGCGAGCTTGGTGCGGAGCGTGTTATCTCTTGCCCTGCCATTGCTTCGACGCTGTCGTCGATGCTTACATAGCTAGATGATTGCTCGACATCATCTGCCATAACTGCCGATGGCATAACGTCGCCTTGGGAGATTTGGCTATTTTTGTCTCGATAGTCGCCCGGTCTCTTCCAGTCAAGAGTCGGTTTCGCTGTGATCTCTAGACGGGCTGGGGTGATGTCGCATGTATCGCAATTGGATTCCTCCATGCGCCACAGTTCAGCGTCACTTTGAGCATGTGAATGAGATGAAACCGGCGAACGCGGACTCGCAAGACCATCGTGTGAATGTTCGGAAGCTCGGTCATGCCTTTGCGGCCGTGAGCGGGACTGAGATCGATAGCGAGGTTGTCCACGACTTCGCCCATTCGAGCGTTCCTGCCTTCCATTGTCATGGGTATGAGGCTCTCTTCTACGATGCCTGGACCTGTTGTCTTGTCTTCGCGATCGAGAGTGAGACCTGGACCGATACTCAGTACGAGAACGTTCGGCATGATTGGGACTTCGTGATCTATCCTCCCGCCTATTTGCGCGGCGTGAGCTCCGGTGTCTTCTGTCTCGCGATCTTGAGCGAGCGCGCGGCTCTCGGCGTCCCTGCCCAGCCGTACGCCGCTCAGATGGTTGTTCAGGTCGATATTTCTTGATCTGGCCGTCATGCGTCCACAGGCGATCAAGTTCCTGCTGTACTTCGAACCAAGCGTTTGTCCATCTCGCCTTTCCCAACTTTATCTTGTCTTCGTGCCTTTGGCGCTGACTTTGGTGAAATTTAAGAGTTTGCTGACACTTTTTCTGCTCTTCAAGAAGATCTTGTAGTCTGTTTCTTTCTTCGTCAGTTGCTCGACCTGTTTTTCTCACCTTCTTTTTCGTAATCTTGATTAAATACTCCAGCTCCTCTTTCCAGGCCTCGGTCTTTGCTTCGTTCTCAAAACGGACCTTCACTCCCTCAGCGTACTTTTCCGGCGTGGTCCAGTACGAGTGGGCGATACATAAGGCATTTTGTATTTTCTCCGCCAGTGGTTCGGATAGCACCAACGCATCAAACGCGTGTTCTCCGTCCCTTATAGCAAGGAAACATGCCGGATCAGTGGTACATCTAAGTCTGTCTCTGTCGTACCTCGTCCACTGACGGTTCATTGTCTTTAATTCATTGGAGTGAGGATTAGGATCGTAATCCGGATAAAATAGGTAATGATGGTCCATGTCGGGCGGCTGTAGAATGAATGATGGCATCCTTGCGCAAGATATAGGTTCTATAGGTTCTATGGGTTCGAACAAAGGAGTTTATCACTCTACCACGTATATCCGGATTGGGATAACGTAGTAGGCCTACAACAAAGATAGCAATTTTCTTTCATTGTCGTTTTGGTTGATTCGCTTTTCTTTCACTCTGGTAAGGCCATTCACATCCGTTGATCTTCGCCGAGGCCCATTCTTGTCAGCAGCAATACGAAACTAGACTAGATTCGTGATACACAACGTCCGTGAGCACGTACCCGGACCTACGAAAGAGCAGGCGCAATTGCCTTCGATATTCACTGAGGTCAACGCGGGCGCAATGCCTGCCCCTACTTCAGTGGCTGCAGCCATGAAATCACAGGCAATACCACTCTACCCGCACAACGATCTCAACCCCTTACTGGCAGAAAAAAGGGATCAACTCTCACTATGCCTGGCCAACGTGATCGCCCAAGGCCGCCTTCAGAGCCTCACAGCCGGGACTCTCCGCAGCATGAAGCCGACGACGGTCCACAGTATGATCGAGTACCGGCACGAAACCATGATCGCGGTTACGACGAGCGTGAAGAGCACGGAGACCGGTACAGGGAAGACGACCTGCCTCTCGACTATGGTGAAGGAGAGCCCCGTCATCAACCTCAACCTCAACCTCGACCTCGAGACCGGTCACCACCTCCACGCCCCCGCAGTCGAAGTCGGGGTCGAGACTACTCCAGAGAACGACCTCGTGGCGGGCAGCAAGACCGAAGATCCCCCAGTCGGCGGCGAGACCGAAGATCCCCTAGTCGGCGACGAGACCAAACCGAAAGAAGGCCTCCTCGACCTTACAATACTGAGCGCGGTCAGGGGCGAGACCCGCGCACGAGACGATCTCGCTCTCCCGGTACTGAGCGCGCGCCGAGACCGCAGACACCACAACCACTTGCTCATCCTCCTCTTCCCCAAACTCGCGGTACGGGCTATACCGTCATCGATCATCGTACAGGAGTTGAACACGTCTGGACCCCTGAGTACGGACAGTCTCGCGGCTCATACACGGATTTGACGAAGGAGTATCTCGCTACCGACGTTGTTTCCGTTCGACTCTGTGACTTCTCATCTGACGACCAAGCGAAAATTGGACAGAGTTTCACACCGTCTTCACAAGGTATGATCAACGTGAAGCATGATGTGCCTTTCATCTTCAAACGAGTGGAGCGGGACTACGGCATTGGCTGGGTTGCTCACGGCTTCGGAGGGCGCGGATTGAAGAGAGCGCATTGGATACCAAAGTCGGAGCATGCAAAGTATCTGGGAGTGGCCAGTGATGACGATTCGTCCGGATCTCGAGGAAACGGTAGTCCGCATGAACAAATGAAGGTGCGGCGAACCCCAGGAGCAAGATTTCTCGAGAACATAAGTCATGTCTTCGCGGGTGAGTTGGTGAAAGTCACCTTCCCACGAAAGCCTTACTACTGGGGCCGGCTGACGCTTTGGGATTTCCACCGGCTGTGTTGCCTCAGTGATTTCCTCACGGCAGCTCCTGGGTCGAGCGCCGCCAATGAGGTTCCACCAACGATGGACTTCGACCACGGTGCGTTGAAAGAGCTGCGAACTGCGGACGACTCTTTGCCCAAATACATGAGAGATCATCTCGCGACTCTCGATGCTCTACACAAGCCAAAGCCATCCGAAGACGACACGGACGCAGATGCCCGTCCGCCTAGGGCTCAGGCAGCACCGGATAACCGCAGTCCACCTCGCATCGGGCGCCCTGTTGCTACAGACGTTCGCTCGACAGCGCCGCAAGATCAGCCTCGACAACCTCCAACGAGGACTACGAACGCGCCGAGGGACCCAAGACCCCAACCACCCACAGGGCCGAGGTTAAAGCGCTCGCGCGACGGTGATGATCCTCCGGCGCAGAATACCACCCGTCGACGGCGGGATTAGTAGAGCGCTTGGCAGGGTCCTCGAGGCGATGTGGGAGGAGCCGTGGGGGGGTATCCGTCTGCACTAGTCTCCAGTTCACAGTGAGCAGCGCATCACGCCAACCTAGGAAAAAACTGAACACCCTAGAGCCTACGTTGACGTTCGGTCACCCACTTTGCAGATTCTTGTCTTGATGTAGTCCCCAGGCCTTTTCAGTTTTTTCCTTGTATGAGGTGGCATTGTGCTCAAGGAACAAAGCGGGGAGGAATGTACCCAATGCGCAAAACGGGGCGGGCTGATCATCCAAAGAAGGCAAACTCTTTGTAGACAGATGCTCAAGTGATTCGGAGTAGAAAGAAGCGGGCTTTCTTTTGTTGCAAGACATGGGAGGCGGAAAAGTTCATGGCTGTTCGCCGTCGTCTTCATCGGTGAAGTTCCATGGGATTAACGCTTCATGGACGATGCGGCGCTCTAGACCAGGGGTCATCTTCGTGATGCGACTCGGTTAGCCAACACAGTTAATATGTGTATATAAATGACATCATGTTGTATATGTGTCCATGCGTGAGGATGAAGCGAAGGTGCATAGCATTTTGCGAGAGAGACGAAAGTTTGCCGAAAAGGAGTTGAGTGCTTGTCGTAGAGAAGAGAGCAAGCGTCAAGCTGCAAGCAATCTGATAGACATGGGATGGAAGCTGCAAGCCATCAAATGAGGCGAGGTAGCGAAGGTTAAAGGAGGAAGGGTGCCCAAGTGACGATGCGGCTCCTTGCCCGCCAAGACCCCCGGAGATTGCCGGCGCCGATCATCACAACTCAAGGAAGCATCGCTCGTGAACTTCGACAACTGCGCCAGCTTCTTCTCTACGGGCTATACAGCATGCCCCGTGTAGTCGCTCGTCACCTTCTCGTCGCTTCCGTATAGATTATAGATCTCCGTTCACACTAGCGTGTACATCGCTCCACCGCTTCCGCCAGCCACCGTCGCGCCCATTCGATGGGTATTTGCTCGTCGTGCCTGGGAGGGCGAAGGACTTCTGAGTCTGATGTAAGTTCCCAGGGACATTATACTGCGCTATTCAAGTACTTACCCTTCCCTACAGAACTCGGATGCCTCGCACCTACTCGGAGACCAGTACCAGCCCAACTATGGAACCGCCAGCAGCACACATAACGCGCCCCAGCCAGACCCAGAGGAGCTTCGACGTCAGCGAGAGAATCTGGAGCGTATTTGCGCTGAGACGAACGAGTGAGTGCCACCTTCCTTATCTTCGAGCGTTCCTTCCCCCAGCGAAGACCGCACCTTCCCACGAAGGCGCCCGTACTTTCCGAGTTACGGGCCACTAGGTCCCTTGGGGGTTCCCCATCTTCAGCAAGACACGGCGCTGATCACACACAGGCAACTAATCCCCGTCTCCCAACCGAGCGCCCTCCCCGAAGTCACCGAACAGCCCTCCAAGAACGACGAATACGCACACCTCTTCAACGAGCGCTTCAAGTCGATACGAAGCCAGCGCCCATCCTCCGCCGGCAACGACGATGACGACGAGACGACATGGCTCGAGAACGCCATGGGCAACCAGGGCGAGGATGAGCTGGAGCAGATTAAGCCAGCAAAAGGAAAACTGACGATTCAGTTCGGTCAGCGGTAGATACCTACATCGAGGGTTTCGAGGACGGCGATATCCTGCGACCCTGTACGGGTTCTCTAGCTGAGGCTAGAGGTTATACGTATATTTTCATTGTTTGTCGCATTCTGCATTGCATCAGCGCCTTTACGGATACCCATAATCTTTTCCTTCTGTTATTTTTCTGCTTCGGGATGAGGTCGTTTACGTACGTCTTAAAGTAGCATAATCATGTCTGCATCGAACGTCTTCTCGTCTCCTTTCGTTCATGCGTGTCAAGAGTTGGCTTGGCAATGCCGTTACACGAGGCACGTTCTTCTTCATTACTGATTTGATGCAATTGGTGTCTAGATACATGCTCCTACGACAGTACTTCGCTATCCTAGGCGAATGCCAAGCTGGCCAGACGAAGCCAACCAATGCTGACTCGCTACCTATGTGAATGGACTGATGGAAGTCCCGACAACTCTGTCTATCGCTGAAGATCTATCAATGCAAGAAGGAGGCCAACGTAATCATCGCTCGGGCCAACGCAAAGCCATCACCGCCATCACCTACCCTAGACAGCCAGGACCAGTCGCAGGCTTCTCGTCACTCACACCCAACTCCGCAAGCATACTACCAGCGCGCTCATCCATCAACTTGGCCAACTCCTCCCGGAACTTCTCGTCGATGAAGTCAAGACGCAACTTCAAGCCCGGCTGGACCATGCGCTGCTTCTCCGGGTCCAGCTTCTTGAACGTCTTCTTGCCCCAGACCAAAGCGGCGCTCTCCATGGCGTTGAAGAGGGCCTTGTTGTCGTCTCCGTCCATGGTCTCGGCGTTCAGGTACTTAGTTGCCATCTGCTCTACGAAAGCGCCAACGGTGCATTCGTTAGCAGCCTGGTCAGCCTCGTTCTTCGTCGTGTCAGCTTTATCGTCGTCGATCACAGCTCTATATTCGTTACTTACGCTCTGCTCAGCCAAGGAGGCCACGGTCTCTTCTCCTGTCGTCTCGCCTGTCTGCTCTAATCCCATCTTCTCGCGGAGATGCTTTTGGATGTACTTGTACGTCTCACCCTGTGGCCTCGGTAGACCACCTCGCTTGATGATTTCGGGGATCCTCGACGCAGGGTTCGACAGGACAGGGTTTTGACGACTCAACAGCGGCTCGTCGTAGGATCCGATGGCAGCATCATAGAGGTCTGGATCGCCTTTGTAGTCGCCGCCTAGGTAGCCGTTTGACCTACCGCCGCTGCGCACACTGCCGTCGACCGGGTCCGAGTGCGGGGATGGCGGATCTTGATAGGTTGGAGCGGTGGTTGATCGTCGAGTCGCGCGTGTGGCAGGCGGTGTCCGGGTAGCGGTAGCAAGGGCGCTCTCGGCGAAGGTGAGTTCAGTTTTGCGCTTCTTGCTCGGTGTAGGTGAGTGATCGTCTGGCTCGAAGTCGTCTTCGGAAGATAACTCGTCGACCTCACTGTCGAGAACAACTGGTTTCTTCCTGATCGAGCGCTTCTTCGCGGACGACTTCTGTGCAGACGCAGTAGTCTCCTTCCGCGCGGACTCAACCTCTGCCTCCTCTTCTTTGACTTCATCCTCCTTCTTCTCTTCGCTCTCACGAACGGGCGTGCTGCTCGCCACCGGCCTACGCCTCACCGTCCTACCCGCAGGAGTAGTACCGGCGCCAACCCCAGCCGCACCCGGCGTCGCCATATTACCATGAAGAAGGCCTTTGTTATTCTTAACCCGCTTCTCGTAGCACGGCTGACAGACCTGGAACGTACAGCCAGGGCAGCGGCGCATAGTATCCATGTTACGCTGATCGCACTCTGTGCACTTGGCCGTGTGGACAGTCACCCTACTAAACAGCGTCTCGTCGACAGTGCAGGGCTGGATTGCCGATGATGCTCCTGGCGTGCGGGGCGCGCGTGTGGGAAACGGGCTGCTGGATGAACGTGGGGTGTTGGGGAGGAGCGGCCGGTTGCGTCGGCCTGGTGTGGACGGTGCGGGTGAAGGCGCCGGTGCGGGTGTTGTTGCAGTTGGAACCTTAGCGTGAAGGCCCGGATCTGGACCTGGTGTCGCTGGAGGATCCATGGTGCCACGTGGTGAGCCTTGCTCTGCTTGCTCTGGTGGGGGTGGGTCAGGTGCTGTGTCGCTCATGTTGTTTAGTTGCCTTGTCCTTGCGGAGAATGAGTCTGCGAAAGATTGGATCGCAGTACTTTGCACTGCTGGTGTGGACGCTGGGAGAAAAGCTGATGGTGAGGGATATATACTTTGAAAGATCTGAGACTGAAAAAGGGTCTCAGTAGTCGCCTGAGACTTTCTCGGTGACTTGCCGCTTGGACTGTTGTGTTCTGATTCAAATCCGAAATAGAGAAATTGATTCAGAACGGTATTGATCGCAATAGGTGTGGACGGTAGAAAGTGGATGTTGAAAAAGGCGCCACTTCTGATCAATCTGATAGACGTTGGTGGTTTACGCTCGGACTAATGCGGGGGATAATGACGCGAGATCCAGGCGCCAGGGTTGTAGAAGTCGAACCGGAATGGAATATCGGATCCGGGGCGAGCGGGTTCAAACGGGGGTGACTGAGGGTTATGGGTGGCGAGATCCGAGGGATCGAGGGGTAAATATTGCTCGTTCGAGAGTTTGAGAGAGTATTCACTGACTGGATTCGAGGCCTTGGGTTGCTTTGGGATAGACGGATAGAGACGGGTGGAGAGTGGAATGTATGTACAAGTACAGGTGCAAAGAGCAGAAAGAAGACAACCACCGCAACCACCACCAAGCTATATACAATCCTTCCGACGCGCTATGTGAAGAGAAGAATAAGAAATAGCCAGCCGACTCACATACACGACGGAAGCGGGCTGCAAAACGAACAAGAAGCAGAGGACGAACGAAGGACCAGTCATTGTTGATTATGTGAAGAGGAAATAGTTCTTTATAGAACGTGTGACATGTCACATCTGTCACAAGTGGTATTGGAGTCATGGATTGTTGCGTAGCATTCACGTCCAGGGATCGAAGGGAGCTGCGTGCGTTGGTGGTACGGTGGCAGGTGCAGTGGGGAGATGGTGACAAACGGTGGGGATGGGAGTTGGGGCTCGGGTTACTGGATGGGGTAATCGTGGTCGTTGCAAGGCGTAAGCGGGGATGAAATTGTTGGTTGTACGTAGTGAGCTCTGGATTTCGCGTCTTTGATCTGTGGGTGGAGTTTTGTGACTTTGCAGTGGTTCGTGGTGCACTTGGATGTCTCGAAGTGATGAGCCATTCACAGCTTCCGCAACCTAACCAATAGGCATATGGGGAAAGATTTCGAATAGTAAGCGTCGCTGCGATGAGATACTGGAGTTTCTTTGGAGTCTTTGTACATGTGTTGGGTGGGGTGTGGTACGGTCGCCAAAAGACCCTGGGCCGGGTCGCTGTTGGATGGCCGTGGTCGTTGGATGGCCCCATCTTTGCCATGCGAACGTGCGGATCCTGCGGGCCGATCTCGCAGTGGATCTAGATCTGTTGGATGTCGTGCCACATTGCATAATCGATGGCTTTGCGATGCTACCCTGGTACTGACAAAGTCGTGCTTGACATCTGGACCAGACTTCGGAACCGAGGATGCAGATGTGCCCGGTGGATCGCAGCAGCATCAGCGACGCTTCTGAGCGTGGAGAACAGTCAGTCTTGATATCAAACGCGGTGTCGTAGCCATGACGTGGCGACGAAAGCTCGGTACAGCATTCTCCCAGACCAACGGCGTGAGGCTCCTGCTAGTCACTAGTGAGGCTCTCGTGATGACTAGCAAAGCTGCTAGAGGACTGGGCGGTGTGCTTGTCTGATAAGAAAGCTAGATCAAACGCTAGGAGTGGATGCCGTTGATGGTATTCAAGTCGACGTGTCGTGCATTGCGGATCTACAGAAGGCATGCACGGTACCTGAGGAAGTGCAGCCTCGCTTACCCAATCCGGCGCAGAAGGAACTCGCATCTTGCAGATGTGACACCTGCAAGGAGCCGCATCGTCCATCAAGTCCAACCCCGCTATGGGCCGTGAACCATTTTCCCGAATCTCTTTTGCCGCCTCGAGCGCCGACGGTCGCTCTGCCGCCATGGCTGTTGTGTTGGGTGCTTGCTTCTGCCTAGAGCGGGGTCTCGCCGCTTGATGACGGCTCTAGGGAAATCTGGGGGTGTGCGGCCTCACCGGCGACTCTCTGGGAAAATGCAGCGCTATATATACATCGTTGCCGCTTCTTCAGCAGCGGCGGCACCGGAGTGTCGCCGTACGCTGTACGCCGCATCAAGCAGATAGCTGGAGACGGCGGTGAGTGGACTGCATGGTGATTGCAGTAGACCTAGCAGCGGGCACTAGCCACACCGACTAGGCTAACAAGGGCGCGCAGCTTCTTCAGTTCGGAATGCGCAAAGCGCGACAACCAAACATCGCGCGTCCATCAACAGACCGCCAAAATCATCAAGCGCGCGTGACAGTCGTCTGCGCGGAAGTTTGCGCCGCGCAATCGTATAACTCTGGAGGCTGTCGCAAAGTACGCGTCGCGGGCTGTTCGAAACCCAGGCCTTAAGCGAAGACAACCCTGCCCATCACGACAGCATACACATACTCGATCCTCCTGGCTGAGCTCGCCGGGTATTCTTAAGCGGAGAAGAGCGTTGTGGCGGTGCGGCTGAAGACCACATCACCAAATCAAAAGCTTGGGGCTGCAGCCTCTGCCTCCTCGCAGCGGCCGGATTCGCACACCACCAAGCACCTTCCTCTCGGCAGCCTGCCCTTGCCAGTTCGAGACCTGGTGTGCGACCTACTCCCAGGCCTCCAACAACCGTGTGAGACGATAAAGTCGCCTCCCACGACCTTGCACAGACCGTGTATCTGTGCGCAGCCATAAGTGTCTAAGACAGACGCTACGAGAGCAGGAACATCAACGAAGAAACGAGCTCACGATCACGACTACGACCATGGATCAGCCAGAACCCGCGACACCGCTTTACCCGGCCATGGCTCTCCTCAACTACATGCATGCGCCCACGGTTGGCTTTTACTACATGGGAGCTTGCGCGTTCAGTTTGTGCATATTGCAAAAACCACGATTAGTATCAGCAAAGAGGCGGTGGAGCATACTCATCGCCATGCTCACAATACTGGTCGCATACATCACAGAGGTACTCTACTACTTCAGCCGGTCAATGGGCGATTGGGACTACGAGGCACCACAACCTGCAGCAATCCGCTGCTTAGGATCGATACTGGTTTGGAGCCCCCTCGCATACATACTCTGGTCGAGTAAGGCGTTACGGTGGCACGCTTACTTTGGCGCATTTGTCCTGCAATTCGCTTTCGAGACTACGACATGCCTGATAACGGCATTTTCCATCCCGGAGAAGGGTCGGCAGAAGAATGCGCCTTTCGTGATTGACTGCGTCAGGGCGTTGGCTTCGCTCATATTACTTCTTGACGCCTTCATCATTCTGGTCACCAAGCAGGCGGTGGTCAGCACGGACGAGGAACGCCAGTCTCTGCTAGGAAAGCAAGCGAATGGTTCATCAACAACCAACGGCAACGCTGGATATGGCACCATACCCACTGGAACGTCGAGCGACGATGAGGAAGCACCGCCGAAAGATGACGACAAGGACATCAAAGAGCAACAGGCAAAGCGTCTCGAAGAGGAGGGTGGCTGGTTCGGATATCTCAAGGGTTTCGCCGTGTTCTTGCCTTACCTATTCCCGAGAGACGACTGGAAAGTCATGACATGCCTGGGTCTACGACTCATTCATATGCTGACAGAGCGTGTTCTGAACTTGCTTACTCCTCGCCAAATCGGTATCATCACCAACAAACTACAGCACTCTTATGAGACCCAGAGTGGCGTCATGCCGTGGAGGGATATTGGCCTCTGGATCTTGTTCTCATACATCAACAGCTATGCTGGGCTCGGCATAATCGATGGCATCGCAAACTTAGTCATCTCGAACTCCGCGTATCGGCGCATCACCTTGCTCGCATATGAGCATGTTCTCGGTCTATCCATGGACTTCCACACCTCGAAAGACTCCGGGGAGGTTCTGAAAGCTGTTGAACAGGCGTCATCTCTAAACTCGCTCATCGAGATGGTTCTCTTCGACATTGCGCCCATTCTGTTGGACCTCTTCGTAGCCATGTACTACGTAACGCACTTGTTCGACGCTTACATGGCCTTCATCATCCTTTTCATGGGCGCAGCATACATCGTAATCGGATTCTACTTCACGACGCTCTCTCAGCCGAAGCGAAGAGACTATGTCGAAAAGCAGCGTACTGAAAGCTCTACGGTCAATGAGACTGTCCACAACTGGCAGACGGTCGCTTACTTCAACCGATTGGTTTTTGAACACAAGCGCTATGCCGAGAACATCATGAACACCATCTCCGCTCAGTACGCATACTACTTCCGATCTATGGGTGGCCATGCGGCACAGGACGTTTTGACAACCCTCGGATTCGCCGGCGCTTGCGTCTTTGGTATGTCGCAGATTGTCACTGGCCGCAAGCCAGTTGGCAATCTTGTCACTCTGATCATGTACTGGCACACAATGACATCGCCCCTATACGTTCTCTCATACAGCTATCGCCACATCTCCAGCTCGCTTATTGATGCTGAGCGCCTTCTGCAGCTACTCAATACTAAACCTACAGTTGCCGATCAAGACGGTGCAAGAGACATTGTGGTTTCCGCGGGTGAAGTCGAGTTCAAGGACGTCGACTTCCACTACGACGAGCGTAAGCCCATTATCAAGGGCGTGAATCTGAAGGCGGAAGGCGGACAGACCATCGCCTTCGTTGGTGAGACAGGAGGCGGCAAGTCGACAATGCTGAAATTGCTGTTCCGCTTTTACGACGTGACCGGCGGCTCAATCATGATCGATGGTCAAGATCTGCGTTCAGTCACGCAAGCCAGTCTCAGGAATGCTCTCGGTCTTGTGCCGCAAGACCCTGTCCTCTTCAACCAGACCATCCGACAAAATATTCGCTACGCCAAACTCGACGCAACGGACAAGGAGATCGAAGATGCCTGCGCCGCTGCTGCCATTCACGACGACATCGTTGGCTTCCCCGACGGCTACAACTCCAAGGTCGGCGAACGTGGTGTTCGTCTCTCAGGCGGTCAACTCCAGCGCATAGCCATCGCGCGGGTACTCCTCAAGAATCCCAAGATTGTCATGCTCGACGAAGCGACATCCGCAATCGACTCGTCTATCGAGGCGCTCATTCAGCAAGCATTCCGCAAACTGAGCCAAGGCCGCACCACCTTCGTCATCGCGCATCGCCTCAGCACGATTGCTGATGCCGATCAGATCCTCGTCGTGGAGAAGGGCGAGATTATTGAGAGGGGCACGCATCAAGAGCTGCTGAAGAACGAAGCTGGGAAGTATTCGGAGCTCTGGTCGAAACAGACTGCGGGGCACTTGTCGAAGACGCCATCAAAGGAGGATGTTAAGAAGGATGTGGCGACAAAGGACGCCAAAGACACGGTGACCGAAGACAAGGACACCGAAAACAAGAAGACCAAGCAATCAGAAGAGGCAACAGCAACGGCCGTAGAAAGGAAAAGCGATAATGAGGACACGATAACGAAGCGTAAATGAGCATAGCTTGCAGTCTAGGGAGGAACGTAATTAGGGCTTTCGGCCACGTAGTATCGCGATACAGCAACGCGAATCGCATTAATTACAATACACACATCAGAAAAGATTCCCAACGTCATCCCGTAAAACTCGTCCGCTTGCTTCTGCAGTTTGCGACCTCATGATCCGTATACATTCCTGCTGCCTTGAAGCCACTCAGCCAACGCGGGACAACAAACCCGCCAGCCAGTCGCAAATGTGCCCTAAACAAGTGGGCGTTCTCGGGAAGACAACATGCCGACTCTTGCGCACGGATCTTCACGGACCAGCTACGCGCAATCGAAACGATGCATGTGCGGGCGAGCAGCTGAATGTTTAAGACAGCTTGCTGAACCTCAATTCTTTGTTCTTACGATATATCATCTGTGCTGGTTACTACTTGGCATTACAGTACCACGCCGCTCAACAACCCCCGTCGTGGCGCAGATAAAACCTCCTTACGTCATCCATTACCGAAACACCTTGATTCGCCGCTTCGCCACATCCACGCAAGTCGAGCGACCCAAACAGTCAATCCCTTTCGGACATCTGCAACCGCGCCCCTTGCGCAGAATTCCTCTTATGGCGGTGCCGAAACGCTTTTTGCTGCTTGCGGCTGCGGCGTGGACGTGGTTTAGTCAGCGGTATGCGCCTGCCGTCGCCGTTTCGCAGGGCTATATCAAGAACACCATTGCGCTTTTCGCAATCGCAGTCTTCGTTCAACTGGCATGGTCCATCGTTGTCTACCCACTGTTTCTAAGTCCGTTGCGACATCTACCCTCGCCGCCAGACAGCCATTTCCTGCTCGGCCACTTCCGACGCATCTACAAGGACCCGACGGGCGAGCCGCAGCGGGATTGGATTGACAATGTGCCGAATGACGGTGTGTTGTATTATCGGTGGTTGTTCAATGAGCCGAGGATCTTGGTGACGAATCCGAAGGCGATTGGCGAGGTGTTGGTGACGAGGAGCTATGAGTTTGTTAAGCCGGGGAGGTTGAGGAAGGGGTTGGGGAGGTTGTTGGGCGTGGGGATTCTGTTGGCGGAGGGGGATGAACATAAGGTGCGTATAGGTGATGGACTTCAGAAGATGGTGGCTGACTTGTCTGTGATCACAGCGTCAAAGAAAGGCACTTATGCCTGCGTTCAACTTCCGACATGTCAAGGACCTGTACCCGATCTTCTGGAGTAAATCCCAGGAATTTACGGAAAAGCTGGCTGAAACCATCAAGAGCAGCCCTGATGGGTCATCCGTAGTCGAAATCGGTCATTGGGCTTCCCGCGCCACTCTCGACATCATCGGTGTAGCAGGAATGGGCAAAGACTTCGATGCCATAAGCAACCCGTCCAACGAACTCAACGAAACCTACCGCAAGATCTTCGCCGGCGCCCGTGGTGCTCAACTCATCCAAGTATTGCTCAATCTGCTCCCCCACTGGGTCGCCGTCAATCTTCCCTTGGCGCGCAACGACATAATCGGCAACGCCGTCGACACCATCAAAAAGGTCGCCAGAGACCTCATCCACGACAAGCGCGAGAAGCTGCAATCCGGCGAGGCAAAAGGCATGGACATTTTAAGCGTAGCCATGGAATCCGGCGGTTTCAGCGACGAAGACCTCGTAAACCAACTCATGACGTTCCTCGCCGCGGGCCACGAAACTACCGCTTCAGCCATGTCATGGGCCGTATACCTGCTGTGTCAAAACCCCGATGTGCAAACGCGGCTACGACAGGAGATACGCACTGAGCTGCCTGAAGCACTACAACCAGGTGGCCAGATCTCTTCGACCGAAATCGACCGACTCCCCTATCTAAACGCCGTTCTCCAAGAAACAATGCGCATCTACCCCCCCGTCCCCCTCACCCTCCGCGAAACCGCCCACGACACCACCATCCAATCCCACTTCGTCCCCGCCGGCACAACCGTAGTAATCTGCCCCTGGGCCATCAACACCTCGACCCATCTCTGGGGTCCCGATGCCCGCTCCTTCAACCCCGACCGCTGGATGCAGCCTGGTACTGCCAACACGGGCGGCGCGGAGTCGAACTATGCCATTACGACGTTTTTGCATGGGCCAAGGAGTTGCATTGGCATGCAGTTTGCTAAAGCGGAGTTTGCTTGTCTTGTGGCGAGTTTGGTGGGCAGGTTTGAGATTGGGTTTGAGGTGGAGGGGCATGTAGCGGGGATTCAGGGGGGAATTACGGCGAGGCCTAAGGGGGGGTTGAGGGTTAGGTTGAGGGATGTTGGGGGGGATGAGAAGGCGTAGATCTATATTGTACATAGATGATCGGAAGTCATGACAAAGGTGTTGTCGGAGGCGCATACTGAAGCAAATGCTGTGTTGAACTTGCTAGTGCAAAACGCGAGTACAGCGCAGTCGAGGAATGCAGCATATGATCGCGGAGCAGGTGGAGTTGCTGAATACCTTGTATTTACTATCCATAGCTGTCAGTAGTTTCTTTCAATTTGGTCGAGCATCTGAGATTAAAGCTATGAAGTTCGTTGCGTCCAAAGATGAAGCAGTGTTGTCCCGTTTGGGTTGGAAGGAAGCGGGCGTAATTGGCTCGCGTCCCCAGCAGGCGCTTGGTCCAGCTGCCACGACGTACCTCTGGTACTATTCTCATACCTGGATGATCTTACCTTTCTTGCCAGGCCTACGTGGGGTATTCGAACACCTTCGCCGACCAGCAAGGGCCATCCTAGACGTTCGCTGCGAGACGAGCCGCCGGTGGGGGTGGGAGCGCGCGCTATTGGGCATAGAACCGTCAACAACACCTGGAGTAACAGCCCGTTTTGGAGAAGCTGCAATCTCCGAGTTACTGCATCATGTACAGAAAATCAAGGTAATCTTAACGATCATGGAAGCAGTTTAGCGTGCCATACTTCGTGGCTGTCCAAGGTTTTCGTTGGGCGAAGTCGGCGGCATGCGATCGAGGCAGAATGCCGCTTCTGGGCTGTGATTGGTCAAGCCCTTGGCGAAGAACGTACCACATTCGCATGTCCTACAAGGTCTGCATAGGCTATGACAGGCCTTGCATCGAACGCAATACATCCTTTGTCGCCCTGAATACTAGTCTACACCTGTTTCTGGTAACACAGATCTTGGGACGGCAGCCTGCACGTTGGGTGTAGACTGTCGATGGGTACAGTTGCTGCGACGATAAGGCAAGAAAACGTTGAAAGCAGTTGAAAGCAGGATCCAACTGTGAACCTCGATGTTGTCATGATTGGCGCGGGACACGTAGTGCGTCCGTTCCGATATGCAGATAATATGCGGGAGCGCTATGGCAAGCAAGATCGACCCAAAAGGGTAAAGTCGCTATGCGCAAGGCTTGTAGCGACGACGAAAAGAGCAGGATGAATGAGCGTCAAGCGGTACGTATCGCCAGTACATGCAACTTAGTTAGTCGCCCACTACCGAACTGTAGCGAGATGAAAGAAGTACTGGGTTGGTTGCCCAGCATATCCAAAAGTGCTGTCTCGCGATATCATTGGTCGAACCGGTGCTTTACATGTGTTGCGGCTATGCACACAAATTCAACTGCAGCCCAATACATCCAAAGTGCGGCTTTTAGACATGCCTTCTGTCGTAAGTCATGTACGAACCATGTCTGAGTGGTCCTGCTGACAACACGTCGAGCTGGCTCATTGGTCGTCGTGCTGAACGTATGCCCCTCAGGTGTCCACCTAACCGCGTCTTTCAGCCCGAGGGAGGAGCGGTAGTACACGAGTGATAACCTGTCGTATGTCACGAGCGCTTAAACCTACTCGCCGTGGTAGGGTTTCGGTCGCGACATACTCAAGAACCTTGGGTAGCCCCATACGCTCTTGATCCTCTTGTCTGGACGACCCGCGCTCTCCTTCGCACGAACACACATCGGGTGGTGAGTCACCAAGTCTGGATAACGATACGGGGAGCGGATGGCGGAGAAGAAACGTGGTGGAGTCGAGCCTTGGAGACGTATGAAGGCGATCGGCCGCTATTCAGGCCACTTAGCGTTCGCCACGTAAGTCGACTCTTCTAACCTTCCTTCCTGGCTCTTGAGACTGTTGCAACCTACTACGACCACTGTATAGCTTAGCTGACCTCGAAAGCATTTTTTTCAACTGGAAGAACGAGCAAGAACATCGTGCAGCCCGCACGAAAAGCACGATGGAACACACGGAACACGACAGATCGCCCACGAGAACAGATGATCATCAGAGCGACGCCGACAAAGTGAGCGAAGTACTCGCAGACCACTGCATATACCCACCTGATCAACGCATCGGTTCACGCACCTTTCCCTCGATGACCCAGAGCGCACACATATCTGCGCCGCATGAGCTCGGCCACACAGGGGGAACGACCGACCGTGGGCCATGCGGGTTGCTGTCAGTAGAGCTTTACGGACGAACGAACACGTCGTGGTGTCCATAGACAACACGAGCCAGGCCAAAGACGTGGAAGAAAGAGTACACAAGATGACAGAGTGAGTGCAGGCCGACCAGCTGACACTATGGGATAGGCAACTAAGACCGGGGCATTATCGGCACTACCCGCTCACGCCATCCGAGTGAGCCCTAGCGTCGTCACGTGTCTGCCAAGCTGCGAAATTTACCCCACCAGCCGTCCTCCGACACAACAACACCACCGAATCCGACCCTCCGCCCGCTCCATCTCACGATGGTCGACCTTGCTGCATGGCGCAAATTCTTCGCCCGGACACCTGACCAGCCTTCCCTGACTGAGGGGAAAGCGCCGTATTGTCTCTCGCCGGGCCGTGCACCATGAGCTCTCCACTTCTATTCGCGGCTACGCGACGGTCACGGATTGGACAGCTTCAGCCCCCAATTCAAGCACAGCGGCTACAATCACCACAATCGAGGACGCAACCAATCACACAAGCTGGAAATGGTCATTGCATCATTATATACTGAGAATCTCAGTAATAGGAAGAAGCGACTGTAAGAGGTAACGCCCGGCCTTCCCTGTTCCGTATGCCATCGCTCAATGCCAGCTCTGCGTGCATCATTCCGCCTCTGGACCCAAAAAATGAATGGCCTCAAACTGAAAGAAAATACCGAAGCGGTATACATGAAACGAAACCGCAGACGCCCGCGCCATGACCGCTGTAACCTCAGTAGACTGCTTGCAGTCTACGGTTGCGCTCGCAAGACAGCTCATTGATCTCTCCATCCAGACTGCGAATCATCTCCATCGACTTCTCGATCGAAGCACCGAACTTGTGAGGCTCGCGCTGCCAGCGTCCGATGCGGTCCACCTCAGCGGCACGGCGGCGCATCTTGGTGTTGATCTTCTCACAGAGCTTGCAGTATGTTCCCGTAGGAATTGTCTGCATGATGAGCTTCATGCCACACGTCTCGCCGATTCGGTACTCCTTGGCGCAGTGCTGTCGGAAGTGGCCCCACTTCCAGTCGCCGCAGACGAACCTGTGTTGGTCGTAGAAGCACATGTTTCAGGCTGGAAGAGCTTGGACGTCTGATGTTCGGTAACACGTTAGTCTTGTTCACGAACCGCTTGGATATCAGCACTCGAACACCTACCTGTTACTGCTGGTTCAAACACTGGACCTTTTTGATAGGACCAGCGATCGCGTTCCTGGAAGTGGGTCAGCTCAGGGGTCACCTCAACCTTGAGCCTCAAAGACACATACAGAATGGTTGGATGGTAGGAGGGCTTTGGCAAAGACGGCTATGGTCTATACCCAAGAGAGGTGTTGTTGGTCAAGCCCGGTGTTGCAAAAGATGGCTGAGGATCAGAGTCTATGGTCAATGACTGGAAGAGATCTTTGGACTGAGTGTGAAGAGACTGATATTCTGGCAGCAGCGTACCGCTATTTATCCTTCGAAACGAACTCCTCTCGCCGGCCTCGCCGGCCATCCATCGAACCCGAGCCCGCTTCGCTGTCAGGCCATAAATTGATGCCGTGGCCTATCCTTTCATCGACGTGGTAGCACCCCACCCGGTTCCATCCAACGATATCGCTACGATTCACGGATCCCTCTTACTCTGACGCTAGAGTAATGCGGAGACGGGCTGAAATGATACCCTAGGCCGTGCCGGCGTTTCCAGCTGCAGACAGTTATCACATTTGCTAGGGGATCAACGTGTCGTGGCTTCCGCAACCACGTAACCCTTTGTTCCAGATGCGAAAATCCCGCATGTTCCTTGTCAAGACGCCTTAGTTGGCGCTTGGGGTCGTTATGGTGTGTCCTTGTCGAGCAATCCGGGCCTCTCATGCCATATGAGATGGAGCATTCGTGAACCGAGATACGATCACGTGCTGCTTGGTGTATGCCGAGTTACAGTCCGGTTCAAGAATATTTTCCTGGGTCCAGTAAGCGATTGGCCAATGGCTCCCGCTATTGGTACCTCAGTGGAAATGCCACCAGGCAATACACGGGCCAACCTTGAGAGTCTCTAGGTTCCACTCCCTTCACCTCGAGCTATGGTCAACCGTTACAAGATGCACTGACCAGGCCCTGGAGAATAAGCAGTACCGTCGCCTGCGGTTGGGCATCGCTGTCTCCTTACGCACTAGTACGCCATGTGGTCACGGTACTTCGGGCATTTCTCATTTCCTACGCTACATGCTCGACCCCAAATTTTCCGTTTGTGGTCACGCTAATCAACCTGTGTAGCATCACTGAGCTTCACCGATGGTGCTCGGCTGTTTTTTGCGTCCACTAGAGATCCTCACCTTTACCGCTTGGCTGACACACAACATGCCGGTCTTTCCACTATGGACTCGAAACGCTGTTGGCCAGTCACCTTATCTTGTTCTGCTGCAGACATGCGTCTTCGCCTTCGCACCTGGTCACCCAGCATCGCCACTGGGATGGAACGCTAGCAACATCCGCATGCATGTTGCATAGCACGGACTGGGTCCTTCATTCAGCTGATCGATATCCCCACTCAACGGCTGACTATGCCCGTGGCCGGTCCGTTGTTGACTGACTAGGCCCTGCACGCTGACAGGCATTCCTATCCTAGATAACAGGATGGCGTGAAGTTAATGCGGAACCTAAGCCGCCATCGCATATCACGGTAATCATCTGGGCCCCCGGACACACACTAGAACCAGCCAAAGCATGCCCCATCGGAGATCCTCTGACGTGGCGAGCGGTATATGGTTGAGCAAAGGAGAAGCCGTATCCCTGGCGTTGTCTCGCCATCTGTCATAGCTTTTACGAACACATCCGCGTTGGCTCGCCTGCCTTTCCGCTCATACTCAGCGAGGGATGCCTCCACCGGGCCTATGGGAAGGTTTTCTTCACTAGAACCGTCTTTACCGGTGAGCCCAAAAGGATGGCAAACAAGGCTTGAGCTATATTGTGTAGTCAATGCAGTGGCAACATGATGCAGTGTGCTTTCGTAAGTCGACTCAACCAGTCTGCCTTGCCGTCGAACAAGGCAACAATTCCACATTACCGAGCCAATTGCTTGCTCTCAGTTAGATTGAGCTGTAAAATCATAACCATCTTCTTCAACTGTGTTCCGGGCATCCATTGCATGAGTGCGGCAAAGTGAGCGTACATCGAGTGATGCAGAAAGCGAGGTGTCCTTGTGGTGTCATCCGGCCCAACGACGGACTTGCGTCGTGCACGGAACCACACACCAGCCATCACAATTAACATGACAACTGCGGCCACTGCTGCGACCATAAGTAACCTTGCAAATAGTTGCGCAATCAATCGACCCGTTGCTGATTCCACCTCTTTTGGGTTTCTCTGACGCTGTGACTTGGCCTCTTATGGTCCTGGCATGCAAAAATGCCCAGAATTGCGCTCCTTGAGTACGCAAACCTCAGTCTCATCAAGGCTCGACGTTGGAATTTGCTACGCGGCACTCCGCGCAAACTTCTCGTCATGTGAGAGCAAGGCGATGCTGGGTACGCCGCGAGTACATGGGCAGCGATGGAACTAGATGGCAAGTCGCACGCAATTTTGATCCCGAGACGAGCGAGTGCTGTGCTTGTGTGGGCCGGAGCTGCGGTCACCGGCGCTCTTTGTGCATGACGAGGCTAAGCTGTGTGGAGGCGGATTGGTGGGCGCCGCTTCACGGTGGGTCAAGTCGTTCTGGCCAGCCAGGTTACATGTCCCCGCGTAAGAAGAATATGGTTGGTCAAGGCGGATGAGAACGTTCATGTATGCCGAGACCAGCGCAGACTGGATGACGAAAGATTGCCTGGGAGGACATCACAAATCACTCCACGGGTCACACGTCTTAGTCAAAGCAAGGTATTCGATGACGGAGACAGAGTGAAGTATGACATGACGGATAAGCTACGACAAATACTCGAAGCAAGTGTGGCAGTAGATGGCGGTCACCCCGTGCAAAACGTGAAAAGACCGAAGTGGCGGGACCTCAGGCTGAAAGCCCTGCCTTGTCTTCGCTTGACCACCGAGAGCATGTGCATGGCACTGGCAGGTTTCGCTCGAGCACGGGAAACTGTTGCATGCAACCAACCTCTAGCCGCATATGCACAAAGGAGGAGGGATCAGGGGACAAGCTCATGGTCTGGCTGATGCCGTGGACATCCTTTGGCTGGCCACTATACGAGCAGCCTGTCAGACCGATGAAGGCGTGCAGACACTGACAAGAGACAAAGAAAGCAGAACTTTAGCGACGATGTGTTGTTCATGCGAAGGATGCGGAAGGATGGTGTTACGCATGAATCTGGCTATCGTAACCGTGTTGGGTCGCTGATATGGCCGGACAACAATGTGCTGATCCGGAAAAACATCAACAAGCAGTGATTGGGGCTGCCAAAGGCTATATGCCGTGCACGTGGCTTCCACAAGGAAAGCGCCGGCAACAAGGCATACGCAAACGAGTATTCGAGAACCTACCTTTGGCTGATGACGCAGAAAGAGGGGTATGCTCAGGCGAGCCTCCATGCATTTCTCAGTTTCAGATGGCGGCAGTTACTGCTGATATGGTCGACCAAAAGCGGCTGAACGTCGCACGCACTGAACATGACACTCGGTACCAGCAATTGGAGACATACAAGCTAGGCATGTGGGGCGAAAGTGACCTACGACATCGCACCTTACTCCAAATTAGTGGCCTATCCGCATCAGATAAATGGCCGCCGGCGACATAATGCTGAAGCAGTATGATGCTCGCAAAGCTACACCTATAACAAAGGCAAAAATCGCCGCATTGATCCAATTGGCAGGAGTTACTACCACGACAAGGATATGCCCACACGATCGGGGTGTAAGGTGCGTTGGTCGCATCGTCCTTCAACCGAATGAGCGGTGACGAAACCGTAGCAAAAGGACCGATATGACATGCACGGTAAGCTCAAACCCACCAGTGTAAGTGTGGGGAACAAGGAAACGAGAACAACAAAGAAATAGCAGTAGAGCCTATGGAACCAGAGGGATAGCACACTTTGTGCGACAACCCCGTTGCGGCCGTCATCGCGACCCAGCGCTTGACGAAACGTCGTTTCCCTACGCGCCCACAACACTTTGACGTAAACAATAACAACAACATCGGCGGAGAGGAAAATGAACAAGCACTATCATGCTGCAAGTAGTTGAGCCATTAGTTCGGAAGAGAGTCCGCACTTGTCAATTGCGTGCGCAGCAGCGTGCGTCATTAGCTTCATGCTCAACATCTAAGCGAGCGAAGGAAAATAACCTAGCCCGATTACCGGCCACTGGCATGACAATGAGCGACGGCGCCACATTATCAGATCCAGAAAACCCGAGTGCGAGTAGAAAGTGGCTCTCGCGGGGCTTCTGTAACGTGCAGCTAGCCCTATTAGTTGGCCGCAAGGCGGGAAAAGTCGGATGATGCTGAGGTGTAATGAGCACTTTGGGGGAATTCCAAGGTCTGTGCATGAGGAAAGGCAGTGCTTTCTAGGTTTGCAATACACCCTCAGTTGCTAGTCAGCTCGGAGGGCGTTCTGGTCTTTCACGTGAATAGCCGTTGAAAGGATGAAAAGACTGGAGGCGAGGATCCGAAAGAAGGCTGGGAGAACAGAGTGGAGTCAATCTAGAAGCGTGTTCATGTACGATGACGGTCTGTGGGTAAGGCCTCAGAGGAGTCCGTGTTCAACAACCAAATCTCAATGGGTTAAGCTTGATGTAACGATGCCTGCTGGAAGTCATACACCGCGAAACACACCCAGACAACCTGGATACAATGCCTGATTGCGAAGTGCTCCATTGCAGTCCAAAGCACCTTGAATGATCATGTCTACCACGACTCATGATCGCAGACATTGACTCATCGACCAGCATGTCTTTAGAAGGGTATCTCCCTGATATGCCTGGACGTACGTTTCTCTAAAGAGAAGACCCGGACATAAACGAGCGGTGAAGATAACCACGTACCATCTTTTCAGAAGAGGTTGGAGATTGGGCGTGTGTATGTCTTGGCACCGTCTTGCTCCGCGTCAAAGCGGTGTTCTCCGACCAACCACCGGCTTGCGATGTGCTGCTGGCTTCTTATCCTGGATCCCTTTGCCTCTGTGTTGTTCAAAGAGACACCAAGGCATATCCCTGACCAATTGCCAGCTCGACATTGTACGCGTGGAGCAGTCGCGCACGCTTTCTATGCGACCCGTCGAGTCTAGGGGATTCCTAATCTCGCCATGTATCCGGTTTATAGCTTGCCCACTATGCCTAGCTTGCCTAAACTCATGATCAACTGGACCACATGATCAGACAGTGTACGTTGTGTCTGGCAATCGAGCAGCGAGTATGGGAGGTCGATTCGGGAGGTGAGTGGACGCGTTGTGAGGTCAAAGGTCGGGCCTAACTAAGGTAAACTCGTGAAGATGTGTGGAGCCGCTTAGGCAAGACATGTAGGCTTGCATCGGTAGCAATGGCAGTAGGCAGTACGGTTGCTTGAGCGATGTTGTAGACCGCGTTCGCGTAGGAGACAGGGGGCGCGTTCGATGTTCCAATGTCATTGATGACTAAGCGGCCTGCGGCTCTATCTCGGCCCGGAAATAACTTCATCTCCGGCGTTCAGATCGTCTTCCATGAAGCCAACTAGACAACACTTTGAGGGAAACACCTCAAGATCAGCGATAAACAGTATGAGAAATAGATACAGATTAATCACAACTTCGGCAATACATATCTCAAAACCGTCAATGCTTCAGCTGGTCTGCTTCAGAGCTCGTCGTGGCCCTCCGCATTCACCTCACACAACCGCCCATCCTTGGTCTCAACCAAAGCCTCACTCCCAACGCATCTGCGGCACCAAAGTACGTTCTTTGGATCGGCCCTCCTCTTCACTCCCCTCAACATCCAATACCGCTCGCCCCAAAACGCTTGCTGCCATTCCGGCTCATAGCTATCTCCTTCGTTGAAGTATGCGCCAGTATCGGGGCTGAGTTGCCGCAGTGCCTCGGTTTTTCTGCGTGTGATATCTGAATACACATGATCGATGGTGGCTTGGGATGCAGCGTCACCGAACGGCGATGCGACGATAAGGTGCGTGAGAGTGTTCCGCCATGCAGGGTTAAGACTGCTTTGAAGAGGGTAGTAAGCTGGTTCGTTCGGTGCACCAATGATGTGGCCGATGAGAAGTGGGTTAGTTACTGGTCCCTACGGGTATGTTAGCCAAGATCACAGATGTCAACCAGAGCTGAGGTCCTTTACATTTGGCTCAAAGGCATCATCGGTTGGGCCGATCTTCGAAAATACGATCGCCGTCAGGTGTGGGTTCGCCAGACTCTCAGCACTCAGCAATCTCGACCCATATGCCGAGCCACCATTTGCGACTTGCTCGTTCGTGAAATTGGCTTTGTGCATCTCTAGGTACGTATCCGTGTGCGATAATATCGACTGCCATTCAAAAGCCTGCCTCCGCTCCTGCAGATATGCTTCAATAGGTTCCATGAGTAGCTCAACCGCTCCGCTTGGAGCGTTGTAAAGTAAGAATGTCCAGGAGAATGATAGAGTGGGAACAATAGGCGGTCCCACAACCAGGTAATACCCTTGCATGCCGCCTTCTTTCAGCCGCTGCATCTCAGCGTGCAAAAATCCCAAGAACTTATAGAAATCCGTGCTTCTGCCCAAGTCTTTTAACCGGACTTGGAAGGTATGCGCAGTAGTTCTTGGGGTTGGAAAGGTGCGAACGACGACTTCCGTGATGATGCCGAATGTGCCGCCACCTCCGCCTCGTATAGCGAAGAACAATTCTTGGTTCTGACATGCGTTTGCGAGGACGACTTCACCATTAGGTGTGACAATGGTTGCCTCAAGCAAGTTGTCGGTCCCCATCCCGTAGCTGGTCGAAAGCGGCCCATGACCACCGCCTATGAGCCACCCAATGAGCCCAACGCTGGGGTTGGCACCTGTTACAATCGCCATTCCGTGCTGAGCTACTTCTTCTTGGACTTCAATGTTCGTGTGGCCGGCTAAAACACGCACAGCGGTCCATGAAGTCTCAGAAGGGCAAGACGCTGGACTAAACGACGCGACGTAATCGATGCCGCGCATATGGTGCGTCCATATACTTAGGCTGCCATGACCGGTGCTGCGACCTTGATATGAGTGTCCAGTCGCCTTCACGACAACGCGAATATTCCTTGAACTTGCCCAAACCAAAGCTGTGCTGACTTGAGAAGCAGTGGTGGCATTCACTACGTAGGCGGGGTAGTTGCCGATATTACATCCCTGCACTTCAGCATGTGGGTTACCGGTGATGCTAGTTCCATTTGGAAAGATCGGATTGCAAGAGTCGTTTGCCCATATGGGGTAGTCGATACTGATGGGATGCGCAGCGTGATATGATGAGTTAAACCACTGCGACGCCACGTAGTCACAGACTTCTCGATCGAACTCCGGCCTCGACGGGTAACAGACTGCTCCCGGGGGAACGCTGCGGATAAGTGCGCCATCAAGTGTCGTATTGAGGTCGCTCCATTCGTTGATAGACGGCCAACAAGCATCACCAGGTGTCTGGGGTATGCATCAGCCGTACTCAGCGGGTGCGCAATCTCAACTCACACATTTGCACGGCTGGCCAACCGCGTCGCTGTGCGATGAAATGCAGAGAAGACAGAGAAGGGAGGTATACAATCGCATGTCTTTGAAGCTCCGAGCAGGCTGCGCTGCGTATGTCGAGCTTCAAGTTATTCGTCAAGTCCTCCTCAACACCTAAAAGTCGTATAGCAATTGCAGAAAACTCTGCCAGCGGAAAGGTCAGCGGATTAGGCAGATCTAGTTGAAAATACCACGTAAGATGGTGGCCTAAGACGAGTGAGAATTTTCCGATGCTATTAGGCTGATGAATTCTCGAACGGCGAAAGAGGATAATTGAAAGAAGCTAGCGCCGCAAAGGTGTCGATAGAAAGACAACAAAAGAAGGTGATCGATGTTGAAGAAAGGAAGACGAGATGCGAAAGTTAGACAACGTTTGATGTTCAGTAATCCATATCCATTCCGTGAACCTGGAATGGCTGACAAGCCAAGCCTCGGTGAGGGGCAAAACACGTGACGAGCCCCGATTATATCGATCCTTCGTCTTATCCTGAGAAGGCTGTCGTTGCGAGTATATATCTGATATGCTAGATGTCCGATGGATGTAAAATGTCTCATCTAAGGGTAGTGTGATGTAGAGAGCCTTTCTTCTGCTCTCGATGTGCGTAGCTGGCCTGCCAGGCCGCGCAAGTGATACCAACATCGTAGCCATTTCGATCATGGCACAATCCATCACATAGGAGGATGTAGCTCGTGCAAGATCACATGTCTCCTTTTAGATCCATACTGTCGTAATCCCATCATGCCAGCATGTGGTCGTATCGACGCCGCGATGACATTCTAGAGAGACGTGTCAGCATCGAGCACTTGACGTCGCATGCAACATACATACCTCCAGCCCCATTTCAAGTAGGCCTTCGATGCTTCTTGCTCAGTCTCCTCCGCGCGCGACTCGGCTTGCGCACTGGTATTTGGTCGTGGCTCGGTGCTAGAATAGGTCGTTCGGCGGCATGCATGTCGCTACCGGCTACACTTGCCCCATCCCTCAACGCACGGCGCTCCTCATCCTGAACCTGAATATCGAAAAACGATGTTCTCCAGTTCGTCTGTTCCTCTGGCATACCCCCCGAGCTCCTCACCAGCACGCGCCGCGATCGCTGCATGTCGCTGACGTCCGGCTCTCTCCGGAACAAAGCATCGCTGAAGATGCGCTTAAAGAACTTGGGCATGTTAATTCGCTGTTACTTTGCAAAGCAAAAGATATAGCCGCAGGAAGGATGTATATGCAGGGACTCGCGGGATGCGACAGGCCTTATCAAGCCCGTGTTGATGTTTGGGTGGCGAAGATGAGGGCGGCAATTGCGGGGGCCGATACCCCTGTTGCGAGAGTATGGGCAGCGCAATTGGCCAGTATAAGAGGGCCGTAATGTTGATCTTGGACGGGCGTGACCAACTCTCTCCTGGACGCGTCAACGGAATTTCACTTCCCGTGCCTTCGCCCGCTTCACTGAAGATGATTGTCTTTCCATAACGCGCATTTGGGGTCTCGCGCCTAATCCCTCATATTCAGCTCACGATACACGCGCCTAGACGCGCCGTTGCCGACATTTCAAGCAACGCGCGCATTCGGTTCGTGAGCTAGCTGCAACGATGTCACAATGATCGGCACAACAGGGTGTTTACTAGGACTTATGGTTCTAACATGGCGTCTAGATGCGGATGAACTCCAGTTCATGTGACAATGAAAAGCCCGAGCACCAGCCATCCCGATTACCGACTGGCTTCATGTTCCAAATACACTTTCCGTGCGTTGTTTCCTATCACTGACGCTTACTCATTACAGTGTCTTTTTCTCTCCTCTTCTATCCTCTCCATACACTCCTCCTCCGAGCAGTCGAACCAATCATCGATACCGCTACTGTACCACTCAATGTCTCCAAGTCGCCAGCACTCGCACGAACAGCCGGCTTCGTAGCACTTGTGTCGAATATACTCTCCATAATTTTGGCGACCTGAAACCACGAAGCCTTGAGTCTTCAAACGATAAACCACTGGGCAGGCTGCCTTCAGGTAGTCGGACCAATCGTCGGACATATCCCATTGAAAGGCAATGTGCAGCCTGAACCCCTCCTTCCGTGCAACACTTGATTCTTCCAACAAGGTAGAGAGTGACCGACATATCTGTCGGATGTGTACTGCTCGACTTGATGGCCTACTTTCTCCTGTGTGTAACGGTGATGACGCGGGGCCGATGGCGACGTCCAGCTTCCTAAGGAAATCGCATGTCCGGACCGAAGGCGACCAGCTGTCATACAAGACGCCATCGTCGTCTTGCAATAGTGGTTGTAGGAGCTTTATGTCGACCAAAAGATCTGCGCACTTGTACCAAATCTCCACAGCTTCGCGCGCGAACTCAGGGCCGACCTCACGTTCCAGCATCCAATATGGCGGCTCATATGCTCCGACCATAGGCGCAAACTCGTACAAGGGGTCGTATGGGTGCTTAGAGTTGTTGTCGACAATCTCGTACGGTTCGTCCTGACTTCCGCGGTACAGCTCAGTGTAGATCATGTCTCGGAGCTCGCGTGGTAAATTCTCCAAGACCGCATTTGGTAGTTCCTGTGTAGCTTCTCGACACCGCTGGTCTCTCTTCGACAACAAGAGTCTACAAGTGTCAGTATGGATGATTATGCCTCTCCAATCCTGTATGGCTTACATGCGTATGGCAAGACGTTTCGCGCCCAGCAACCGTAGATCATCATCTGCTAAGCGGGCTTGTTCGCGTTCCCTGTCTTCAGTACTGTGTATGCTGGTAGCCAATGTCAGTCAGTCGTCCAATTAATTAGATGTCGGGTCGCTTACTCTTCATCGACGTTGCTAAGAGCCGCTTGCAGGCCCTCAACGGTATCGGGTATCTGGAAATCGGACAGAGGCATGACTGATCAGCGTCGTGGGCTGGCTGTGACTTCGGCGGATGAAGAGCAAAAGTGGCGAGGCTGCAAATGAGTTCTTGCGTGTTTGCGAGAGAAGGTTGGGATCCAATCACGAGCTTGCACTAACCCAGAAAGGCAAAGCGTGTCCGGATTCGGTGCGGCCATCTTCACTGAGAGCAGGTTCCCACGGCGCCACGAAAAGCCGAAAGAGAGCAGACCCGGAAATGAAGAGGATGAAATACCTTTCATTCGAAATGTACATTACTAGCCCTCCACCGCGCGCAATCCCGCTGCCATCGATCTATCTTTTGTCGTTTGATCCTCATATCGGCAACACTAAAGCTATCATGTCCTTGTACCTGACCCCAGAACTTACGCTTTTCCACCCCAGAGGAAGAAGCTGGAGCTGCGCCATCTATTGTCGACGCCAATTCGGTAGACGAGTAGGAGTTCTGACTTGCATTGGGCTTGCTCAATACGACTACTCCCTCTGGGATATCATCCTCCTCGGAACGAGGCCCGGGTTCATCTTGCGCCGGTATTGCTGCGGTGGTTTCGATATTGTTGGGTGCTGATGGTGCTGGCGGTTGAGCGGCTTCCATTCTCTGGACCCCAACGTCTTGCGCGCTTACAACGCTCTCGTTGCTGCTTTCATCGTCACTGGAACTCGCATCATAGAACGTATCAATCGTATGAATAGACGGCGGAGTCAGAACACCCGCCTCAACATGACGCCAATCGTAAATGCGTGCCCGGTCCCTATCATTCCATGGCTTCATCATCGCCTCCAGATCATCGAGATCCAGGTATGGGTTAACATTTGCTTCGATAAGTTCGTCCGGAATGGTGAAAACGTTCACATCCATGGCGCGTTTCTCTGCCTCATGATACGCTTTCTCCGCAACGCGTAACGCGTTTATGAGTTCTTGTCCCTTTTTGATGAAGAAGCGGGGAAATTGAGCGGCAAGTTCACCCTCGGGTTTGGTCGGGTACTGTGCACAATATCTAAGGAATGTAAGTTCGTAGCATTTTCGGTGCTTGTCGTGTGCGTAGTCAGCTTCGCTGAAAGCCTTCTTTGCTGCGAGGAGTTTGAGTCTTATCTCATCTTCTGCTGTGAACCGAGTCATGGTGAGATCAGGGGGCTTGCTTTGAGGTACGCCCGCATTCCGGGTTGTGGTATCCTGCTTTGCTTTGTTACCGGTGTACAGCACCATAGCCAGCTCGTTTCCAGCCACCGGCTGCTGTGCATCTTTCGCTGCCGTGGGACTAGATTTCCTTTCCGACTCTTTTGCGCCACTGGCTTCTTCACCTGGTTCAGACTCAGCGCTCGATGTTTCTCCATCTTCGCTGTCCCCATCTTCTCCTTTGAATCCTGCTTTGATGAAAGCAATATGGTGGTGAACACACACATTCCACGCGATATTGTACCATGCCTCGTTCGCGTCGTGAACCTTGCGCTCTAGCTCTGCCTTTTCCTTTTGGAGCAGCGACAGCTCCTCCTCATCCTTGAGTAGTTCCTCTCGTGCCTTTGATTGCATTACGACATGTTTAGGGTCTTGCTGCTTCATTAAGCCATGTTGGATGCGTTCGACACTTGCTAGACCCGACTTTGTGGAATCGACTATCTGTTGGAGGTGAAATGTTTTGTGATCAATCGCTGGGATCTCCTCTCTAGACCGATCTTCGAGTGCTCTAAGTTCGAGTTGTAGCTCCACAGATTTAAACATTCGTTGGCCCAATTCGTGCGAGAGAAGAAGCGCCATGACTGGCTTGCCGTCGACAGAAACCTCAATCAAGGTGGCCGAGCCCGCTTTGTAACTTTCACTGGAAATTTCATCCCGCTCCGCGGCCGGCCAAAGTCTCGATCCCTCTGGCAATGGTTCGACTGTCCTTGGGATGGCATTTTGGTCTTCTGTGCTCTCCGAATGTGGACTATGCGGTGGAGGGTTCTCTGTCTCAGGGTGATTCGACTGCGTGCTCGACACTTGATCGCCGTTCGATGCGGACATTGGAATATCAGGAGTGCAAAGTGTTTGATTTCCGAAAAGGCGTTACTGCCTAGAATGCGCGAGCTGGGCCAGGGCAGCATCGAGCTGAAGTTCAGCGGATTACTTAGTGTATCGGGAATTCGGAGACAAAGGCCGTCCCGCGAATAGCCTAGTGGCTTTGTTGATATCTTTCAACGACATGCATGGTTCTTTGTTTCCAAGTAAGGGGTTGGGACTCATTGTTGACGCCGGAAGACAGCTTCATGAGCTCAGATTGATGCACATGAGTGGAGAGTAAGCCGCTAGACTCGGTTTGTTTGCGTCGTTGGTAAGCGCCAAAATTTACTCTCTTCAGGATGCCCGGGAGGGTTCATGATAAGACGAGCTGTCCGCAGTGCAGACGCTCGTGGCTCAAACTTCGTATTTAGTTCGCATGTTCGCGGCAACCGTCATTTTAGTGCATATACTGTTTCATCGCTATATTCCAGTGTTATCACAACCACTAGATGTCAGCTTGATGCGAAAACTTGTCCCTGTCGTATCAAAATTCAGGGAAGTACGGCTGGGAAGACTGAACAAGTGCGTAAGGGTTTGGCCACAGCGTGATCTTATGTAGCTTCCGTTCGAGACGAGATGTGCCCGCGTGTTAATCCAGACTGAACGCGATGTTGGTGTAAGGAGGTCGAAAGCTCGAAAGATCGAAACACAATCCTGTTCTGCAAACTCTACCTGAGCTTTCACTGAGCTGTGGATTTCGCACGTGTTATGGAAATTCGCATTTGCGGTCGAACGCGCTTTGGCCATTGTTTTTGTACGCAATGAATGCATACGCCTAGTCCAATTCAGCGCCTTAGTCTCCAAAGGTTAGCAACAGCGGTCGCAAACCACTCCGCCCGCATCGGTCTTCCAACTCAGCTCAACTACGCGTTGAGCGATTTCCTAGTCTTTTGCGCCCAAAGTGTCGACGACCCAGTTGGCGGGTTGCTGACGCTTCCTCCAATAAGCCAACGATATCATCCACTTGCATCGACAAAACCAGAGCGCGTCGTCTCGACATGCCTAGAGAAAAGAAGACGAAGAGAGGTCAGCCGCATAGGCGACCGGCCTACCAAGCCCATCAAACCCATCGGCTATTTCGAGAAGATGTGCTTCGTGAGTAATGGAATCTCTTGTGAATGTGACAGCGCTAACAGTCGAGTAGGTCTCCCGCAAGCAAATCACGGTCACAAACCGGCGAGGCTTGGCCGTTATACGGTGTCGACTCCAGGGCGCACTGTACATCCACCGGCTACAAGTACTGCTGCTAGGCACCCCGCCGGTCGTACCACACGCGATGAGATCGTCAACCAAGCTGAACCATCCAAAGTAGACGGAAAGTCCCTCGCGAAAGCAGTCCGCCAAGAGATGCAATTAGTCCCGGGCTGGACCAAGATCAAGGAGAAGGCCGTGGAAGAGGAGTTCAACAAGATCAAGTCCGGTACGATAATCAGGGAGATCTACTCAGAAAAGACTACCAACCCTCATGCTAGACCCGATGATTCCAGATATTTCCCCACCCCCGACGGTTTTTACCTGTTCAAGTCCGCGCCCTGGATCGTCTTCTCAGTGAACAAAGAGACATGGACCCTTGACTGCAGGAGGATGACTCGACAAGACAAGCCGAGCGATGCGAACTTGACCGCAGCTCAGCACGAGCAGTACTTGCGAGTATTGTATCCGGAGGGGATTAGCAATTCGAACGCTCATGGCCACCCTGTCGTCAAGGTCGGATGGTGCAGAGATCCGAAGGCAGGCAACGAAATATCAGTCATCAACCTGGACGAGTCAAGAACCATCCATGCTACTAAAGACATGGACATCTACGGCGCTCTGGAACCGGCGTCCGCGATCATTTTTATAAGGGCGTGCTCGGAGCTCATCTCCAAAAGGGCGCTAGCTGCCGAAGCAGAGCATATTGATATGGACTCGATCAACCCTGTCGCTGCGGAGCCTGCCATTGCTGATCACCATCCGCTAGGCACACGTGATGTGGCTTCCGTGGATCCAGCATGTGGTAAAGCGGTCGCGGGCATGCCCGAGTACATGAAAGATGCACTCATCGCTTCAAAAACCCAGGAGAACTTCATCAACCGTACCACAGTTGAAAGCTGCATGAGCTTGGTTGGCGACCAGATATCCTCATCACTACCTGCCGGATCCGTTCTCGGCGCTACGGAGGCTCTAAAACATGAGAAGCAGATGATCGGCGCGTCTCACCGACCGAGCGCTTTGGGAGATGTTGACATGAGCTGCGACATAGAAAAGACCCCATCGCTGGCTCTTGAGCTATATGCTCCGTCGTCGGTCGTCTCCGGGCTATCCAATCCAGTTGAAGAGTTGACTTGGGATGACGAACCCTTGACCGAAGCGGAAATCGCAGCGATTCGCTCACTGAAGCCTAAGACCATCGGACAAACGATTATCGCAAATCTAAAGGAGTTGGCATTTGATGCACGACTTCGTTGTTACAGTGATGTCGTCGATGCGGACTTAGCCCGTAGCTCGGCCGAGAAATATCGCGAGGAACTTAAAGCCATGGAGCCCAATGCGAGGACACCCGAGCACGTCCGCGAGTACAAGCAGCTCTGGAGAAAGTTTCTCTTGTTGGACTCTGGAGTGCGTGGCCTGCAAGATGAGCAAGATGTGAACCTTTTGCACCAGTTCATAGTCTCTCGGATTCTCAAGAACCCACCGGAGGGCTGCAACTGGAACCAGGTGGCGCCTGCTGCTGGCATGATCTAGTGGACAGTTTGGCACGAGATCATGGTCGGTAGCATCGCGCGAGCGGACCGAGGAGTCCAGCTATGGGGGTCAGTACGACGTCCCTGAGTTTCATGTCAGCGATTTCATTCAGCATGCATTTGCATTGCAACATGGGTAGAGCGCGGGTGTGTATGGCTTAACAAATTACAAGCTTACAAATAAATGAGTGGCAATAACACAAGCGTTACGATGAGTGACTGTGATGAATCTGATGATGAAAGCGATGAAGGTTGATGAGTTGAGGATGGCTAACCGGGCAAGAAGCCCCTGCCCACATGCAGGTGCGCTAACGCGGACGGAAGCCACGATGACGTTGATCAAGCTAACCCGCGCATCCGTCGCGTCGTTGCTGCCAAATGCGCGACGCGTCTTTGTTCATCCAACAAGCATTCGTGATTCTATCGATCTGACGGATCAAAGGTGACTGCTCATCGCGGCATACCTGCGACATAGAGAACAGCTAGCACAGCCTGCCTAGACGACCGCCTCTGCTCCATAACGCATCACATATCACATCCCCAGAAAAAGACTGTCTCACAAGCTTCTGATTCTCAGACTATCGCGACTAGTCTAGCAAAAGCCCAAAGGTTTTATCAGCTGTTGCCCAAGGCAGGTTCCAAGTATCTCGAATTCCTCCAAAGTCTGCCCAACGCAAGACGCCGGGTCCTCTCCCATCCCCGAAACAGACTCTGTATCTTGGCCATTGTCTTCTCGCTCTTCATCCTCCCCCTAAGACCGATTCCGCATCTGACAAAACACACAGTCCCGGCAATGTCGTTGCCGAATCCGCGCTGTAGTATCGAGAGGCTCTGGCTCTTGACCTGGCGATTGGTAACCGCCGGTCTCAGTCGCCCATTGTGCAGTCGCTTGCCAGATCGCAATATCGCTGATCATCCTATCGCGGTCTTCGGTCTCATCGGTGGTCTCGCTGCCACTGTCTGTGCTCATATCTGTGACGGCCGGCGGGATGGTTAGGGCTTCGGGAGTGCTGTGTCCTAGTGAGACGGCCGCTGGGGGAGGTGAGCTGCCTGGCTGCGGTTGACCGGCTGGGAGGAGCTTCTGTGGGACAGCTATTGGCATGCGAGGTGTGAAGTTGGGTGTGGATGGGACGGTCGCGGGGCTGTCTGTTCCTTCTAGCTTGCCTGTGTGCTTGATCGGAGCAGCTCGATTGCCAGCGATGTCGGCCCACGTGGTACCCTGTGGCGCCGCCGCGGGATCTCTCGCGACGTATGGTTCCAGCGGTGGCGTGAAGACGGGCGCGTCTTCTTGCGGTGGCTCGTCGAAGTATCCTGGTTCGTCCTGCTCCGCCATTCCCAGCGGCCGACTCGCTTGCCCTTGATCCCGCAGGTATCTCACCGACTGCCGCTGATTGTACATTTCCACTTTGAGAATGACGTTTGCTATGCGCGTCTGGTCTGTCTCCTCTTGAGCTCGCGCTGCTTCGGCTTTGGTGCGGAAGCCGACGACGATGGTGGTGACATTGCTATTCGGATAGACGTTCTTAAGGCTTGTCGGATTGTAGCTTTCGTACATTCGTTTTAACTCGTCTGTCTCGATGTAGCCGGGGACATTCTTAACGAAGATGAGGTGCTCGTTCGCCGCTTTGGCGCCATTATTCAGAGGCATGGCGACGGTTGCGCAGTGTGGGCGGGAGTGTGGGGCTTTGGATTGTATTTGCGAAAGTCTTGGTGTTGTAAAATCTAGGTCCTTCTGCGAGTATAAGCGATGACGAAAAGCCGGAGTGAATGTATTGCTAAGGATCGAGATGGTGCGTGTGTGTAGAGAGGTGCGGTAGTACCCTGAAAGTTCTTGTGACGTTCGCGTGTCAGATTAGCGAGTAGATAAGGGTCTTCGACTGCTGCAGTGTTGCTCCCACAAGTGGTCTCCTTACTTTCGCGGAAGGTGTATCGGTGTAGTGGTGTAGGTGAGCAAGTGATTATCGATCAATGACGCGGAGCACGTTGGGCCCATAAAAGGCCGCGAAAATGTGTTCGTCCTCATGGTACGCAGGCAAACGGAAAGATGGAAGAGCAAGTGACTGGGAATTGTAAGGACGGTAACGAGACATGTGAGGCCAGAAAGTGATTAATCGCGTCGTAATAGGCTCAACAAGGCTCGACCAGGGTCCAGTGCACCGGAATGAGGAAGGCATGATCTAGACCTTGTGCTGAATACCACCACATGTCCAATGGATGGATCAGAATGTTTATCACGATATAACATGTAGTGTTGAATGTGAAGTGCGAAATGCAGCGAAGTGAAGCGCGTCGTTCTTCGAGACCAGCACTACGTCATGCCGCCTAGTCTAGCCTACCCGCGTGCTCATCCCTGCAGGTGCGCTTTCGGGTCATCGCGCTCAAGCCCCGATAACCACATCGTGTTTGCGCGCGTCCTGTGATGATCCGATTGTATTGGCTGTGAATGGAGTTTCGGGCGTTACGTCATATGGCTACGCTGATTCTGTGCGCCATGTCGACGCACAGCCACTGCACCGATGTAAATTTCCAGTAAGTCTACATTGTTTCGCTCTTTTCGTGCTCAGATTTCTGCAGGATGTTGTACATGCTCGATCTTGTTATGTCGAGTGTGTACAAAAGCTTCGAAGAGACTAAGACCATCGATCTCGAAAATACATAGGTATAAGTAAGCAGCTCAATGCCACTGTTCGACCCTCTTGTACCTTCTAAAAACACGTTGATAGAGAATGAGGAGATACTAAGGGCAACAGTGTGATGATTTACAGCCAGCTTACGAGGGTTGGGAATCAGATAGTTCAGGGTGCAAGGTAAGCAGTTAGAGAATGAAGGTGCGTCATGCGTGCGAGGGCGTTCAAGGGCGCTCAATGAGCACGTTGATGAGATATATGGAGACAAGATAAGACTGCCCTGTGCGGCATCAACATCCAGGAAATAATAGCAGATATACACATCTGGAAACGACATTAATACTTGGTAACGAAAGCGAAACATAATGGCACGGCCAAACTAATACCGAATGAACACAAGCCTCCTTCAAGCAGGCATGTGGAGATCTGGCGAGCAACTTCACATCTCAAGCCATTACGTAGTTGGGGGGTATTATTCATGTATTCTATTATTCATTTACATCTTTTTATCTCAGCCTAGACGATCCCTAGATCACCTAGACCTTGATCACAACCTTATGCGGCGCATCCTTCTCCTCAGGCTCACCAAAAATGTTAACCGGCCACCTCGGCTTGTTAGCCGTGTAAGGAATGTTGAAGCGACGCGGCTCCTTCTTGCCAATCTCCTCGACCTTTGCGAAGTCGTCTTCCGACAGATCAACCTCCTTGAAGTTCTCTTGGATGCGGGATGCAGTGACGGACTTGGGGATGACGGAGTGGCCGCCGACCTGGGCCCAGGCGAGAATGACTTGAGCGGGGGAGGCGTTGATGCGGGTGGCGATCTCCTTGATGGTGGGGTGCTGGACGAGGAGGGGCTCGCCGACCATGTTGTTGCCGAAGGCCTGGGGGGTGGTGTTAGTAAGTGTTGGATTAGGGGGATGGAGGGGAGGTGCTTACGGAGTATTCGGTGATGTGGATGTTCTTCTCCTTGCAGTACTGGATGAGCTCTGGCTGGAGCAGACGGGGGTGGCGCTCGATCTGGTTGGCAGCGGGAGTGACGCCAGTGCCGTCGATGATGGCCTGAAGGTGCTCCTTGGTGTGGTTGGAGACACCGACAGCGCGTGCCTTCTCCTTGGGCAGCTGTGTCATGGCCTTCCATGTGTCGACGATGGAGACGTCGTCGAGCATCTTGACGTCCTCGCCCTCGAGAGGGAAGAGGTTGTTGTGGACATCGCCGCGCTCGTCGAAAGCGACGGGGAAGTGGACAAGGTAAAGGTCTAGGTAGTCGAGGCCAAGCTCAGCCAGGCAGTCGTCGAGAGCGCCGGGCACGTCCTTGGGTCGGTGCTGCGAGTTCCACAGCTTGGATGTGATGAAGACGTCCTCACGCTTGAGGTTGGGGACCTCGCCGCCGAAAGCCTTCTTGAGGGCCTGGGCGATCTCCTTCTGGTTGCCGTAGACCTTGGCGAGATCAAGGTGGCGGTAACCAGCCTTGAGGGCCTCGAGGACGGCAGCGCCGACCTGGCCAGGCTCAGCTTGCCATGTGCCGAAACCAAGTTGGCTGGAAAGGTTAGCAATTGCTACGTATGTCTGCGGGGTGTTTGTTTGGGTACTCACGGAATGGCAGCGCCAGTGTTGAGAGTAACCTTCCTTCCGAGAGACATGATTGCAATTGGTGAAGTTGGGGTATCAAGAAGAAAAAGTAAAGAGTTTGTGACTGTTTAGATGCGGACGTTCTGGACCTTTAAGCGTTGTCTGGGGAAAAAGTTGTCGGAGGTGGGATGGAGGGGTCGGAGACGTCACCGAGCCCCAGACGGCACCATCTCCATGTTTGGCAGCCGCCTCCGCGCATCAACAATGTCCGACGGTCCACCTTACAGACTTCTGCGTCATGCATGGGTTCGCCTTCACCAAAGCCGCGGTAGTCGTGTCTCAACAAGCATCATCCATCGGCGCTACGGTGTTGGAGAGGCTTAGGAGTATCTGCCGTCGATCTACCGCGGACACGTCGCGTCGCCATTGGTGGATGAAATGTGGCAAACGCGAAGTTTTTGTAGGCGGCCTTCAGGGACCGGGTCGCAAACGCCTATTGTCTTGTATAAGCGCGGGCATCATGCGGAAGAGCTATGGCGGCTGCATGGCAAGATGGGGTTGGCTTGGTGACATCGATGGCGGCATGCGGATGGGACTGACCTCGGCGCATCAGACGGTTATATAAGCGACCCACTCTACAGCCACGTCGCCTTTCCATGGCGTTCCAGACATGTGAATTCGTGCGTCTTTGACATTTGCATCGTTACCTGTACTGCAAAGAGCAGAAGTACGTTGATAGAATGCCTAAGCGTGGGCGTAGCATCGATCCAACAATATCTCACGAAAGAGAAAAACTAAACACCCTATAGCCTACATTAAGATGAAAACGTGCAAAGTAGGGGATCTAACGTCAACGTCGGCTCTAGGGTTTTCAGTTTGTCCCTTGTTTGAGGTGGTCACCACCCCATTCATCTCATAATCCTCTCCCAAAATGTCAGCCCCTCCCGTACATCCACTGCCTTAACCCTCATCTCCACCCCCTTCTCCTCCCTCCCAGGAATTGTCAAAAACCCCATCCTTTGATTCCCCTCCACAATCAAGCTACACACCGAGATCGTCACAGTCTCCAAATCCGGCGCTCCAAGCCCGCCGATCAAGCTCGTAAGACTGCCCTTCGGCCCTAGTTGCAAGCACAGCTCAAGCATATCCTGTGCATCTGTATAGTCGATATCGATATGTTTGACCATCTCCCGGATGGCTTTAGGTAGGATGGCGACAGCGGAGAGGACGGTGTGTTTGTAAGTGATTTCGCCTTTAATGTTGATGTGTAGGGTATCTATGTCTGGGATGAAGAGGCAGGGTTTGGTCGCGCCGGATTCGCTTCCATCCTGTGAGTTGGAAACGGGGAGGTGGAGGTGATGCGTCGCAGCAGCGAGGAATTTGCATTCGGCGGAGAAGAACTTGCTGGTTAGGTGCAGGGTGATGTCCCGATTGACAGAGGCGTGGACTCGGTAAAGTACTGAGCAGGGAATGCTTGCTGCTAGTACAGAGGCTGCAGAATGGGGTCGGCGAAATTTGATGTCGGCGTGGAGATGGCGGGGGGATGCGTGGATGGCATTGTTCCAAGCGTATTTGATGATGCGGGTTTGGAGTTCTGCGGGAAGGGAGTCGAAGGAATTGAAGACTGATGCGGGTTTGTCTACGGGAAGTGTTGGCTGTGAATTTGGCTTGCCTTGCATGATGTTGGATTTTGGCATGTTTGAAGCGGTCTTCATAATCTTGATGGTATTACGTAGTATGCTGTAGAATTTTGAGAACGAGAATGGAAGGCGAGGAAAGGACTTGGTGTTCTCTAATATATACAACATTAATTAATGAATTAACGAACCTTGGTTAAGATGTGGCAGTCACGCTGGGTTTAGGCGGACGGTATGTTCAACCATGGTACAGCCCAAAGACGATATATGACACAGCCACCTCGTAGAAAAAGCTTTGAAGAGGTCTGCAGCCTACATTAACGTAGAAACATGCAAGGAAGGTAACCTAACATAAATGTAGGCTCCAGAGTGTTCAAGTTTTTCCTTATGTATGATGCATCAAGAACATGAACAGACCGAAAACGATTGCTCACGCATATTTCTTAATGTTTTGTGATTACAGTACATAGATACCATACTTCATCGAAAGCCTTGCCCCAGCGATCCAAAACATGGAAGCCAAGGACCACATAAAGCGCCGATCCACCCATCCTGGTCCCATCTAAACAGGGACTTGAAAAGGAAAACCCGCACAACCCACGCCGGCTACGAAGAAGGTATGGAAAATCGCTCCCAGAAAACATGATAAAAGCTAGAGCACATGGTTGCGGATGTCGCCAGAGACGAACTCGCCTGGAACAGACCGCGTCATGTTTGCTATGGCAGCCATTAGCACGGAACCGAAGAAGAAAGAAGGGGTATCAGAGTCGGTGAGGATGTGGAGGTGCGGTCAGGCAGTGTTTATGACTCGCCTCCTGTTGATGCTGCGGGAGCACCTTCACCACCTCTGAAAGATCCCCTTCCTCCGCGGCCTCCGCGTGCGCCTCGCTCGCCACCTCGTCCACCACGAGAAGCACCGCCACGGCCTCCGCGACCGCCGCGACCACCCTCGCTGTCTGAGGCACCTCCACTTCGGTAGCCGCCGCCTGAGACACCACCACGGGTGCTGGCTTGCCAGCTGCCGGCTCCGTACCTAGGCTGGTTGGGACCAGGGCCGCGCTCGTTGTACACCTTGACGGTCTTGTTGTCTGGGCCGCCCCTAGCGTTCCTGACATCGTCCGCAACGCGACGAAGCGCACCGTGCATGTCCTGCGAGGTGGCGAAGTGGGCGACGAAGAAGTGCTTGATCTTCTCCATCTTCTCGACCTTGGACCTGTCTTCCTCTGCGAGCAGACCCTTGGCTTCTTCCTCATCCTTTACACCGGCGATAAAGAGACCCTTGCTCTCCTTGCGCTCGACGGGTTCCCGGGGAGCGGGAGATGTAGCCTTCTCCGGCGCGCCGGTGCCATTGGGCTTGACCTCGCTTGGAATGGACTTTTCAGCAGCATTTGCTGCTGTGTTGTTGGCCGGAGGCTGGGGTGTAGCGGCCTTGACGGACTCCTTGGGTGCAGCAGCAGGGGCGGGCGAGGGTCCGGTCCGTGCAGCCTGGCCAGCATTCTGCTTCTGCTGTTGAGGAACCGGTGGGGTCGCAACGGCAGGGCGGGGCTGCTGAGGAGCGTTCGCTGGTGGTCCGGCTGAACGACCTGGGGCAGGCGAAGGCTGGGCGGAGGGGCTGGGGTTCACGGCAGCTGGGGGACCAGTGCTAGTGTTTGCAGCTGCGGGCTGAGTCTGGCCAGGTGCAACCTTTCCGCCTCGGTGAGCGAAGTTGAAACCTTGGGCCCTCATCTCAGTACCGATTCTGCCATTGTCAATATCCAGTACGAGCCAACCATAAGCAGCATCCGCAAGGTTGAAGTTCCACATGTTCTTGAAAGCGCTCTCGTCGATTTGGCCGCTTTGAGGACCAGGAGCAGGGCCACCGAATGGGTTGCCGCCGTTGGCTACGGTTGGCATCTTGTTTACTATGTCAAGTGCCAGTGCCAGCAGGCGTTGTTGAGATTCGCTGTCAGCGACCGCAGGCTCGACTTCAGTCTTGACTGTATCCCAAACATCGTTGAAGGAGGCCTTGGATGCAGCGAGCTTTCCGCGGTAATGGTCGAGAGTGGGGTTGACACTGAACTCGTTGTAGGAGCTACCGTAGCGGAAATGCAGACCAGCGGAGACGGAGAAGTCGGCCTTGAGCGTGACGGACAGTTGGTTGAGCAGGCCTTCGCGAGCGGGAGATGCGTGGGTGACGAATATGCGGGTTTCGGTCGGGTCGTATACGCGGTTGGCTGTGTCGACCAGTTCGCCCATCTGTAGCAGGGTAGTCCACATGGTGCCCTGTCCACCGGCAATGGTCGTCCTGCCCTCGCCGTTGTCGAAGAGCTTGTGCATGACGACAGCGCCACCGAGACCGAGCAGGCGCAGCTTGACGCCACCTACATCGAGCAGCCGCGAATGCGCCTCATCGATGATGTGCAGGTTGTCCACCTTGTACTCGCCCGATCGCAGCTTCTCCAGGACCTGAACATCCTCGCAAGCACCCCACACGGTGTATACTGGCACGTTCAGGGTGTATGTCTTGTTGAGGAAGAGGGGCAGTTCTGAGAGTGGCAGGTGCTCCCGTGCGAAGCGCTCCTTGATAGGCGGTTGCGGAGGGGCTGTGGCAATGGAGCGCTTAACTGCATCTGACAACAGCGGTGAGTACTGTGCCACGTGCTTGAGAGTCTTCTCGGCGATGCGATCGAGCGAGCGGTCGTCGTAGAAGCCAAAGTCGCCGGTGTGGATGATGTAGTTTGCGCGGGCGTCGGCGGCGAGCTGGTTTAGCGATTGCAGGTTTCCTGACTGATGTTAGCGATGAAGTTGATGTTCTGGTGTTGTTATCGCCCTCACCTCGGACATCTGCAATGCACAGCACTCGTACGCTTCCCTGCTGGATCACGCGGCCCTGGTTGGGGAGCAGCGGGACAGCTCCAGGCGCTGGGCCTGAGGGACCACCGGGAGCGCCGCCATTAGGGAGGTAGTTGCCTGGGTAAGGGCGCGGCTGATTGGGAGCTTGCTGGATGAGGTCAGTATCGATGTCACATGTTGTCAGACTGGAGCGGCAATTGCCAGACATACTGAAGCCATGGAGTCGGAGGCGGAGGGGTCGAGCAACGTGTCCTGGTGAGGTATGCAGATGGCTGGGGTGGGCGGCGGAGATGGGGTGGGGTATTACAATTTCGGAGTAAGAGAGAATGTAGTGGAAGAGCCTCCTCTTTAGTGATGGCAGCGGCGAGTTGTCTGGTCTGCCGTTGCTCCTTCTGTTTTTGCTAACAGCTTTCCGCCGCACAGACCCTGGCCTAGCGCGTCCTATCAAGTCGCGTTGGAGCTGTCTGGAACCTCTACATCTCCAGCTCCCCCAGCTTCCTCCATCCATTGAGCTTTGTTTCCTCATGGTATCGCTGTTTCTTCATCTCGTTTCTGTCATGGAAGCTTCTGACAAGATGGCTTTCCTCTGCATTACCTCCTGGCATGCACATGGCAGCACTGCCAACCATCGCGGTCTCGTCTCCTAGCTACCTGAAGAGCTGTCACCAACTTCAGATGATGGCATTTGACACACTACTTTCTCCATAGGACTCTTCCTCGGTCTCTCTACGAAGCAGCTTCAATGCTTGAGCTCGAGAACCTCTGCCAGCTCACACAGCCGATCCTCAGCGCAGTCTGCCGACGCACCAGGTCAGACTCTACGACCACTAGCCAACAAGGACACCGAAAGGAGAGTCCCCACCGAAGGCTTTCAGCGCTGCTACGTGCTCCTGCAGCGTTTGCTTCTCGAGTTTGCCGCGCTCGTTTGCCATTGGTCGGTGAGCCGGCTTACCTAACTTTTGGACCCTAATTTTTGGACCCACTAAAAAAGTTGAAATCCCACCTTCTTCTATCGAGCGGCGCTCTTTTCACAACTGTAAATATCAAAGGTCTTCGCTGCCCCGCGATAGATCACCACAGCCTTGCTTTCTACACAACCACACCGTGAGAGCATCGCCATGGACGAGCAACAGTTTGTCCAGCTGCTCGAGGGCCTCATGGAGCGTATGTTACCCAACCCCGCTCTACCACAGATCCTGTACTGACATTCTCCAGCCGACACCGAGCGTGTCAAATCCGCTACCTCTACCCTCAACAAGAACTACTACAACTCCCCCGCCTCTCTCAATGCCCTCCTTCAGATCCTCTGCGGCCACCCCAAGCCTCAACTCCGCCAACTGGCGGCCGTAGAGGCTAGGAAGCTGGTGACGAAGCACTGGGCCAACCTGCCTGCGGACCAGAAGAACTCTCTCCGCAACCAGCTGTTCCAGTTCACACTGAACGAGGACGTGACTCTCACACGGCACTCTGCTGCCCGCGTCATCTCGGCTATCGCGTCGCAAGACTTCGAAGATGGCGAGTGGGCTGACCTACCCGGCTACCTCCAGCAGGCTGCTACCAGCAACGAGGCGCGCCACCGTGAAGTCGGCACCTACATCATCTTCACCACGCTTGAGTCAGCGGGCGACTCGTTCCCCGGCAAGCAAGCCGATCTGTACAAGCTGTTCAGCTCCACCATCCAAGACCCCCAGAGCGTTGAAGTCAGGATCAACACCATGCTTGGTCTCAGCCGCTTAGCTATGTTGCTTGAGCCTGACGAGAGCCCCAAGGAGCTTGCTCTGTTCCAGGAGTCTATCCCTGGCATGGTCAACGTTCTGAAGACTACTGTCGATGAGGGTGACGAGGACCGCGCCATGCAAGCTTTCGAGGTCTTCCAGACTCTTCTTGGCTGCGAGTCCGCGCTTCTCGCAAAGCACTTTGGCGATCTCGTCCGCTTCATGCTCGAGCTTGCGTCAAGCACCAACGTCGAAGACGACTACCGTTCCCAGGCGCTCGCATTCCTCATGCAATGCGTTCGCTACAGGAAGCTCAAGGTGCAGGGTCTGAGGATCGGTGAGGAGATGACCCTGAAGGCTCTCCACATCGTCACCGAGCTCGGTGACCTCTCCAGCGAGGAGGAGGATGTCACTCCTGCCCGTTCCGCTCTTGGACTTCTCGATATCCTTGCCTCAAGCCTACCTCCTAGCCAAGTTGTCATTCCCCTTCTCAAGAACCTTGGCAACTACTTCCAGTCGCAGAACCCCGACTACCGTCAAGCCGGTATTCTGGCTCTTGGCATGTGTGTCGAGGGCGCGCCTGACTTCATTGCTACCCAGCTCAACGAGATCATGCCCATGGTCCTGCACTTGTTGGAGGACCCTGAGCTCAAGGTCCGAGCTGCCGCTCTCAATGGTGTCGCTCGCTTGGCTGATGACCTGGCCGAGGACGTTGGCAAGGAGCACGCCCGCCTGATCCCCGCCATGATCAAGAACTTCGACCTCGCCGCCAACAACATGCAGGGTTCGGATGACGAGCGCAACCTTTCTATTGTCCGTGGTAGCTGCCATGCTATCGATTCTCTCATCGAGGGTCTCGAGCCAGAGGACGCTGGCAAGTACGTACCTGAACTCATCCCACGCTTCAGCAAGCTCTTCCACCACGAAGACCTCAAGGTGAAGAGCGCAGCTATCGGTGCCGTTGGCTCCATCGCCTCTGCCGCTGAGACGGCCTTCATCCCCTTCTTCGCCCAGACCATGCAAGAGCTTTCGCCATACGTAAGGATCAAGGACAGCCAAGACGAGCTCGATCTCCGCGGTGTCACTTGCGATTCCATGGCCAAGATTGCGTCCGCTGTCGGCCCTGAGCCTTTCGAGCCATACGTTATGCCACTAATGGAGGCCTCCGAGGAAGCTCTGCACTTGGACCACCCCCGTCTCAGGGAGACCAGCTACATCCTCTGGAGTGTCCTGGCCAAGGTCTACGAGGAGGGTTTCGCTAAGTATCTTGCCGGCATCGTCAAGGGACTCAACGACTGCCTTGAGCAGGAGGAGACCAACCTTGATCTCGAGTTCGGTGAGGAGGCGGCAGACCTGGCCGGCCAAGAAGTTACCATCCAAGGCCAAAAGATCAAGGTCGCAGCTGCTAGCGATGACGACGACGATGACAGCGACCTGAACGAAGCTCTCATGGCCGGTGATGACGACGACGACTGGGATGACCTCGAGGGCGTCAGCGCTGTTGCCATGGAGAAGGAGATCGCGGCTGAAGTCTTCGGAGACATCATCACGCACACCCGCCGTGAATTCATCCCTTACATGGAGTCGACTGTCACCAAGCTGCTCGAACTTGTTGACCACTCCTACGAGGGTATTCGCAAGGCTGCTATCAGTACGCTCTGGCGCACCTTTGCCTGCCTCTTCGGCATGGCCGAGGGCGATGGTATGGGCAAGTGGCAGCCTGGTCTTCCTCTAAAGGTGGACATTCCCGATGAGCTGAAGAAGCTGGGCAACCTCGTCATGACTGCCACCATGACAATCTGGCAAGACGAGATGGACCGGTATGTACCCTCAACTTTCTTTCCTGACACACGTTGCAAAGATGACACAACTGTCGTTAATCCCAGCTCACTCCGATGCCAAAGTGCACTTGAGGTGAAAGCGAAATCACGACTGAGCAACTCTCAACACTACTACATATACATGATGTATACCTGAGAATCTGGCTAACGTTCTCCAGTGGCACTGTCACCGACATCAACCGTGATGTCGCGGCTACCCTCAAGGTCTGTGGACCGGCTATCTTGTTGACCGACAACGGCACCGTTGTACCTGATCTTTGCCAGCACCTGCTTGCTGTCATCACCAAGCGTCACCCTTGCCAGCAAGATCTCGGCGACGAGGCTGAGGAGGAGATCATGGATGAATCCTCCGAGTACGACTGGCTCGTGATTGAGACGGCCCTTGAGGCCGTCACCTGCCTCTCTGTCGCACTTGGCGAGCAGTTCGCTGAACTGTGGAAGATGTTCGAAAAGCCAATCGTCAAGTACGCCAGCAGCCAGGAATCCACTGAGCGCAGCGCTGCCGTTGGCGCCATTGCTGAGTGTGTCGGCAACATGGGTGCCGCCTGCACTCCTTACACCACTAGCATGCTGAAGCTCTTCCTCCACCGCCTCTCAGATGAGGACCCAGAGACCAAGTCCAACGCTGTCTACGGTATTGGCCTCCTGTGCGAGAAGACGACCAATGACGACGAGATCCTCAAGTCATTGCCTACCATCTTCTCCAAGCTCGAGCCTCTGCTCGATGCTCAGGACCAAGCACGTCTTCTTGACAACACAGCTGGATGCGTCAGCAGGTTCATCGCGAAGCACCCTAGCAAGCTTCCCATTGCCGAGGTACTGCCCCGCTTGGTGCAGCTCCTGCCTCTGCGTGAGGACTACGAGGAGAACAAGCCTGTGTTCGGCATGATTGTCAAGCTCTACCAACTCAACGAGCCCACAGTGCAGCAGCTCACATCTACGCTGATGCCCGTGTTCGAGAAGGTTCTCGGCCCGCCTGAGGACCAGCTCGAGGACGAGACGCGCTCGCAGCTTGTTGAGTTGGTGCAGCATCTGCGCAAGTAGGAAGGTTTCGTTTTGCTAAAAGAGAGGGATACCCGTCGAAAGACACACGTGATGGATTTAGGCATGGGATGGTAGGATAGGATATAGACACGGATTTACGATACCATGCGCATGAATGAATGTTCAATATACAGACTGCCCTGAACTTCAATGTGGTGAAGACTGTGATAACCTCGAGCATGTGGATTGGTGTTGGGTGGCTGAGACGCGTGACAAGGGGCCCAAGCTTCCTGTTCCTGGGCCGGCGCGCGCCATTTATCCAAGCTGGAGCAGTGACGTCTGCACCCCAGACACTTGCGGCTGCCTGTGCGCCCACGCCTCACCACAACACCAACACTCTCCACAGCGAGCTGTCCCTTTACAACGCCATCCCATTCCGTGCGCATTCATTCACTAGCTTCATAACAGCGCGCGAGTGCTAGACGCTCCTGGATCGCGCTTGCCTCGTACATAGCTCCCGACAGCTTCGCCCGCCACCTCGGCTCGAACGTGTAGTCCTCACCACCCATCGTCTACCATCGCCCTTACATCGTCGATTTCTTCGCACTCTTCTATATCCGATCGCACCTAGTCTTTCATACGAAACCGCGTCGCGATCGGTCCCAGCGCTCCGGCGCATCGCACAAGATGGTGCAGCCAAGCACGCCAGGATGGAAGGCCATGACGTTTGGCCTGCTCTCCATCCTCACCGGATCAGCTCTCGCAGGGCCAGACCTGACATCCAAACACGAGAAAGGAAGGTGCGCGATCCGCGGACAGTGCGGAAAGCAGAGCTTCTTCGGGTCGGAGCTGCCCTGCCCTGACAACGGCCCGGCCAAGACGCCGGACAGCGACGTGCGGAAGAAGCTGGTCGACATCTGCGGCAGTCAGTGGTCAGACACGGATATTTGCTGCGACGAAGACCAACTCGACGCCCTCAAGACGAACCTCGACCGCGCCACGCCCATCATCAACGCATGCCCTGCCTGCAAGGAGAACTTCTACAACCTCTTCTGCACTTTCACCTGCTCTCCCGACCAATCCACCTTCATCAACGTAACGCGAACCGAGCCCAAAGGAGACAAGTACCTCGTCACCGAACTAGACAACCTGGTATCCGACGAGTACGCGTCAACCTTCTACGACAGCTGCAAGGATGTCAAATTCGGTGCGACAAACGGCAAGGCTATGGACTTTATTGGAGGTGGCGCGAAGAACTATACACAATTCCTCAAGTTCCTGGGCGACAAGAAGTTTTTGGGTTCGCCCTTCCAGATCAACTTTCCTCGGCCCAGCGAAGACGAGTTCCCTGGAATGGATGCCATGAACAAGCACGCCTACCCATGCGACACTGACGACGAGAAGTATCGTTGCGCCTGCCTCGACTGCGGTGGATCATGCACTGAACTGCCAGAAGTGCAAGAGGAGAAGCAATGCCACGTTGGTCTGCTGCCCTGCCTATCCTTCGCTGTCATCATCATCTATTCCTTCTTCCTCGGCTTGCTCTGCACTGCTGTCGCAGGACACGTCGCTTACAAGAATCACTCGAAACACAAGACCGAGCGTATGCGCCTGTTGCAGGACACGAGCCCTAGTGACGATGAGGACGAAGGCGATATCGTACACAACGTTGGCATGTTGGATCGCCCCACTAAACACTACTTCATCAACACGTGGTGCGATCGCATGTTTAGCCGTCTTGGCTACATCTGCGCTCGCTTCCCTGCCATTACCATCGTCACCAGCGTCATCGTGGTTGGCCTGATGAGTTTGGGATGGCTGCGCTTCCAGATCGAAACCGACCCTGTCAATCTATGGGTCTCTCCTGATTCCGCTGCCGCGCAAGAGAAGACCTTCTTCGATGAGAAATTCGGCCCTTTCTTCCGTGCTGAACAGGCTTTCCTTGTCAACGATACCCACGGAGAAGCCGGACCCGTTCTCAGTTACGAGACTTTGGATTGGTGGTTTGGCGTTGAGAACCAGATCCAGCGTCTTAAGTCTTACGAGCACGGCGTCACTCTCGACAAGGTCTGCTTCAAGCCAGTAGGCGACGACTGTGTTGTTCAGTCTGTGACTGGATACTTCCAAGGCGACTTTGCCAATGTTTCTCCCGACAGCTGGCAAGACGACCTACTGCAATGTGTCGACAACCCTTCTCAGTGCTTGCCAACCTTCCAGCAGCCGCTCGACCCTCATCTTCTTTTTGGCGGCGTCAACGAGACCGTTCTGGACGCCAAAGCGCTCGTCGTTACATGGGTTGTGCAGAATTTCCCCAAGGGCACCCCAGAAGAACAGCGCGCCATGGACTTTGAGAACGAGATGAAAAACTACCTCAAGTTCGTATCTGATGAAGCTCACAAGAGAGGTCTCCGACTGAGTTTCAACACTGAGGTCAGTCTTGAGCAGGAATTGAGTAAGAGCACCAACACGGATGCCAAGATCGTGGTCATCAGCTACATCATCATGTTCCTGTACGCATCCCTGGCTCTGGGCTCTACCACGCTCACCGTAAAGTCCGTTCTTCGCAACCCCGCGAACGCGTTTGTGCAGTCCAAGTTCATGCTTGGTACTGTCGGTATCTTGATTGTCCTCATGTCTGTGTCTGCATCGGTCGGATTGTTCTCGGCAGCCGGTATCAAAGTCACCTTGATCATCGCAGAGGTCATTCCTTTCCTTGTTCTGGCTGTTGGTGTTGACAACATCTTCCTCATTGTCCACGAGTTTGAGCGCATCAACATCAGCCACCCCGAAGGCAGCATCCCAGAACGTGTATCACGTGCACTTGGACGCATGGGCCCTTCTATTCTACTCTCTGCGCTCACAGAGACCACCGCATTCGCTCTTGGGTGTGCCGTAGGGATGCCTGCCGTACGAAACTTCGCCGCGTACGCTGCAGGCGCTGTCTTCATCAACGCTATCCTCCAAGTCACCATGTTCATTGCTGTTCTAGCTCTGAATCAGCAACGTGTGGAGAACAACCGAGCTGACTGCTTCCCGTGTGTTCGTGTCGGTCGTGCTGATCCCGGATACCTAAACGGCGGCATGGGATACGGCGCTGGCGAGGAAGGCGCACTTCAGCGATTCATCCGCAAGACCTATGCTCCGGCGATATTGGGAAAGAAGACGAAGGTCGGCATCATTGCGCTATTTTTTGGAATCTTCACGGCTGGTCTCGCCCTGTTCCCAAGTGTGGAGCTAGGCCTTGATCAACGCATTGCTATCCCCAGCGATTCTTATCTCATACCTTACTTCAACGATCTTTACGACTACCTAGATGTCGGCCCACCAGTCTACTTTGTAACCAAGGAGCTGAACGTTACCGAACGGAAGCCTCAAAAGGAGCTTTGTGGACGCTTCTCCACCTGCGACCGAGAGAGCTTGGCCAACATCATCGAAGCGGAGCGGAAGCGACCTGAGGTCTCTCATCTCGCAGCTTCAGCCGCCAACTGGCTTGATGACTTCTTCCTATGGCTTAACCCCGAGAACGAGAAGTGCTGCGTCGACGACAAAGGCAAGCCGTGTTTTCAGGGTCGTCAACCACCTTGGAACATGACCTTGTCGGGCATGCCCGAAGGCGAGGAGTTCATCCACTATCTTCAACTCTGGATCGACGCACCGACTACAGAAGACTGCCCGCTAGGAGGAAAGGCTGCTTACTCTGACGCTCTAGTCATTGACTCGAAGCACCTCACCATCCCCGCATCGCACTTCCGCACTTCGCACACGCCTCTCCGCTCGCAGAGCGACTTCATCTCTGCTTACACCGCCGCACGTCGCATTTCGAAAGAGATCTCCAAGGACGTCGACACGGAAGTCTTCCCCTACTCCAAGTTCTACATCTTCTTCGACCAATACACGACCATCGTCCGTCTAGCCGGCGCCCTCATCGGCTCCGCCCTCGCCGCCGTCCTCGTCATCACCACCATAATGCTCGGCTCCCTAGCCACGGGTCTCGTCGTCACCCTTGTAGTCGGCATGACAGTCTCTGCCATCATCGGCTCCATGGCTGTCCTCGGCGTCTCCCTCAACGCCGTTTCGCTCGTCAACCTCATCATCTGCGTCGGCATCAGCGTCGAGTTTACCGCACACATCGCCCGTGCTTTCACCTTCCCCAGCCGCGCTACCATGGAGAAGGCACCAAGACACCGCTTCCGCGGCCGTGACGCCCGCGCCTGGACCGCCATGGTCAACGTTGCAAGCAGCGTCATCAGCGGCATCACCATCACCAAGATCCTCGGCGTGGGTGTCTTGGCTTTCACGAGGAGTAAGGTATGTCATATCAAAATCCCCACTTTCCCCTTCCGTTCCTCCTTACTAACGAGACCTCCCAGATCTTCGAGATATACTACTTCCGCGTCTGGGTCGCCCTCGTTCTTTGGGCTTCAACACATGCTCTTGTTCTCCTCCCGGTTCTTCTGTCGCTTGTAGGTGGTGGTGGCTACGTCGATCCTGAAAGCGATGGCGGGCTTGAACAGGACCTTAGAAGACGCCAGTACCCTGCGCTACTCGCTGAGGACGACGAGTATGATAGTGATGACTAGGCGTATCATGGTTTCTTGGGGAAGCATTGGTGTAGTATGTTTTAAAGATGTGGGTTTGGGATAATTGAGGTTTGGGATGCATGGATGGCGTTTTCCGGTGGGTTTGGCTTTGCCCGATGAGGGTGGCGGAGGAATGAAGGAGAGGGATGGCGATTGAGAGATGAGGAGAGGGAGGGGTGATGATGTAGTTTGTCTCTCCGTTTCTGGCTCTGGAATGTGGGCTGGTATGCATTACGCTATGGGATTAATTTGATCATATATTGTGCAAATGTAAGACTTCAATGTCGAATTCAATGTGGATGCATATCTGCCGTTTGTAGCTTGCCTACGCCACCCCTAATGCGTGCTTGATCGGAATGTTAAAGCATACGTGTTCTAGCTACTACTGTCGTAGTCTGTCCACGTAGTACATTTCTCTGTTTCATACTCTTTTTGTCAAACGCATTGCTGTTAGATACCTTGATGTAGATAGGCTGGGTTATTTTTCTGAATGGAACGTTAACAGCGGGATATATACCAGAGTCTAGTATCTACGTCGTGCTATTCCAAATAGAATGCAAGGTAAAACGCTGCACTATCGGTGTCTAGCTTACATCTAATTCATGTTTGGGGAGAAGATGTTTAGATAAACAGAGTAGTAGCTAACTTGTAACAACAAGATGTTAGTTCTAGTTCGCATTACTAGATGTCCCAGAACCCAGCGAATACACATGCAATTATCAATTTCAATCTCAAACATAAGGCGAAACGCTACCACGTTTCCGTATCGCTTCTATCTCCTTCACGTATTCACGTGTAGATGCCTAACTATACCACTATACCTCTAGTTTCTCTCAAAGCCGGACGGATACCCGTGCGATATAACCGTCATGTGCATGCGTAACACGACGATGTTACCGTCGGGCTTATGTACGGACAGGTGCGGTGGAGTTACGCGTGGCGTGTACGTTGTGTAATTTCGCGAGGTTTATGCGCTAGCTGCGATAAGGTCGTAATCTAGCGGGTGTACGTGTGTATCCGGTAGGATAGGGTGTATCGGATACGTTAGATGGTTTTATACGGTATGTGTATCATATACTACAATGTCGGTATGTAGCTTATGTGTGAATGTATCTAGTAAGGTGTACTGTGGCGGATACGTTGTAGGATTCCACGTCGTATGAAGGCCAAATACTGTAACGTCGTCGTCGAGCTCATGTGTGGATGTATCCGGTAAGGTGTAGCGTGGCGGATACGTTGTATCAATCCTTTTCATATACCTACCAAGCGCTGCAACGTCGCCTCCCAGCTCCCATCACATTGACTTATACACACTACCCCCTGATATCTACATGCACATCAACTTCTTCACATTTACATCGAACACAGCAACGTAGCCGCCAGACTCATATATTATTCACTACTAAACCCCCAAATTCCATCACTGCATAGGGCAGAACCCCAAGCAAGTAGTAACGAGAGCCTCCGAACAGCTACATTCAGTATCCACATCACATAGATAACAACAGCCGTCAGGGTCGCAGCCTACATACCATCTCTTTGCATTCGGATCACGTGCACGCGCCGGTACATGAGGAACAGCCAGATTAGCCGGGCGCTGAGACGACAATGGTGGTAAACGAGTGATTTGGTGCGCCGCAGGGACGGGCTGTGCTGTGCGATTCGAAGGAGTTGGCGGTGCTGTTGGCGCTAGCGAAGGTGAAGGTGTAGGTACTTCCTCAGTTTCCCTCAACTCTTGACTCCCAGAACGACGCAAACTTTCAGCATACAGACGACTACCATCCTCGTTCATGAGCTCGGTGAACCTCGAATCACCAGACTTGCGGCCTTCAGTGCGATCTGGGGGCGCGAGCGATGAGGCTGAGGACTCATGTAGGCTCCTGGGACGCTCATTCGGATCGAGAAGTGTATGGGATGAGCCATTGTGGGCGCCTAGCTGATCTTCTGAGTCAGCTCCACCACGCATGAATATCATGTCGTCTCGAGAGGGCTCTGTTTGGACGTAGTGAGAGTATTGAGGAGCGATGCCTCTGTGGCTGAAATACGCTCGTGCAGTTTCTGATGCTGGCAGGCGACCTGGTGTGACTATCCATGCGCGACTTTGACCGTCTCGGGTTCTCGCTATGGTAGACAGCGTAGGGTTTCGTGGGGGAAGGCCATCTCCAAAGTGAAGGTCGTCGGACTCGCTCTCGGAACAGCTGCAGATGTCATAATCGATTGAGCCTGACTGGCTTATCGGGCCTTCGACTTCAACAACTTCAGCATATCTCCGTTGGTCCCTCAATACCACAGCCGACGCTGAAGATAGAAGGCGAAGCTGTTGCAGTGTTGATCTGAGTCGTGAAACCACGGGGGGAACAACTGGAGCCGCAGGCGAATGTTCAACGAGCGTTGTTTGACCACTGTTCAATTGCGATGGACTGACATATGCTCCTTGCGGGTGCGATGGGTTGACACATGCTCCCGGTGTATGCGGGGTGGCTGAGGAGAAAGCTTCGACGACGGTTGCAGGGCCACTTTCGACTTGCGATGAATTGTCTAAGGATGCTACGAAGTGTGGGGTCGGCGCGAAGCCAGGCGGAGACGTTGCTGCATGCGTTGCTGACAACTAATCAGTAATCGAGCTGAGAGGCGACATTGAGCTGAGAGGCGACGGGCGATACGCGGTGTTGTAGGCTTTGTTGTACTGCACATCCTTCCAGTCTGGCAGAGCCGCAAATTCAGCGTCGGACATAAAGGCGGGATGCGAACCTGGCCGCGTGTTGTGAGTGTATTCGACCGGACGCTTCAGCCACAGGCTTGCGACATGCTGTCTCCGATGTCGCTCTTGTAATCGGGTCACCCAGCTTTGCGCTTCTTCCTGCTCTTGCTCTTCCTACGAGCCGACCTCGTCAGCCCAGCTGCGTCCCTTCTCCATGGGCGATGGCAGGCCGAAATCGTCTGTGTCCTTCACCTTCTCCTTCACTTTCTCCTCTGCAGGTGCCTTGCCCTTGGCTGAGGGTAGTTCAGGGAAGTCTGATGCTGAAGGCGGGACGTTGTCGCGCTTTTCCCGAGTGTTTGCCGGCCTCTCATCGGATCCTCGGTAATCGCCACGGCCACCCCTGCTGCCACGGCCTCTACCTCTGCCTCGTCCGCGGCTAGACTGTCCCGCAGGCTCATGGTAGTCTTCGCCTCCGTTGTGTCCGTTGTCGACCGGTCTCGAGGGTGCGATGCCACCATGCGCGCCACGTACAGCGCCTCGTCGCTTCTCGTCTCCAGTGCCAGAGAAGCCATCTTCTTTCTCAAAGTCCCACTCCCTGCCCCCTTGCGCGTTGAGCTTGCGCTGGCGGTTCTTCTCGCGTTCGCCCATCATCTGTTGGCGACTCTGGCGCTCTGCCTTCTGCTTCTCCGCGAGAGCCTTCTTCCGCTCTATATCCTGCTTCTGCATGACGGCTTCGCGTGCCTCGAAATTGCCCTTGTCGGCCTCGGCGCGAGCATGGGCGCTCTGACGGGCTTCGTTCTTAATGCGCATGTTGGCTAGCTTCGTGTTCAGCTCCTCTTCTGTCAGGCGCGTGCGTGCAGGGCCGCCAGTCAGGCCTCTGTCTCCGCGCACGGCGTGTGTGGTCTTCTCCTTGGGCTCGGTGGGTGCAGAAGGCGGGGCTGAGTTGTCTGCGATATCGGTAGTGGCAGTCGCGGTCGGCGCAGCTTCCTTTGGAGCCTCAGGTGCCTTCTTGCCGTTTTCCTCTAGTCGGATGTCGGTGTTGTGCCCGCCGCGACCTCGTCCACGGCCCCTTCCCCGACCTCGGCCGCGACCTCCTCTATCGGCGTTTCTTGGCTCACGAGGCGCATGCGGTGCGAGGTGTGCCTGCGGTGCGGTCGGCAGTTGTACTTCCTCGGGAACGAACTCGGGGGCGGAAGCTTGCAGCTCGATGGGGTTCTGCTCGACGACTGGCTCGGCGATAGGCGTGATGTCGTCGTCGAAGAAAAGGTCGTCTGTGCTTGCCGTCTGAGCGAATGGATCTATTGACGGATCGTCGAAGGCGGGGTCGTAGGACGTGTTGTCGATCTGGCGGGGGTTAGTCTTGTATATGAAGCAGATGCCTAATCCAACAGTAGGAGAGAGGCCAGGGGCAAAGAGTGCATAAGTCAACATACCTGTGCTGGCGCTGCTTCTGGTTGAGCGACGGTGACCTCGGGCGCTGACTGCTCCGCCTCGCCAGGCTGGGTAGCCCATCTTGACTTGAGCATGATGACTAATAACGAGTAGTGCTAGAAATAGTATCTAGAACGAAGTATGGAGTTGGACGTTATTTAGCGATGTTGGGTAGCGATGTGAGGAGTCTTTGGTCGTTGCGGCTGGCCGAATTACTTGCAGGAACCCTGGCACCCAAGTCCGTGCGGCAACACCTCCCCGCACCTGCAGTCTAGACCCGATGGGTCCTTCCCCCACGTCCATGGTTCTGTGACAGCTACTCCAAAGCGTACTCGCTGCTTCTTACATAATCCTCTGTGCACGTAAATTCAAGGCAATGACTCCTCGAAACCCATGTGTACAGCTCATACACGGCAGCATTGAACAGGTGTCTTGCAGCCTACATCAAGCCCTCGAACAATGTCATACCAGATACGAAGGCAATGTAGACTCCAGGCATTATTATTATTCTGCTAATCTTGCTACCACTGAAGTAGACCACAACATGAAAACCCCCAGCTCCGTAACACATTCCCCCAGCCCATGAACGCCGTCGCTAAGTCGTAGAGATGATATACAAGGCCATCCAGCCAATAAAATTACAAACGCATTAACAGATAACAAAACTCCGCACAAAAGCTACTCTGGTTCTCCGCACGAACCAGGAATGTCATCAGAAACCCTCACGACAGAAGCAACATACGGGTACACCGGAACACCAGACCCATGCGTATACCCATCTTGCCCATCCCCCCAAGGCAAGCTCTCCTGCGCAGGCCAAACCCGCCCTCCCTCAGACTCAGACTTTGAACAAAACGTCAAAGCCGCAATTCCCTTCCCAGGCTCAAGCGGTGAAGTCTCTCGGCTCTGCTGCCGCGAAGAACCCGGTGAGAGTTCCGGTGGATCCGTTGGCTGGTCTTCAAGCCAGCCGAGTACCTTTTGGCTCACGGTTTCTGTGAGCGGGTTGCCGACGTTGTCGAAATCCTGGCCGGCGAAGGTGTACTTGACGATACCGGGGTCCGCGAACGAGGGTGCGTGGGAAGGGCGTTTGGCGAGACGCATTTCATGCTCGACGGACGCTAGGGTGCGAGAAGGAATTGGCGGCTTTGTTGATCCAGCACCGGGGTTGGGGGATTTGTAACCCGTGGAGATAGGAGCGCTGATTTTGGAAATGCCTTGGGCTTTGACTTTCGTAAACAGTTCATCGAGAGCTGATGGAACCGTCAAATCAGCTTCAGTCAAGCCCGTCTTAATCGGCGTGATCACAAAACCGTTGTCATCGAAACACTTGCGAACTGGCTTGCCAATAAGAGCCGGCGTCCACTCCAAGTCATGCACCGGCTCCTCCCGATGGAACTCGGCGTCAACAAAAACCCTGTACTTGCAGCGAATCAGCCTCTGGCGCGGCGTCTCCATATTTTCGTACAGCGCTGCTTCTAGAGCCTTGCGGAGGGCGGCAACACCATATGCCTTTTCAAACGCTTTTGCGTTTTCGGTAAGCCATCCTGGGGCGGTGTCTTCTTTTGTGGGGGTGATTTCGACGGGTGGGGTTTGGGCGACTATGGTCTTTCCGAAGAGGAATGCTGGGGCGGTGGGGTTGAGCATGCTGGTTTGTGTAGTGTTGGTTTTTGGAGGGGAAGGAGCAGTCTTGAGTAGGCTGACTTGTGTGGTGATGAGTTTTGGAGGAGGAGCGGTCTTGGGATAAGATATACTATCGGGCTCTTGTCCGAGTTTGGTTGGGTTGCTGGCTACCTTGGTTAAGGTGTTGTTCTTGGAGCCAGTAGGAACGTCTTCGAATACAACCACGGGCAAATGTGTGCAGAGGTGCGGTTGCAGCGTAGCGGTCTTGGTATCGGTGATGGTGTGCGTTCCAGTAAGAGCCGCGATGTTGGTGACGGCTTTCTCTTGACTGGACGACTCGTCTCGAGAAAGATCGGACGACTCCACGATGACCTGCGCAGGATCCTTTACCATGGGCGCCGGTCCTGCATTTCCAATAACGTCTCCTTTCATAGGTTCAGTCTTGATGATAACGATGGTAGCGACCGGCGCGTACGAGGCCTTGTTCGCGGTAGTCTTCTCGGCGGCGGCGGTGCGCTTCGCCAGCGCCTTCTCTTTCTGCGCCCTCTTGTGATTCTTCAAGCCCTTGGTCTTCTTGCAAGCGACGTCGCCGGTAGCATCCTTACGAGAAGCCATATTCGCGGTTCGCAGTGAGAGTGCGACTAAGTGCTGTCAGGGGTGCTTCACATCACCGGCGCAAGTTCTGACTTACATATATTAATGACAGTAGTATAAACAATAGTATGGTTCAGCGTTCAAGACCTAAGCGATGACTTCGGTTCAAGACAACTAGGTATACGCAATAAAGCGGGCGATTATACAAGAGATTCCAAGGAATGTAGGGAGCCTTTTCCAGTGCTTTCGGGCTGCGGGCGATGGTGTTGCGCGGGTAAGATCACCTGGAGTGGAGCGCAAGCGGGTTGAGCGTACGCTGGCTGCGGTAAGGTATCGACTACTACGAGTGCCGCGCGCTGCATTACACACTAGTACCGCGAGAGTGGAAGTGATGTAATATTGTGAACAATGGCGTCCGTGCGTTTAGACAAAGTAAGAGTGAAAGGAATGACAGTGTGACTGAACATGCATTGTTTGACAATCACATTGTTCAGGACGTCTCGGTCATCACGTGGAGTTGGCAAAGCATGAGGATGTAGAAGGAGAATTTTGATGTCGTGAGACAGATGTGGCATAAGATATCTGAAGGATGGCTGGAGCGCTGCAAGATTAGGCGCACCAGTCCAACTCAACAAGAACTCTTGGAGCCAAAACGACTTTGACAACATGTCCTACTGGCTCGACCTTTGGCGAAGATCTTCCATCCAAGTTCTAAACTTTCGTAGAACGTTCGGCGCTGCTTCGTTACCTTGCTATAAAGAAGCCGCAGTCCATGCGCCGAGCGAGTCCGGTGGGTTGAAGCTCGCCAAGACCTCGGCGCACGAAGAGGTTGTATGTAAGGGTTATGCGGTGACCCGCGGTAACTTCGAGGACCTTATGCTCGCAGTCGCTGTAGATTGCTGCCCACTATGTAATGTTGGCGTTGCCGGACTAATCGAACGTAGTGGTATGGCCTTTGTGGCGGACAACGAGCTGGCCTCCTTTGTGAGCGCACGGCAGACAGACGACGAGTGAGCTGAATTGCATCTCGGAGCGTGGCGTATCGACGTGTGGCTTAAACAGACCTGACGGTGCTCCGTATACCTGAGTTAGCTTTCAGTATGTCTTGATGGTTGGGATAGGAGGAAGTAAGAAGGCGCGCACATTTAACTTGTAGAGCTCTGCTCGAACACCCTGTGACTGATCCGGAGACAGTGGAAGTAGCGCTTGCGCAACGACATCTATAATGTCGGTCTCATAGGGACAGAAGTTGGTGGAGAAGGTGGAGGTCTTGTGTTAGCCGTGCCAACTACCCTGTGCGTTTTGCGTGGGAGCGAGACGAAGAAAGTCAACACAGACATATCATCTGACGCAGCAGAAGCAGCTCAAGGCAGCAGTACGACTAATTTTCGTCACGAGATAATCTGACGTGACGGTCGCGACCTTGCTGTACGTCTAGTGGCCATTGGGATAAATTTCGCGCTCTTGTTGGCAGACTAACCAGTTATGATAGCGTTGCTCTTGGAACCTATTGTTGAAAACCAGGATCAAGGAAGCTTGGTTCGCCTGGAAGGAAAATAACGGATGTAACCGCTGCTGATCGATAGGGAATCTGCGCCCTCGTGGAAAAGGACGGATGATACCAACCTCTGCTATTGAGGGAAGACGTGAGGAAGAGCGGATATGAATGCATCGAAATTACCTGATGTAGTGTGACGCAGATGATTCCATAGAAAGGTAGTCCGAACAAAGACATCGCGCGGGTACAGGAACGATCTCTACATAAGTGTTGTGAAATTCCCTGCGGTACGGGAGTGTCGCGGAATGTGATGCAGATGAGACACGATTGCCATCGCTGAGCCATGTCAGAGCATGAAGACGAATCAGCAAGCAGTCACTACGAAGAGAGGTGGACGTGCGCGAAATGTAGACCGCGATGTGTGTGGGTGCGCGTTGGAGTGTTGTTATGATGCGTGCTTGGAGAACCGCGGATAACGCGATCGTGCACGGTGCCGGTACTAGCCTCTTGGCATTGTTTCAAAGACACCTCGCCACCGCAGGTACACAGTCTATCTTTCCTACTTTCCATATCCGCGTATGCATCTATCAGCCTTCCCACCCCTACTGTCGAGTTTTTTATTGCGACATTGAACGGCGTCATGAATATCTTACCACAGGAGCTCATCAACAAAATTGTCCTGTGTCTAGAGCGCTATCCCGGTCAGTCACAGGCCCCGATAATTGAACAGCAGGGGGACCAGTCTAAGCTCCCACCATATGCGACAATTTCTAGCCGCTGGAGAGAGGCTGTGGAATACGTCACTTTCCATCGTTTGTCTATCAAGAGCCATGAGCTGAGTCAGCTCGAGGCCATGGTGACTGGCAATCGTCCCCAATACCTAAAGAGACTCTCTTTCGAGATTACACTACCAGAGTACTCAGAAGAGAGCTGTGGACGTGTTGAGTCGATAGAAGAACAACAATGCAATGACGAAGCCTTCACCCAAGCCATCGCAGACTTGTTTTCCTTAGTGAGAAAGTGGGAAGATGCAGATCTAGTACGTGGTTTACGACTACAGCTACACGGCGCATATTCCCCGACCGATCATCGTGACCGGAACCAGATCACGCTTGAAATGGCACAACACAAGCGTGGGATAGACATTTTCGAAAAACGATGGGTAAACTCCTACATCCATCTCTCCAGACCGGAAAGAATACCCACGCTCTTGAGCATTGTATATCTCCGCATTACGGGCCACATTTCCCGAAAGCTGGCCCCTGTAGTCGGACCTGGTCTAGCTGCATGTCTACCCAACCTACGGAGTTTCTACTGGGAGTTTGGAGAGGTAGACGACACGTCCATCAACGTGGAAAGCAGAGCCTTATTCGCGAGGATGCTCAACCAGACTAAGCTTGACAAATGCTCTGCGGCTGAGATTACCTTCAATCAAGACCCTGCGGCGGACCAACGCGTGGCAGAACCTTCGCGCATACCAATAGGCGCACTCTACGATCCGTTCAGCGTATCTCTGCGTAGCTTTTCGCAGAACCTGACTTCCCTTGTTCTGAACGGCTTTGTCGACTCGACTATTTTCTGGCCTTCAAGCCTTGAGAAAAGCTCTGTGCTCAGCTGGCCGGCCCTCAGGAAGCTGACAATCTTCTTCAACATGGCCGCCCCGTCTGGGGAGTGGTACTTTGACGGAACACCACCAGGTGAGATTGAGGAGCAGTGGGGCGGCAATATCGTGCAGTTCCGCGACCGTGAAGACGCAAAGACCTTAGATCCGTTGATCGCGGCTTTCGCAAAGGCGGTCCAACAGATGCCGGCCCTAGAACATTTTCTGCTCGAAACGGAGCTTGGCCACGACATAGGCTACTGGGAGATATCGTACTATGCGCCTGGAATTGAAGAAGATGGGCACGATAATGAAGATGATGCTAGCGTGCGGCGGCTCTACTATTCCGTTGGGGAAGTATGGAGGCCAGATGACTTCATGGCAGAAGCTTTTCGACGTATCGGACGGGATCGACATGGGCCGGAGCTGATTGAAAGGTTTTATGAGCTGGGTAGCAGGACTTGGCCGCTTGATTCTCCGTGGAGCTGGCTATGACCTACGTAACCGACCTATCTGCGCTTTTGAAAATGACCAGGCAGTCTTGACAACTCTTGCCGAGCTATTATTCGATTGCGACTACCTTGTGCTCCGGCCAGCTAAAACAGCACGTGCGGCGACAAGCCTTTAGGACGCTAAACTTCATTGCGACATGACCGCGCTTACTAAGCAGTCCGAGGACTTTCCACGATTCATGCATACCATCCGTCTTATTGACCCAACACGCTGTATCGACCTTGCAAAATGCCGGATATAACAGCCAACGATGGTATCCATCTTCACTACGAGACATATGGCTCTCCCGGTGCCGCTCCCTTGATATTGGTGAGCTCCCCGCCCTCGAGCGCGTACCGCCACCAGGCCTGACATTGGTCGCTAGCTGCACGGCTTCACGGGTTCAGGTGCAGTCTTCAAGCGCAATGTTGCCGCACTCGCAAAAGCTCACCATGTCATTATTCCCGACTTGCGCGGCCACGGCGACTCCGGTAAACCAAAAGCCGGCTACAATGTGGCACGCCTAGCAATGGATCTCAAGAACTTAATCGAGTTTTTCGGTTTCCGCGACGGTACCATCAAAGCCATAGGCACGAGCCTAGGTGCTGCTATCCTGTGGAGCTACAGCGAACTGTTCACGACTGGCGCGTTCTCACACATGGTTTTCGTGGACCAAGCGCCACTGCAGAACTATCTCGAGGATTGGGGTCCTGAGTTCGGAAACCTGGGATGCAACAATCTAGAAGCACTGAACGCGATGCAAAAGACACTGATTGCGAACCCGAAGGAGGCGCACCTTGGTACCATCGCAGCGTGCTTGGGCTACAGATCTCATCCGCGACCCCGAGACCCTCAGTCGGATTCGTCACAGTGGGAAGATGACGAAGCGTTCTTCCTGGCCGAGGCTCTGAAAGGCGATGGGTGGTGGTATGGAAAGCTAATGGCTGACCATACGGCAAACGACTGGCGGCATCCTATCGCTCATGCTTTCGGACCAGAGAGCGGTAGTGAAACCAAGGTGCTGGTAGTAGCAAGTAGCCGAAGTGGATGTTTCCCAGCTGCGGGACCGCTCAAAGTGGTCGAGCTTGTGAATGGAGGCGAGAAGGAAGGACTCGCGAAGGGAGTGACGGTGGACTGGGGTGGCCATTGGTGCTATTGGGAGAAGTCGGAGATGTTCAATGCGCTTGTCATTGACTTCTTCTCGTGAGCGCAATATATGCTGTATTGACTTGATGTTGCTGCGACAGAGTAGTCCGTGTTGTTAGTCATCTCAACGTTCATACCTATAGGTCCTATTTCATAGTCAAAGGAACGAGAGGGGTATAGCTCCCACGCAACGAGTTCTTCCGCAGGCGCGTCAAACCCTGCAGAGCGCCGCTAATGAGTGGCACATGAGCAAAAAGCTGGCGAAAACATACCACAGTGGGGATTTTTCAAGCAGTCATCCACAGAGCCACTTCTAAACCGCCGGCATCCTGCTTGTATATGGCTGAGCGGTTGTAAAAGACCACTATGTGGGGTTCCCCAGGCTAAAGATGCGGCTCCCGGAGGCTCTGGGGCTAGCGCATCTGAGTTGTGGCTCGTAGCGAGCAGGTCTGCCTCGAGACGAGCATGACTCGCCTCGATCCCCGCAACACTGTCACGTATATATGCTCAGTTGGCCGCATCTTCATCGCATTATCATTGCGCACTTCTGTCTCTTGCAAACAAATTCCTCTTCAGTTCTTCACAGCATTGAACTGCCTTCATTCCGAGATCCCGAGCTTCAGAGTCAGAAACCCGTTGTAGCCCTGACCCGAGAGTCTAACAGAGCAAAACACCGACAATGTCGAACAACATCCTCATCACCGGCGGTGCCGGCTTCCTAGGCCCTATGCTGGCCGCCAAGTTGGCAAAAGATTCTTCAAACAACATCGTCCTAACCGACCTTCGCACACCCCAAAGGCCAGCTGGCATCCCAGACTCGGCATTCAACCTAGAGCTCACAGCTGGAGATCTGACCTCCCAATCAGACATCGACAAACTCCTTTCCATGCGCCCACAATGGTCAGCCATTTTCCTCTTCCACGGCATAATGTCCGTCGGCTGCGAAGAGAACCCCGCGCTTTCCACCAAAGTCAACCTAGACGCCACGCTCTCCGTTCTCACATCCATTTCAAAACTCCAACAAGCGACCAAACCCCGCATTGTATACGCTTCGACCCAGGCCGTTTACGGACCACCTTATACGGCCACAGGTCCTATCACAGATGATACCCCTGCGACACCAATAGGCGTCTACGGCACGCACAAGGCCATCATGGAGAAGCACATCGATGATCTCAACCGCCGTGGTCTCATCGATGCCTTCTCCGTGCGTCTACCCACCGTCGTCGTCCGTCCAGGTGCGCCATCGCGATCAGCAGCAGCATTCCTAAGCGGCCTTCTCCGCGAGCCGCTCGCCGGACTCGAATGCATCGTCCCGATCAGCGACCGTTCAGCGCGCCAGATGATCTGCTCACCACGCGTCATGATCGAGAACTTTGTGCGCGTAATGAAGGCGCCTGCGGATGCTATGCCAGCGCATATTCGCGCGGTCTACATGCCAGGTATCAGTGTCACCCTTGGAGACATGTACGCGGCGTTCGAGGCGGTGGTTGGAAAGGAGAAGCTGAGTTTGTTGAGGGAGGAGGTGGATGAGGAAGCGAAAAGGTTGTTGGATAGCTGGCCGCAAACTGCGGAGTTTGGGAATGCGACGAGGATGGGGCTGTTGTTTGATGAGAGTTGCGAGCAGATATATAGGGAGTATGCTGATAGTCTGAAGGCGTAGGCTTTGAAGTAGAAAATCATTTCCAGTTCGAACTTTAGCATTCCACATAATCATCGCATGTCGCAAGGATACTGACCGCTTACTCATGCAACAGTCTCAAAATATAGGTCCTCCTCGATTCTTTCCACGTCCAAGCGACTGAACTTCTCCATGTCTACCTCCCACCTCTTCATCTTGTCTTCTAGCGTGCCAGCCAGCAAGTCCTCTTTCTTTCCGTACTGCCACCGTCTAAAGCCCGAAGGCCCACCAACTCGAGCCTTATACGTACGATCAGCCTTCAGCCCTTCCATACTGCGCACATACTCCTTTTCGTTACCTAGCTTCTCCAATGTGCATTCAAATCGCCACGGTCTGTTCGCTGAGATCTCCACGAAATCATTATCATGCGGAAAGTTCGGATGTGGATCACCGTCCCAGCAGACGAAGACGGCGCCCCATTCAACCTTCTCCCCGGTGTCATTGTCCTGACAATCGATTAGTTGGTCGATACAGTGCAGGTCTCCGGAGCAGAACTTGGTGACCGAAAGTGGGGAGCGTGATTTTTCGAAGACGAAGGGCTTGTGACTGTCGGTCGTGTATTCGATGACGAAGGTGAAGGGATCTGGACCATTGAGATGAGCTTTTTTGGGCATCTCCAACCTGGCAAAGAGTTTTGGAGGTGCCGGGTCGTCGTGGACGGTGAAGTAGTATGTGCCACCATCTTCACGATCAACGGGCAGCTTCTGCGCTGATGTGAGGCGTTCGGGATTGCCATTGAGCTCATCCGCATAACATGCGAACACTTCGCCAGCTTCCTCAGCCAGCCGTAAACCGTATGTATGGCCGGGTTGCAAGATCTCTTTCCACACAACATGCGTTGTTTCAGTCAATACACTAATCGATACTTCCCGACGCTGTGGGAATGACGTTGAGAGTATGTTGTACTGGCCTTTTCGAGGAGATGTGACATATGGCAGCATGATAACACCTGCATCTTCCTTGCTAGAATGCACGAGTTCAAACAATCCAGACCTTAATGCCTGTAGGACAGTGTTTCGCCCCCTTCCAATAACGGTAAGACCATTACAAAACAGGGTTATCGGGCGCTCTGTCTCTGGAGTTGTAATTATGAGGTGGCCGAGGTCACGACGTTGTTTACGGTTCAACTGGAACTTGTTGTCGGGTTCCAGTTCTTCTGCCTCAAACCGGAGGGATATGCCGTTGCTAGGCGTGGATTTAGTTAACATGGTGAGCGCGCGCTTCGTGGTATGTGCAACGCAAGCCTGGTGAATAGCCGAGAGACAGATGTGTAAGGCTAAAGAGAGTGATCATGTAGCTGACAACGATACCGAAAGACCTCCGAGTAGAAGAAAGTAATTGTGAATGTGATGGCATTTCTCAAGGCTGTGCCGTGTCGATGTTCTGGTAATGATGTGACGTCATGTCAGAACTAGAACCAGAGAGGACAGCCCTAGTCAAATAACTGATACGAACTCCAGCGACGGCCTGAAGACCTGCGCTGGCAATTTATTACCAAGGGATAATTTACAAAGATAGACCAGCATCCTACCCACTACACTCCTATCGATGCTAAGAACTCCACATGATTATTTGCCATCACTACCATGGCGACCACAGCCAGATTCATCGAAGACGACAAGTTAGATCAATATCCGCGTTCCAGCTAATCCGGACACGTTTCAGATCCGAGCCCCGCCCGCCGTGGGACATCTGTCCATGATCACGTTTCTTGACCTGGCGCTTCTTATCCCGGGGAGAGGGAGATAAGTCTGTCGACTGAATGAAGTCACTCATTCCCAGATGGTCGCCATCTATCGATTGCGCAGAAATCTGCGACTTGGTGTAGCAGTCTCTACCATCAATCTCCTTGTGCAGCGCTCGTTGGATATCGGCCCGATGAGATCCTGCGCAGAAGTTTGAGATGTTATTCATCCCCCGCAATATTGATTGAATGACAGAGACATGAGGATCAGCCCCATACTGCAAAGAGACAAGGCAAATATCGCGAACGATATTGTTGCATCCTGCGTTGTATCCACTCAGCTCATAGCCACTATACATGGCAATGAGAAGATTCTCCCAGAACGTACAACCATTGTGCATGGCCATGTTTGGATCCAGACCGTTCTCAAGAAAGATACGGTATTGCGCGACTCGTGGAGAGAGCGAGTCTCTGAGGCTCTTTGGAGAACTTAAAGCCTGGTGCAAATTCTCAAACCATCCGGAAGAGGATGTGTCGCGATATATCACGGAAAGATCCGCCCCATTGCGGAGGAATTCTCGTAAGAGGTCGTGTTGAATGGGTTGCGAAGCGGTAGAAACATCAAAAGTGTGCTTTGCTAGCGTCCTTACAAAAGCGGTAGTGATTGTGGTGCTCTGTGACGTAGCATTCGGGCACAATCGATGGCTGAAGAGACGCTTGAAATATCTGGATAAGTTCCGCATCTTGTTCTCCGATTTCGCGTTTGCCCGATTTAGCATGCCAATCCAGCTGCCAGTAGTTATGTTTACATCAACACCCTGCTCAAGGAACATGCCGAAGATTTCCCAATATTGCTCTTCGTGTTCGCCGTCCATCAGTTCCGCTGCTCTGTCCGCGAATGCAGTCCAACTGGTGACGCCATCCACGATGGTATTCGGATTAGCTCCAAGTCCAAAGAGAACCGTCACTAACGACGGTAGAGGAGCGTTCGCTTTTGTGTTTGATGAGAGTCCGGGGAATCTCTTACCAGACTGGCTGGAAATGCCATGGAGTGATGAGATAGAGGGCAGACAAAAGGCATACGATTCGCCAGGCGCAACTGAAGCCATTACATCATGTTTGAGAATATGATCAAGGCCCAGAAGCGCACCATCCTTGTGCATCCGGTAATTCAGGTACTCGGCATGCCCGAGCGAGGCCGCGAACCGAAGGATGTCACAGTTGAGTCTGCACCAAGTATGACATGGTCTCATGGCCTCGTTCCCTAGTTCTGCTTGATCTATGACCTGAAAGCAATGCGTTGTGTCGCCTGTCTCGATAGCGCCTTTGCTGGCCAGTTCCACGGCCATCTTGTAATTTTGGAAAGTGGGGTTCTCCTCGATGAATTTTGATTCTGCAATCAAAGCCATGCTTATGGCAGTGAAAACATTGAGTTCCTCCGACGCCCAAGACTGGAGCTTGTCCTTCATGCGATTTGTCGCGAGGAAGTCGCTCAAGGTACGGTGCAAGAAGTCGACTTCTGTCTGCGCGGTGATGTCCACCGAGGGGGTGGCCTCTAAAAGACCTTTGAACCGACCGTTGAGCCGTCTCTCGGTCTTCATTGCACATCTTTGTATCTCAGAGTGTGACCATATCTCGTCGGGCTTATCGAATCCGAAGGTTGGGTCTTCTTGTTCCAGAAAGTAGTAGTGTATCAATTTCAGTTGACGCGGACTCCGCATAGCGACGAGGAACGTCCAAGCCATTCTGCTTCGATATATCGCATCCACCGACGCCAGAATCTGCTCGAAGAACTCTTCCAAGTCCGATGGTGTCGCTTGCAAGCGCTCTTGTAATATGGTCACTGGATCCTGGTTGATGATGCCGTTACGAAGCGATTTGACCACGAGACGTACCCAAAGGAAAACACCTTGTGCTCGTTCGCCGATATCCCGTACCAGATCATTAAACAGTGTCGGTTCGAAGTCAATGTAGCGACTGTCGGATAGCAGATTTTCCCACGCAAATAGCTCAATGTCTGGTCTGGTAAATTCGTGTATTCGGAGCACATGCGGATTTGATCGTCCAAACGAGTCCTGGAAACAATTCCAAGGTCTACTTGAAAGGCAGAGTTTGACATTTGGAGCAGTGGACAGGTCCCGCAATGTCTCGATCACGTCGCAACTATCTCCATAATACTCGTCTAAGCCGTCTACCTGGAAGTAGAACTTGGTGCGCACTGTAGTCTGTGTCTTGAATAGAGCGATCGACCTTTGCAACTCCAGAAGGGTCCAAGGGATTGGCGAAGCGATGCCATGAAGGTCGGGATGGTATTGAGCAGCCAATCTTCCAGGACAAAGCTCTGGAACCAAATCGGGGCAGGCGTGTAATATGTGATATAGAAGTGTTTGTAGAAGTCCTTCCAGAGAGTTTTGCATCTGCTGACCTGGTAGCCAAAAGTAGAAGCATGCTCTTACCAACGGTGCATCTCCGGACCAAATTCGCAGATTGTCGACGGTATCGTCATGCTCGAAAAGATATTTCATCAACGTGGACTTCCCGGACCCTTGCGTGGCGTAAGACTAGTGTCTCATAAGGTATATTCGACCACAACTCACCTGGCTTTCCTGTAATCCAGTATATTCCACTGCCATCTTGCAGCCATTCTGCGAACCCGGTCCCCGATTGTGCATCCAGGCTATCCGCGTTATCAAGACCATCCAAATCATCGAGGCTGTCTAGGTCATCATGGCTGTAAAGCCAGGAAAAAGTCTTTTTGTGAGCATCTCTAATCGCACTCTGTCTCGTATGCATGCACTCGTAGCGGAGGCTAGCAATGATCGCATGAGACTGAGACACTTGATGAATCTCCGAAGATAGCTGAGAAAAGCAATTCTGCAGCCTCTTCCAGTAGGCATCGCCCTGTAGATTTAGAACGCGTGCCTGAGTAGCTTGGAGCTGACGATCGAGGGCCTGAATCTGTGCGGTGATTTCGTACTCTGCCTGCATATTCTTGTCCTTCCAATCTTCCAACAATTGCTTCAGTTGAAATTGATTGTCACTAGGAGTGTGATTAGTAAATATCGTCTTGAATAGTGGCGAGGGCTAATACTTCGTGTTAGAAACCAGATGCATGTTTACCTGGTCTCTGAGCCGTGCCAGCCTCAACGTCAACTCTTCAATGTGCGCTTTTCCCCACACACTCTTGAGAGCTTTGCGAAAGCTCTGCCATTTTGTTGGTACTTTGCCAGATCCTGGCACATGCTGCTTGTTAAGTCTGTTAATCGCGTCCAGAAGTTCTCTCGCAATAGTGTCGCAATGATGAGCGATCTCGGATAGTCGTCTGGACGAGCGTGCGCTTGAAGTTATACCATTACTTAAGGCACTAATATCCTGGGAGATGATTTTGAGGTCGATATTCTCATTCAATAAGCCCGATGTGGACTCATGCAATTCCCTGGTCTTCGACACGAGAACAAAGCTGAAAGAGATGAATTGGATGATGTTTCCGGCAAGACCAATGGCAGCCAGACCTTCTGCCATCCTGATACAGAATTTTTCGAATGGATCGCAGAGGCGTGGCCGAGCGAGACGCTGCCATCTTTGGCTTCATAGATCGAAGTGGTGGACCTGCTCAGTCGGTCCAGGCTCCGCCATGATCAGGCTGGGGCTGTGTTATCTTGTGGCAACTCATGATTCGATAAGGGGGCGGCGATGGACTTCCGACATGCAGCGTGCAGGCTGGAAATGCAGATAGATGCTTTCATGCGTCGTTCCGGTGAAGCGGGGCAATTTTGGCTGGTGACGATTGGAGAGCTCATTAGCGCTGGTGCTTGACGCCCAGGTGTGCCTGCCACCACAACGGCAAGGCACCCCGCAAATAGTAATGACAAGGCGGCACAGCATCTGGGCCGACAACAGGGAATCCCAAAGATAATTATTGGCCAATGATACAAGGCATGAGCTAGATGAACTGTATGAGAGGATGTACATCCGAGGAGCCGCTCGCAATCCCCGTGGGGTATGATAGTCCCTGCTTCTCATACCCTTCCCCTCAACCACTCGCCCGCCCGCTTAGCCATATTCACAGCCTCCTGGTTGAACCCTAGGAGGTGACCAAGAAGAAGGATATCATGAGGGGCATTCTCCTCAATATCCAATTGAAGATCATTACCCGCCTCCTTCATCTTCTCCGCCCACTCCACGATATCAAAGTATAGCACCTCTCCGCTGCCCGTGTTCACAAACATGGGCACCTCAGTCTTAAACGTCCGGTTCTTCTGCGAGACATAAGGCTGCGACAGGACCTTTTCTCCGCCCTCGCCCGCATACGCGGTTGTGCCCCATGCCGTGAAGGGCGGGGAGATGTAGTCTGTAGCGTAGTTTCGGTTGTCGTGGACGTAGGAGCCGGAGGTGTCGGCGGGGTTGGTCCACGGTGACCAGAGGAGCGCGGAGGAGGGGGCGGGTAGACCGAGTTCGGAGCCGTAGTCGGTGATGTAGCGGAGGAGCGCGATGGCGAGGTTGCCGCCTGCTGAGTCTCCGGACAGAATGATGTTCTTTGGGGAGATCTTGAGGTCGTTCAGCAGGTATAGGTATGATGTCAGACTGTCTTGGAGGGCGGCAGGGAACGGGCTCGACGTCTTCGAGACGGGCAGGGTCGAGAGGCGGTATTGCGGGCAGAAGACGTGCGTGGCTGGTGTGTGTTTGAGGAGTTTCTTTGCCATGGGTCCGCTGGCTGCTGTTCGTCCATCCCCTAGAAAATTGTTAATTTTGGACGCGCCTGGATAGTGGAAACGGTATGCTCACCCGTGACGAAAGCTCCGCCGTGGATATGGAGAACCACTTTGGTGTTCTTATCGCTGCCCGTGGTCAACGGCGCAGGAAACCACGTCGCCCCAATCTCCACAGGCACAATATCCTTATTGCTCCTCAATGGCCCCTTGTATGCATCATTCTTCGCTGGCTTAATGACCACAAAGCGCTCCTTCTCTTGTTCCGGTGTCAGGGGCAGCGGCGTGGCAATCTGCACCTTTGACACGTGCCATAGACCAGAGAAGAAGGCATGCACGGTGATAGCCTGTCGAAGAGTCCAGCTAGGATGCTGGCGACCGAGAACGAGGAACTTGATGAGGATGATAGGGAAGCGCACGAGCTCGAAGCCCAGGGCGCCGAGCCCATAGATGGCCTTTACGGGATGTTGCGTGAGGTCCACCATTGCGCTCGTGGCAGTGTCGACAGAGATGAAGAGAGCTCCATTGCGGGACTAGAAGCTTATAACGCGATGACGATGGTGTGCCGCTTGCCTGTGATTGTTGAGGGGCGGCTGGCTCTGAGGATCTGAGCCGAGGTCCTTGGCGCTGCTAGCTCACGATCTCCAAAACTACCCCACATCTGCACCTCGACTTTTCCAACCTTTGCCCTTATCGACTTAGGAGGATCGCATCTTGGTACGCACCGCGTTTGGTCCGGCGACCGCGCAACCCGTTTCCGCGCACGCAACAACGAGCCGATGTCACAGAGCTTACGTTCAGGCGACTTATGTGTCCCGGACAACTCTCCAGCGTGCTGATCCAACTTCATACTCCCAGATCACTCATAGACAGGCACACATGCTGGGCACCCTGACGCTTGTCAAGCGGGAATCTACGGAGGTTGCCTCACCTCACTCCTATGTACAGCGATGACATCAATACGATTGATGGAGTGCTGCTTTCTAGCCGACACACAAAATCAAGCAAATATCGATACTCTACTGGTTTGTTAAGGACAGAGTTTGGGTCACTTCAAGCCACGTTGCAGGATCACTTGGCAGGAGTACATTGCTTTCCAGTTTTTTTCTTTATTGGGTATCTCAGTCTTCTCTTTATCTTTCAAACATCAGTATGCCTTTCTTACGCTCATTCCGTACCATCGCCTGCTCGAAAATTATGACAACCAAACGACCGAAGCCAACATGACAGGTAAGGATGCCAGTCCAATTGGGCTCGCTTCTGGGCCTAAACATTGTAACGACGTTCTTTCTTCGGTACCGGAGGCATGTAAACTTCGTCAGTGTCGTCCTGTTCGGTTTCCTTTCCACGGGACTTCTTCACATAAAGCTTGATCAGCGCCAGTATATCCTCTCGCGTAGTGCAAGTGTCGCGACTGAGCTTTGTGTTCCGTCCTTGATCAATACGCTTCTGGATCCTTCCCTGTACTTCGTCCAGCTTCCCTTCCGTAAGCGTTGCTAGATCCAGAAGGAGTACCAGGAATTCCTCGCCCCATATCTCGATGTCAGCTGTGTGTCTATAGCTGAGGCCATGTGGAAGTGCTTGTTGCACGTCTTGTATATTCCAACGACTGCAGATCTCGTTGATCACCTCGTTGATGACTGGTTCGGGGGTCGGAGACCGTGAACGTTGCGCGTCGGATGGTATCTGCATGGTTTATGTCGATAGAGAGGGTCTTGCGATGGTCTTGGTTGCGGTTGCAATACCTTGCTTGGGTCGTAGAGAGTCGCCGGTTGGTGTGGAGAGACTGTGATCATATAGGAGCTCGCGGGATTATATCGTGTCGGGGAGAGATGTGTGACTGAACAAGGTCGCCATCCATCGGTACGAATGAGGAGTGACCACACAGAAGCTCACATCTCGACTTTCACCCGAATCGAAACGCCTGCGGTTTACCTCGCGCTCGCACCGGTGAAAGCGATAGCCTAGATGCATCGCGGGAATGGATGTCGTGCGATTTACGCTATTCTGGAAGGACTTGGTATATACTGCGTACCTGATGCCATGTATTCGTCCCGGGTGATCAGTGTAGCAGTTGATGGTCAATATATATGATATACTCAAGGTAAATCTTGTAAGGAGCGGTGGCTGAGTTCCACACCCGTCCGATTTGGTGGGGAGACGTCAGGTCGGACGATGTACATCATTTGTACGGATAGCTTGTACATATGTGAAAAGCTTGTTTGATGTTTGTCTCTAAACAGTGAATCATGAATGTTCCATCGATGTCCAATCTGGCTTGCTGTCAGGCGAGCTCTTTGCACGCTTCACACCTTCAATGCAAGAACGAGGCGTCGGAATCGAGTGGAAGTTGAAATAATCGACTGTGAATGAATACAGACATATAGCAATGTTTCGATTATTCAATCATTCTTGTCTCTTCATTATGGGCAGATGACAGACCTGGAGGAGGAGGGAGAGATTTGCTTACTCAGCTTACTCCGCCAAGCCAAACCCTGGCGTTTTTCCGCTCAGAGCTACCACCAGCTTCAATCAAACCTTGTGCCTTGAGTTCAACCACCGGCATCCTTTTACCGTTGCAGGCGACTAGCAAACCAGCGACAGTTCTTCTTTTCGAATCACTATCACTCCAGTGCTTCCGAATACACGGGATCATAATGCCAGGCTTCAGCTGTCAGTTGTCGCACCTGCCAGAAGCTGTCAAACATGGAAGGAACAACAATGCACATGCACGCTGATATCCGCCGAACAGTCTTCGCCAAAAACGTCGGACTAGTGCGCTCCTCGTACGATAAGCAAAAGCAGAGAACAATGGGGACGTCGCATGCATAGCCTTGCTGGCCATCATGCCTCGGTTGAGGATGTTGCCCCTTTCCGGAAGTCAGGCGCGCGCGGTACCCCATTCAACGACCTTCATCGCAAAATACACGATGGATCATTCTTGCGTAGTCGCAAACATACTGAAAAGGAACAACAATGAACACCCACGCCGTCCAGTCGTCGTTGTGGTGTTGAACAGATTGCTCTGTGTCTACTCGTAGACAGCTCCGCCAAATTACTGGGTACCTGTCCGTCGGCAATTCCGCCGAGAGAAGGCGAACCCAGACCACCGCTTGTCGCGTGCACGACCCGGAGATTTTCAGGACCAATTGGCTACAAGAAAAAACCAATCATGCATGGGGTTCGTGATGCCAAAATTAGATGACAATCGGTCTAAGATCGTTTTCTAGACGAAGATGTCCTTAGCTCTTCGGTGAGAGTAACCGCAACCCCACACCTTCCATGCTCCATCCTACATCGTATCCTGAACACGAACTTAGTCGCTGCAACGGGCACTATGGCAGCCTTTCCCGTATGCGCATTGATCATGCGCCGTTTAAGAAGCCCCGTACCGATACCCTTTAATAGCATTGCGCATTCTAGAGGCCTTATATACCGCTTCTACGCGCAACGGTCTTCACCATCATCATTCGACATTCGTTTAGTCCTTCGTTAGAACATCCAAACACATTAATCATGAGGAGAAACCAACTAATCAGCCTCGCGCTGCTTGCCCCGAGTTGTCAAGCCTACGTCTGGCCCAGCAAGTACGACCAGCTCGACGACCTACTGTATCTGCAATCTGGGTACATCAGGAACGGAGAACTCTCAGATCGTACGTACCTGTTTCCCTCAGTACATCCCGCTTAAGACTTACACAACAGCAGAGGTCCAGACCTGCTCATTCGGCGCTCGCCAACCAGGCATCCAAAAGGCCGCGGAATGGGTGCGAACGAACTTCCACGACGCCGTCACCCACGATGCCTCAACGGGGATCGGCGGCTTGGACGCCTCGATTCAATACGAACTCGACAGACCAGAAAATCTTGGTGCCGCGTTGAACAACACCCTATCTGATATGGCCAGTTCAGTCAACATCCGGAGCTCCGCAGCCGACGTTTTGGCTTTGTCATTGGTCATGTCTGTGGCTCGTTGCGCTGACATGCGCGTGCCTCTACGACTGGGCCGCAAAGACGCGGCAGAAGCTGGCATCAAAGGCGTACCGGAAGCGCACACCGACCTTGACACCACAAGGAAGAGATTTGAAACTGCCAGTTTGACGGAGAAGGAGATGATCACTTTGATTGCGTGTGGTCACAGCATTGGAGGTGTTCACTCAGTCGATCACCCGGAGATCGTCTCCGGTCCCGTCACCGCCGAGAACAAGGCGACTTTCGATACTACCAGCGGAGAGATGGATAACGCTGTGGTAACGGAGTACCTCAACAACTCGACAGCGAACCCATTGGTCGTCAACGCCAACAACACTTTGAACTCCGACAAGCGCATCTTCCTTGCCGACGACAACGCGACTATGCGCAAGCTTGCAGACAAGGCCTACTTCAAGTCGCAGTGTGAAGCTGCATTCGAGAAACTGATTCACCTCGTGCCCGGAGATGTCACACTAACGGAGCCCATGGAGCCAGCGGACATCCGCCCTTACATCACATCATACCAACTCAAGGACGGAGCAGTCGAGTTAACAGGACGTCTTCGTGTCCGAACCACACCAGTCACCGGCCGCGACGGCAACACACTCACAGCTTCTCTCATCCCAGTCTCGCGCAACGGCAGCACGCCCGCCGAGATCGTCGCTAACCGCGCTACCTACAAGTTAGGAACGTCCTCTGGATACCTAGACGAGAGATTCCAGTGGTTCGAATTCATCCAGACACTCAACGCCACCGATGCCTTCGACGCCTTCACGATCCGCGTCAACGACGAAACTTACGACAACGGCGGCACAGGCAGCTACCCCATCAACCCCGACGTCCTCTACCAAGAAGCGCAGTCATGCACAGCCAAGGACACCACAACAGGAGAGTGGAAGATGACCATCACCGCAGCCGTTTCCAAGGCCCTCCTCCAGAGCGGTGCTACACCACAGCTCAACGTGTCGAAGAAGACCAAGGTCCAGGGCCTTGTTATTCCTCGTCTTACACCAACGATTGTCGAGATGAGCCCCGCGGGCAAGGAGACTGCCGAGTATGTGTATTACACTGCGACGACGGTTCTGAGTGAGAGGGGCCTTGATCCTACGTTTGATATAGAGGTTGGGGAGTCGAAGGTGGAGTTTATTAGTGCGAATGCGCTTACGCAGCAGGAGTGTGCGGCTTTGTAAATACCCCATAGTTAATGAATGTTTTTACCATTTCAAAGCTTGAATACTTAGACTGTCTTCACCTGATTTTATGACCATAATCGGCAATGCGTGTCTTGTGCTATGGAGAGGTTTAGCGCGCGATCAGGGTGCTCAGTCGCATGCAATATTACACCAGACATCCCGCGTTCGCAAATTTATTAGGTGCACGATTTTCTTGAACATCTATGAGACCAAGCCTCGCTCTAAGTCTTCCTCGTCATCTACTAATACATCATCCCCACCGACCACACCAGGAACGCCGAACCATGCAACCCAACCCTACAACTTCGAAGACAGCTTCCCGCTCTTTTGCGCCGTGTAGGTAGCGATGAGATCCATCAACGCTGGGCTAAGCACGTCATATGTCTGCAGACCCTCCTTCCTGAACTTCTCGCGTACGGCGTCCATCTCCTTCGGATTGAAACCCTGCTCGATGATGCTGCTGACGAAGGCGGCGAACTGCGGCTCTTGCCATCCCTTCTTGTCACTGAGTTCAACGTGGACGAAGTCCAGGCCCTTGAATGGATGGTCGACGACAATGCGACCGAAGAGGTGGACGCCGCATTGCTTGCAGGCATTGCGCTGGATGGCCGCTGATTCGTCGATGATGTGCAGCTTGTCGCCGTTCGCAGTGACGGAGACGTTGTCTTTAGAGATGACGCCAACGACGGAGAAGAGCGCGTTCTTTGGCTTCCAGCATTTCGAGCAGCCGCAGGCGTGGTTGTGCGCGACATTACCAGCGAGGGTAACTTCGACCTTCTTGGTGGGGCAATGGCAGTAGAGCTTGCCGCCGGAGAAGTTGGGGTCGCCCTTCTTGATACCGTTGTCGATGGCGGGGTGGATGGACGGCATTATGAACACTAATTTATCGATGGTTTACTTGGAACAAGAGGTGGTTGTTTGAGTTTATCTGAAGGGTGACAAAGTCGCAGATACTCAGGTACCTAGGCGCACACTATATACGGGTCCTGCGTTCCACATCGAGACTATCACCCCCTCACGGGACTGCGCAACCGATCAAGAAAGAACCGCCCCAATATGTGGTGCGACCGCACGCAATACTGATGGTATTGTGGATTGGAGGTGCGGAGCCGCATAACGTTGCCGCTTTAGGTCACTCGGCCCTTCCCCGCCTCGCTTTGGAGATTGCCGCGATACAGCTGCCTGCCCTTTGGAGGCGATGCAGATGTTCATATTCACTGCATTTCGCAAACATGAAGAGACGATCCGTCACTACAGCTTCGAGACGAGACCGACGCTCTGATGAGCATTGCATTCGGTGGTGGTGTTGCACGTGCGAAGTAGAGGATGCCTCGTATCGGCGCCCGGCAAGACCCTGACTATGTTCGCAGAGGGAAAACAGTAGCCAAGAGCGGTAGTCCGCCAAAAGAGCACATCCAAAAACACCACAGCTTGTACATCTGTCGATCCAACCTTCCATCCTGTATACCGACCGCTCGCATAGCCGTACCCACCAAAAGCCCACCAAGACAGACAGAAACCACCGCCGCCTCCCAGCGAGCACCCAAGAAGACCAGCGGGGCATAAAATGTCCAGAAAACGACGGCCACCACAACAGTCCACAGCGCACGTCTTCTACCCAACTCAATCGGAATGGTACGCCGGCCACGGGCTCGATCGCCGGCTTCGTCGCGAAAGTCTTGGGCATGAATCGTTGTGCCGATGATACCAAGTGTGACCAGAAAGATCCATTGCCATGCTGCGTAGCTCATCGTAGCATCCGGGCCGAGGGCGATGCTTAGAGCGCCGCTGAAAGGGCAGACGAGGCCAAGAGCACAGATGGCATTGCGCGAGATGCCGCTGTAGTCGCTTCCGCCCATATCGTGGTACAAGGTGTTGAAGACAACCCATGCGACATAGATTGGCACTACGTTGAACTGGTAACTGACAAGTGCAAGTGCCAGGTACGCAGCAATCATCAGGTTTGTAGTCTGCGCTGTGTTGATCCTTCCTGTTGGGATTGGACGCCAGGGCTTGTTGATTGCGTCTTCTTGGACTGAGGATTCATGACGCTGGTTTTGAAGGCAGCATGGCAACAGCATCAGCCAAAGCCACGTCAACGTTGTTGGTACTCTTCGCAACACCGCGAGACCGTCTTGGGATGGTAAATCCAATGCTGGGCCAGAAAGAGTGGCGAGCACGCCGAAAACTGCGGGGGGGAGTACCACGTCTTTTAGATTGTCGCACGTGAAGAGGACCAAGGTGTGGGCATGGTACGGGATCTTCTTTGCGGCCCTCGATGGGCTTGCGAAGAATTTGGATGTGGGATGTTTGTCGATGGGCGTGGAGACATCCGTGCTCTCACCCATGTCTGACGACGTCCCCTCCATGGCAGACATGGTGTACGCAAATTGAGTAGGGTAAAGAAGTCGATGCTTGGTATTCACCGAAAGTGTGTTGCTGTGTGTATTCCCCTCATGGCTTCCCCGTCCGTCTTTTATAGCACATCCTAGCGAACGCTAACATATCTTGTCGCTCCAGGAATGGATACAGCTTGCTATTCCCTCGCATGCCAAAATCAGCACTGCTCGTGCATCCCACGTTCAGCGGGAAGATGAACGAGTGGTACGGTACCATTTTCGTCACAACTTGCTTACATGCCTTATCTCGCTGTACGCCCTGCTGTCGATGTACATCACTCTCCCTATCCAGCCGCGAACATTGCCGTCGCATACTTATTGCACAGTAAACCGGCATCCTGCGACAAACTTGTGGAAGTTCAAGCTTTACGTGTGGCTGTTCATGTTGCGTCCCTGTTACGCCCGGCAGAGTGCATATAGATAGCTAAGCGACGTTTTATGCCTTATTTTACATGAACCTTCGGCTAGCAGGTGTACAGATTGGACTTCTGGCCATCGTAAGCCTGATCTATGTAGCGCCATCCTGCGAAAAGAAGGCATTTGATGGAATATGTTGATCTGGATCTTAACGTGTGTTGCTGATGTCTATGACGCATATACGCGACGTCCACGCTGTGGATTTTGCTCGTACACTAGATCGATCCTGTATCTTCATACGTTGGGTACGGCTTCTTGGTGTCCAACTCTAGGTATGCTTGCAGCAGCTAGATCAATTGATGGCCGAAAGTTCCGACATGTGATTAGTGATCCAGATAACATCTTGTCGGTGCTGCTGTTAAGATTGGTCGACAAACGCTCCGTACCGCCCGCGTCCATCAAAGGCGCTCTACTGGATATGCCGTACCACGAAGCATTCTGTTCGTCATTTCTGGTGAAAATGATCTTGGCTCCCCAACAAGTAGCATCGTTACGGCAAGATGCTAGGGCTGTGAGTCCCTGATGTCCAGAGAGATGTAGTAATCGGCTGTTGGCAATCCTGAAGGTATGCAAAAATGTTGCAGAACTCTCTTTGGATGCTGTACTGTTAGCTTTGGGAGTACTGCAACCAGAGCGGTATGTGCAATGGAATTGCAGAGCCATAGTCCAGACGTGACAATGTGACATGCGGGTGCCGCGGAAGAATGCATCCGCGAAGGTAAGGATTCCTAGCATAGTGCCGTCGCGTGCGCGCGAAGCCCCGACCCGTGACCTGCCGTATGTGCTTTGCTATTCTACCCTGTAGATACGGATGCTTGTCATACAGTCCAGTATCTTGCGGGCGCTTCGTGAAGAGTGATGTTTTGATCGAGCCCTGGAGGGTGAGAACTGCAATGATGCGCGCGAGGACGGGGCCACCTTGGCAAAGCGGCACGGGCCTCAGCCGACGCGCCCATCCGAGGTCGCACCTGCCGTGTCTGCTCGCGCGCCCCACTCAACTCATCTCTACATCAATCACCGGTTCGACTTGCATGGTTCCTTATGGCTACTCCACAGGACTTCCATCGCCATTATGCTTCAGAAGCGTAGTTCATCGCGCGGGAGGCACCGATGTACCTTCGTCATCGCGCGGTAGCTGTGAACGTGGCCAGCGGCTATCAAACTACCAGAACCGGGGAAGCAATCCTATGAGTAGGATCGAGACCTCATTCAACGCGTACTAATGCACGACCGGAAGCTCGCATTGGAGCCGTTCGTCCAATATCAGTGCATGCGGATGTTTTGCCTACTCACTCGCACATGAGCGTACATTTGCGGTCAATATCGACCGTAAAAGGGCCAGCTAACCTCGTCCTTGATCCCACCTCAGTCTTTCCACCTATCTCTTGGCCATGAAACTCATCGCGACGATAGCATGTGGCACCGTTGCAGCCACCGTGAGGGTGTCGGCTCAAGACGCATTCGAAGCACCTGATTTCAATGTAACCAAAGCCCTCATCCAGAACGGGGTCAATGTTTCCGCAATGCCTGAATTGGCGGGCTTGGCCACCCGATCGTCTTCAAGCGGCTGCTCCGTTGCAGTAAGTTATTGCGCTGTGCCTCTCTGCAGCATGAGCTAATTACCGCGACAGTGTGGCTCGCTCGAAGTCGTCTTCGGTAAAGACAAGACTGTCCGTGGACAGAATGCCGAATACTGGTCAAACCAACAAGCCGCCGTTGTGCCGTATTGCACCTTTACTCCCAAGGCCACTCTTGAAGTGTCATCCTTGGTATTGATATCTCGCCTTACCCAGTGCCCCTTTGCGGTAAAGAGTGGTGGGCATGCCGCGTTTCCCGGTGCTTCCAGTATCCATGGAGGTATCATGGTTGACTTGAAGGACTTCACCGTGCGCAAGCTGTCTGCGGACCAGAAGACTGTTGCTATTGGGCCAGGTAACCGGTGGATAGATGCATACCGGTATCTCACGCCGTACAACTTGACGATAGTCGGTGGCCGAGTACGTTCAATTTGGACGCCAAGCTACTCTCCATGAAGTGCGCTTACATCTTCTAGGCCGCACACGTCGGTGTTGGTGGTCTGACTCTAGGTGGGGGCATCAGCGACTTGACAAACGAACACGGTCTTGCCTGCGACAATGTCGCGTCATACGAAGTCGTTACCGCGTCCGGCGTTATCGTCAACGCGTCTCCAAATCGCTACCCCGATCTTTACTGGGCCCTACGCGGTGGCGGAAACAACTTCGGCATTGTCACAACCTTCTACTATGAGACCATTGTACAGCCACCCATGTGGGGTGGCATGCGTATCCACGACCCCAGCACCACCCCCGCATTGATCACTGCTTTTGAGAACGCCATCAACAATGCCGAAGAAGATATGAAGCTCGCACACGTAGTGTCATTTACAACATACGATACTTACCAGCTCGCATTCACCGAACTCGAATACCTCCTCCCAGTCGACCTCTCGAACCCTCCCGAAATCGCCAGGGAGTATCTCGGTATCCCATTCATGCAAGACAAAACGGGCAACAGTACCCTCGAAGATCTGACGCCACACCGAAGCGACGATATGCCATCTGGGTTTCGCACCACCATGTGGTCTGCGTCATTCAAAATGAGCGCCAAGCTCATTCAAAAGATGACCGACAGATTCTTTGAGGTGGCACCCGGTCTGCCTGCCGTCTCCGTGAACATTGCATTCCAAGCGTTCTCTAAGCCAGCGCTACAAGCAATGCAAAAGAAAGGTGGTAACGCCCTCGGATTATACCCCGAAAACGGCCCGTTCTTCCATGTCTTGGTGTATATGGCGTGGAACGAGTCTAGCGACGACACAACGATGATGGAGGCTGCCCAGTCCTATGTCGAGACGTCCAAGAGTATGGCTAGGGAGCTGGGCGTCGATAACGAGTACTACTACATGCCGTACAGCAGCGGATATGAGCCTGTGGTGTCTGGGTATGGAGAGGAGAACATGGCGAGACTAAGGGCTATATCGCACAGGTATGACCCGATGCAAGTTTTCCAGAACCTGCAACCGGGTTACTTCAAGCTTGACGGGAAAGCACCGCTTGGTGCGAGTCTTTGAACAGCGCGCATGAAGCGAGCTGACAATGCTCTATATTTCTGGGTTCTGCGGCGTTTGCATGTGTGTGGCTGAGGCCATTCGGGTAGCTAACAACGGTGAAGCCCCAACACCGGCAGAATATCTTCATCCCTTGCGAAGATATTACGATGTGCGCCTGCCCCTCTGCGCTGGATGTTATGCTTGAGCATAACCGATGAATACAACTTCGACTGTCTGTGGGAATTTGATTTGAATGTAAATTGAAAGTTCCCTAGAGAACATGCGGACAGGCCCGCCCGCCCGCAGACTGTGCCGCAATACTAAGACAGCGCTAGTGGTGGAGCACAGTGCTTAGCTGTCTTAGCCTAAAATCTGTGTCTCTTCATATTACTATTGCCAATTTAATACCTCCCCTCAGCTACCAAACTCGTCGTCGCCATAATGAGATCAGAAGGCACTCAACGCATCGATGCAGAAGTGGTAGCTCACTGTCTGGAGACCAGGAATACGATTCCTCAGCAAGCTGCCAGGTATACAACGGCACCCGAACGCATGGGCTGTACGTTCCATTACCTCCGAGAAGCAATGTATCCCGCTCAGTGACGACATAGGCTGTTCAAATGATACGAGTGAACTTCAGATCTGTGACATGTGAGAAGAACTGCAGGTCAATGAGCAGTGGGATAGATCTATCGACAGCCCATTTGGTACCAATAGAAGACTGCAGATGAAGTACTATCACGCTGACTGCTTGAGGTCGTCGCTGCAATGTCATAAAGTAAACACAACTCAGCCTAAATGAAGTACCATCATGTTGACTGTTGGGGTCGTCGCTGCAAAGCAACAAATTAAACACAATTTACTTTGAACGAAAAGGTGTTGTGTGGGGCTACCTGAGTAACTGACCTGTCGCAGCAAGAAAACAACATGACGGCAATTCTCACTTTGGAAGATCTATAAAGTTCTTCCTTCGCCGTCGAGCTTGATTTCCACCACCAAGAACAGAATCACTCTGCACACCAAAAGCCTCGTTACCATACCTACATTACCCCAACCACAAACTAGACTCCCCAAGTCACGATGTTGTCCTTGTCCTGGATCGCATGCCTCACCGTTCTCCTCCCCTTGGCCACCGCCGCGTGCTGCAACGGCGACGACGACGTCCGATGTGCGGATGGCACTCGAAGCACACCATGCTGCGGATACGGCAAATGCAACATATTCTGCTGCGCCTGCAAAGGCGGCTGTCGTCACAGGAAACGGGACCTTCCCGAGGCATTCGACCTGGCTGATCGTTCGGACGCTACCACGACGGCTTTCATGGAAGCTGATACAGAAGGTACGGGCAGTATCACTCTGGACCGCTATCTGGAGTATATGGCGGTGAAGGGAGATAGTGAGGTTTGGGTCAAGTGGTTTAACGAGTAAGTGCTGAGATTCTTCTTGTTGCTATTGGGTGTGTTGTTGACTTGGCAAAGGCATGACGCGAACAATGATGGTGTTATTACTGTCGACGAAGCTGCTTAGGACCATTAGCCAGAGAAAACGCGGTTCAAGCCAAGAATTAGGGGGGCTTGCGGAAGGACGCTGTAGAGTAAGCAGGGGATGGCGTAACGAAGAGACGCTCGGCTATACGCACTCCAAAGAGAAGCGTCCAACACTCACTTAGACAACACACATTCGTACAAACAATACATTCGTTCTCGCATCGTCGAGTTGAAACGTAATCGAAGACGTGGAAATGCGCGTCTAAGGGATTCTGCCCGTTCATGGTGAGGACGTCTTGTAGACATGCACTTGTTACAACGACAACATCTCTTAGCGCATCTGACACAACATGGTGCTAGGTTAGGGTACAGCATCACAGCTTGCCATCATGCCGGCTGGATGCTGGACGTTAGATGCAGGTATTGATTGATCTTGCATACCCAGTGGTGTCCTCTATGCCGTTTGCAGCGCCGCAAGTGGGATTGTATGAGCTTCGCGCATCGCACGCCAGGGTCTTCTCACATAGCCTATACCGTCACTGAGCGCAGTCATGCTTCTGTTACATCAAGCGCGGCGCTTCTCACGTGACAGGTACAGCAGTAAGGAATGGTAGACGTTCGAACCCGCATGGTGATCGAACAAGGACAAAAAGCTTTCTGCCCCAAGGTAGCATCCGCACGTTACCAACATCCGGATCAACACCAACGACAGCTTCGCAATCTGTCCACATCAGCATCCAAGGCAACCGCGCACATCATACCCATCATCGATGTCTTCGTCGTCACACCCACTCCCGTGTCTTAACCCCCAACTCCACCGGCCCCATCCTCATACCACCCACGCATTCCACCCCAGCGACCACAACCCAATAAAGCGTCCCTGGCGACGCGTACCTGGCGCCTTCGCACATCTCAGGAACCGAACCCATGTCTGGCAGAAAACCCTGTTGCGATTGGCTCAGCAAAATGTTCGATGTCGAAACAGACATGGAGGCGGCGCAGCATGCGGCGCATGAACGTCGGGGGGCTATTTTTGCAATCGACGGGAGGAAGGAAGGAAGCGATGGCGCGATGGGATGGGGGCCATAAGGCTGGCGCTGGCGCGGCGGCGGTGCCTGAGACTAGGCGGTAATACGAGACTTGGCCCCTAGGGAGGAGGTCTTGAGAATTGTTGTCGCATTTGCCGTTTTGCGACGATGGGAAGATGGGCGCGTCCGTCTTACGAGTTACAAATGCGTGGCGGAGGGCGCCGGCTTCGTGTGTTTGCTATCGATTCTTCATCAGCCGCAGGATCAGGTGCGATGGTGTTCTGACCGGTGATCATGCATCGAGCCAGTGGCTTGACGCCTTGGACGACAATCTGATGGCTCAGCCCTGTGAACGCGGTGCTGCGCCTCACCCACCACCACCCACCGAACGACGGCTTCCCGCAACACGCGGACATGCGACAAACCACCACGCATCGACCACCGAACACCTACCTCGACGACGAAGCCATTGCCCAATCACCTACACTTTTTCTGCCAGTACCTGCGACCAGCGTAGCCCTGTCCAGCTCAGCGACGTACCCATCAATACTCGGCTACGGACCCATAGCAGGCGAAGATTGACCACAAAAGTCCACAGTTGGGCAGGGCCGCTATGACTCCTCGGGGGCAGGACCCCAGCAAGCGAGGTCGACACGTTGACATTTGCACCGGACTACATTAGAAAATACTAAAGTATTGGACTGTGGGGAAGCATATCGGATCGGGTGGTTGGGATGAGGTTGGGTTCGGACGAGGGTGAATATTGGCGCTGGCGCTGTTCTGTGTGAGTCGACACGAACACGGAAATCCAGCTAGACACGTTGGCCAGCAAGACCAGCCTCGCCGGATGGGCAAAGGGCAGCTCCTGGTAAATGCGGGGGAGCTGGTGAGCTGGCAATACAGCTTGCGCACTGCTTTTGTCCTGAAACACTGACACGGGCAGCTCCGTCGATGCAGGAGCGTGATGATATGGTTGATTCGAGACCGGCGTGCTGTGGGTTTCGTGCAGGTACTCGTTCTGGTTGACCGGTGAGGCTGCAATGCATGCATGCTGCACCTACTACGACGTGGACTAGAGGGTTAGCTGCATATTGACCGGTGACAATGGAGTCGCGGCCTGCTCCACTGGAGAATAAGAATATGCATATCATATGCAATCGACAATTATCCATGATGGAGTCGCGCATTCGTTGAACTGTCGTTGTTGTGCTGGGCTGGCCAGTTACGAGCTCATCCTGATTATAGACGGGGTGGGGCTGGGGGCTGGCTCGAGTGCGGCTTACCGGCATCACCCACGGTCTCTGGGGATGCGCAGTCGGGAACGTCCTTGATCAGAACAGATAGCTGCCGCGATATTGGGACAGTTGTCAATGCGCGATAAAGATGGAGAAGTGTTCTGGATTGTAGATGTCGCTATCAGGTCTGGCTAGTATGAGGGGTTGGCGGGGCCTTTGGGCTGGACAGTGCGAAGTGCAGCTCATCAATTCTCCATCTCTCCTGAGGTTTGCAGTCTACTCTTTCCACCATCGCTCGATGACAAACATGTGCTGACGATATGTGACGTCCGATATTGGTAACTCGGTCGTTCTGCGGCGGACGCGCAATAACGTTCGTACATTCTCGTTCGATCTTCGTGTCGCGGGAAGAAGCGAGACAGTTGCTATTATCGTGAGGCTCCTACTATTGAGATCCTTCGCATTGTGGCAATATCGCCGTTGTCTTCAGGGTTGTATTTTTGGTAGTGGCGAGAATTTCTATTGAGTTCTGGTCGTGGCAGACGGCGCTGAAGATCGAGCACAGCCGGCGAGGCCGCTGCCTATCTGCCGGCTGCCGTGCAGCGCAAGTACCCCGCAACACCACATTCCATCGCTACCAGCCATCCAGGCCACTCTTAGTAATCTCCTACCAAGGCAACCATCACAGTAGACGTATTCTTGAACACCACCGATCACGGTACCTTCGTCGCTCGCCCCCAACTTGGCAGACCCTTGACTCCCATCGTCCCGTGTGAGATTCCAAGATTCCTGCCTGGACCCTGACGTCTGCCATCATTTGCCCCGCATCGCAACCTTGGAATCCTCCCTGACGAAGATCAGAATTCTGCCGTCGTGAACCTTGACGATAAGACGTCATGGGCGACGACCCCCAGCATATCCCGACTGTCATCAGAAACATCCGACCAGGGCCCCAGTCCAGCTGACGATGATGTCGTCCTGGTTTCATACGGGGGCTGAGGTCATGTATGTCAGAAAGTGGCTTTGTGGCTCAGTATTGCACTTTTGAATTCAACCGAGACGGAATGACATGTTTGCGCAACCACGGAATACACTAGCAGTTTGCGCAAATGCAAGTCTCACTTTGATACTCCAGGAGGGTGTATCGAAACCCACTTCACCTCGCCGGGGCGATAAGGGAGGGTGCTTGCGACGCCAGGCAGACATCAGGGTCCATTCGCAACACACGCGCGGAAATCTTGGTTAGAGAGGGTGTTCACGCACTCGTATCCGGCGCCGGCGATCAATATATTCCTGGCCACATGATGCGTAACTTGGCTAGAAGATAAGACAAGGTGTTGCTGGCTGCCCTGGGGTCTGATTGGTCGTGTCTCAGGCGTAACAAAGGGAAGAGCCAGAGGGGAGCAGCCGAGGTGTGTGTCTGGTAGGAGTCATTGTTGGTTCAGCATGTCTTGTGTGTGACTGTTTCAGAGTAGCGTGGTTCTGTGCGATTCTGTGTGTGTGTGTGGAGCAAGACATGCGCTATCGGAGCGCAGCTTGTAGTTGTCTGTCGCAAAGATATTCTAGACTGCTGTAGAAATGATGTTAGTATTATTCTTGGGTAATGGGGCAAAGTCACTTCATGATGGCACAGTGATGTTGAGTGATGAGGAGATGTCTCCATTATTAGCTATCCAGCCAGACCCTCTAGTCTCAGTCCATTAACGTCATTCCAAGTTTCCTCCGCATCATCCAGGGTCCATTACCCTGGAGCGCATCATCCATTCCCTCCTCAAACACCGCAAAGGTGGAGGCATGCAACTGTGATCCTTTGCAGGTATCATTCCACCGTCGTTCCTTCAGCACCCAATAGCATGTATAAGCAACGCATAAGCAAGGCGTGCGATAAAGCATGTATGAACGTGTGTTTGGCGGTGGCGCGCACCGGCGCGGAGCTTTTGCAGCGTCCGCCCGCGGATGTCGTCGTGGTGGGATCGGAGCGATTGACCGCGCGGCCGCTAGGCCTCGTAGCCGTAGATGGTATTGTGGGTATCATATTACTCAATAAGTCGTAGTTCGTAAGGCGCAAAGAAAGTCTTCAAGTCATCATTCATCGGTAGTAGCCAGACGACCGGTGCTCGCGGATGTCGCGTGATGATGGCTCGCGGACCTCGACAGCGTAGTGCTTAGCAGCCCGGCGCTGCTTAGCCACTTCCTCCTCGTAGAGCGACCCGCGCTTGGAGTTGGGAGTGTTGCTGATCTCGGCGAGTGGACGCTTCGGCCGGCTGGTGGAGTGCTGTGGCCAGTCGACGATTTCGCTGTTGCGTCGTGATGATGACTTCTTGGTCTTTGGCTCTTGCTCAACCTTGACGGAGTGGCTTCGTCGGGGAGAGGCGGGTGCTGTGCGGGGGGCAACGTAGTAGCTGCGGTCCATGGAGACGAATGGCTTGCGGGATCGGTGACGGATGCTACGCTCAATGGCCCTGAGGAGGCTGCAGACCTCGATGTAGCCGGCGGGGATCTCTACACGGACGAGCTTGTTATCTTCCTCGACAGTTGAGTAGGTGGCTCCATCGGACTTCTGGTAGATGTAGCGAGCGACCTGTTGAGCGAGACTGTGGCCGACGTCGCAGAGCTGCTCGTGGTTGCGGTGGACTTCGTAAGGGTTGTGGCAGTAAGCACACTTCCTGGCGTGCATCTCGAAGTGGTAGGCGGCCCAGCTCTCAGCAGTGTTGACGGGGCGGGAGAAAGAGTCGACAGGGTCCTCGTAGAAGCCGACCACGCGCTCCTTCTTGGCCGTGGAAGGCCGCGAGTGAACGATGGTAGGCTGGTTTGTGCGTGCGGAAGGCATCTTGGGCGATGAAGGGGGTGAGTTCTTCAGGATGGACTTGGGGTAAGCCGTTGTGACGTTGTTGCCAAGGTACGGAATGGTAGCGAAGTCACTCCCGGGTGGGAGGGTGATATTGGTGTAGTGTTGTTGAGCGTTGGTTGACTTTGGTCTTTATGGGATGGCGAAGACTGGTTGTTATGTAGATAGCAGGTCGTCGTCGTCTGGAGTGAGTTGGTATGAATGGAGGGGCTATGGTGGGTGCGGGTGCCATGGAATATATGTCTTGTCTCTGTACAGAGGCCGCATGCCCAGGGTGTGGGTGGAAGCCTGAGCTAGGCCAGGGTTGCCTGCGCCCATCAGCAGGGCTAGGTTAGCTGCTCCTAGTGCCCAGACTGGGGGGGCCATGGCCGGCTAGCGAGGGCGGTGACTTGAAATGTTCCTTTCGATCCGTGCATGACGACGATGTCTTGGGAACCGCCGCTAGACGCATGTTTCGTCAGTCAGAGGGCCGCCAACGGCCGCTGCTCGAGGGCGCTGTCATTAGCGATGGTGAGCTGTCGCTTCGCGCACTGCTGTCGGAGAATGGGTCCAGCAGTGCCAGCACCCGCCGCACCGACTCCTGGCGCCCGTCAACGTGTCCAGTCGGGCAGAGAGAACACCTATGCTGTCTCTCCAACGAGGTCGGCCGCTTCCGTGGATGGGGTCTGATTATTCGACGCTGCGCCTCATGTCGCTGTCCGCGTTCGCAGGGTGTTGAGGGGTGGGCGGGTGGTCGCTGCCTGTTTCTCGAGGCATCAGCCACACCCAATCCGGCCTAGACTTGTTCTCTCCCCACCATCGATTTCTCATTTGCGCAGCACTCCCACAATCTCACCGCTACACAGGTTCGCGCATAGCCACAACCTCCCGCAATCCATCTGTCAACTAATGCACAGCGCAGAGTGGCTGTTGAAGCCCTTGTGCGACTGTGCGAATCGCTGCAAAATTGCACTCTACGTGGCTGGCATGCTACAGACCGGCGGTTGCAACCACGACAAGATCCACAATACCTCACCTAGGGCTGTGCTAAAGGGTCTACGCCCTTCAATATGCACCAGTCGAGGGCGCCGAACGTGCAAATTGTTTGCGTGTCTGCGAAAGACTCATCAGACACCCTGTTACTCGACGCTTGCCGAACGACGTGCATAGCGCTACGCACCCACCGATTTATTAGCTCTTCTCATTCTGGTTGACCGGAGTTTGACACCTCGTCATTCGTCAATTGGGCTCTCTGGTGACTCTTTTCACTATCGGCGCGCTGGTACAGCAGTTCGCGCCCACCCCACCGAGCTGAGCAGGCCCTGGTTACCAATGTATCCTTCGGTATACAGCGGAAGTGTTTCATCACGGGAAACACGTGGACGGGCCCTGGATAGTCAAGTTTCATACCTGGCTGTCGCTCGATTTTGCCAACGGTGAGTCAAATGTGCCCCGTTTGGCACTTCTCGGTGTCTCTCTTCGCGCTTTCCTATGACTCCGACGGCGACTTGACAGTCGGCTCGCCCCGTATGTCGGAGCAAGCCATCAAACTATCACTCCCGCTTGTACGCATCTTCTAGTGGCACATGATCAAGTCACTGGCCTTGGCCGGAGATTTAATGGCTTCTAGCGCCATGTCGCTCATCATGACAGCCGCAAACACCGGTTCGTCGGCTCTGCACCGCCACACAATGCCGCTAGTTACACGATAGAAACTCCAGTCGTCATTCCCCCATCTCGTAAGCTCTTCCATGCCATACCAAGACCCTCTCCCAAGGCTGCGATGCATGACGACCAGAAACCACTAGCATCCGATATCCAGAAATACGCCATACCCTGGCGCCACAGAGGCGTCTTACGAAGCCTAGGAATTACGGCATCTTTGTCTCCACATGTCGTACTTCGCAGGATGGAACGCTCCGTTGCTCCTTGTGAACCGTCTCAGTTGCCTTACGGGAAACAAGCTTCGATGCGCACGTCGCTGGAGTATCCTTCCACTGCTTCATTTTCCTAACATGCCCAAATATCTTCCGTTATTTGTGATCAGCTGATACGAGTAGGTCTGCCGCGGTCTGGATCAAGCCCTCGGTGAATCTGCGTTACCAGAGACTAGGCAACAAGTCGCCGTCATAGCTGAGGATGAGGTACCAGGCGATGGATATCGTCGGAACGCTGGCGTGCCCAATAATCCAGTCGACTGGCGTGACCTCTCGCTCACTCAATGCTTTTAGAAGCTGGCCTTGACATGTGTCTTCGCATTCAACGTACCTCGTGACATGAGCAAGCGTATGTACGCTAGCATCTCCAAGTCTGGAGCCGTATGCAGTATCGGTTTGAGTGGTTAATAACACCGTCTAGCCGCATTTGAACTGACAGTGCAGGAGGGTCCAGATGAGATTGTGGGACCACGCGGAGCGGGTCAGTCACGTGCGCACCCTTTCATCCGCGCGACATCACGTACCACTTGACTTTCGGACATGGCGCTTACTAAATCGACTGGATACTGGCGATAGAGGCGATCAATTCGGCAATATTTCGCGATTCTCTTATCTTGTCCAGATCTGAAGCTGACTTGTTCCCGTAGTAAGCGGCAATGCTTACCAAGTTCACCGGTTGCTGGGCCTTTCATCAGCACAAACCTGTTCTCCAGAACAACGAACACGGTGAACGGCAGCTTCAGGTCAGCTGAAATTGACTTCGCGGCATGCGGGCGTTATGGCGATCTCCAGGCAGACCAGTAGTGTCAAGCTCGAAATAGGGGTCCTCAATCGCCATCGCGTCCGGCATCACCCTTGCGTTTGGCAAAAGAAACTACTGTCGCGCCAGCGTTGATTGTAGATGAACAGCGAACACTCAATACCTGATCAGCTTGTTGCTGACATGTACACGCAAAGCTTCCACGGGGACCGTCAGCCGCTGACTACCCCACAAACTGGCGGTCTCGCCGTTTCCGTTAATGGGGATGTGCATCGAGCTGCTTGCTTTTCAAACTCAATCGCGCTCCAGACAGTCGGAGATTTCTTTTGCAGATCCCGCGAAGATCGGAGCAAAGTCGCGCAACGTGAACTACAACCACCATTTTCAAGCCTCCAAGCACTGCAACAACCACACAATGCACAGAAGATGCAAGAGAAGACCTCCATCTCCAAGATGATACGGTGAATTGATACCCAAGGCTGAGACACATGACCGCGCGTTTCAGCGGAACGGTAAGCCTTAGCCTGTTCCTGGGCTAGTTTGCGATCTGTGCTTCCACACCTCACACCGCTTTTCAGCGAAACTTTGCAGGAGCGCAGCGACCGCATTTTTGCTTGAAATACCAGACATCCCTTCTATTCTCCTAATTCTTTCTTTTCTAGAACACCTTGCCCTTGACCGGTTGCTTGAAAGGAAAACGACGTCGCGAAACAGAAAGAGAAGAGGAAATGCCACCCCGAAGCGTGTGTTTGAATGTGTTTACGTCCAGTCTTGGCGATGGCAATGGAGCGGTGAACACTGGTCGACATTCCATAATGGACAGGAGGGATAGCGCGCAGAGTGGTATGTTGGAGTCCTTTTCGAAGTTGCAATCGCAGACTTTGAAATCGTTATTGCGATGCATACTAACTTTGCCAACCAGACATTCCGAGACGGTCCTCTGACGGCTCTGTCGCATCGCAAGCCACACCACCAGCAACCACCTCACCACTCCCTGCATTCAACCGACCCGAACTCTTCCATTCCCTGCGTCCGATGGCCAGCACCGAAAGCCTAAACGGCGCATTCAACAGCAAACGTAAGTTTGGACTCCCATCTCCAGCTCCCATGTGGCGCGATGCAGGAACCCCGATTTGATTCGCTGGGCTGCATTAGTGCGCATGTGGCGCTCCACTTTATCCCACAATTATCGCCGGCCGCCTTACTGGCCTCGCACTACAACACCACTTCACTTCATGATACAAACTTCATGTTGCTAGGCACTTCATGCTAACGTGCGATAGCTTGCACAACATGCTCCGGCGAACCCGCACGCCGCCGCTGCTCCCGCTGCAAGGCTGCCTACTACTGCGACCGCAACTGCCAAAAGTCGGACTGGAAGACCCACCGCAACGTCTGCGAACCCATTACCCAGACTTACTCCGCACCTGCCACTCCCAACTTCTCCAACCCTACCAGCCCCACGAACGAGTCTTGAAGATGCGACGACTACCACGCCGCCGAACGTAATGAACGCTGGAGGAGTCAATAGAGCAGAGGCGCTGCTGCAAACGGAACGACGGATGTGATATCAACAGCAATCACCTGCTACGAACTAATGATACGAATTGACTGGACTTGGGAAAACTGGATCGCGGCGTTACCTTTGTTTGTTTGTTGTTTGTTTGATTGATGAAGGTGTTTTTGGGTGTTACTACATTTAGAAAGAGCGAAAGCATTCAGTTGCACTGCATAGCGAAACTAGCGAAATCATACTCATTCTTAGCTTCTTTTGGAAGATGGGACTTTTTTGCGCTTTGCGACGTCTGTGCTGCTTGATAGTTGATGGGTCAGATTGCACTTTTGGAAAGCATTATTTCGCTTACTGCGAGGCTTCACGAGATTCATTCTTTTCGGCGTAATCGATGTGTATCTGACTCGCCTTCAAATATATACGCTCACCGCTTCTTTTCACGGAGTCACCAACTCGAACCTACGTGGCATACTCCTTCACGCACTGTTCACGCAGCATTGTTGTTGCGGCAGATGATGCAGTCATGTTCCAATCTGCCATGTAGCTGACTACACTGTCTCCTGACGCCTCGCGCGTCTTTGCCGACTGCTTCTGTATGCTGCTCGCTGCAATCGGTCGAACCCATAGGTCTTGTCGTTACACGATTGTGATCTCCTGTTCAGCGACATCTTCGATCTCGTGTTCCCGAAGGCCTACAAACGTGCCAATCCTTCGTACAACGCCCGGCCCAGCCGGGATTAGAATGAGACCTTCACATTTTCGCTCGCGATCATTATCCAATGTGTACCAACGTCGTCGTAGTGGTAGAAGTACTAAATCGACAAACATCGAACATTAGAGCTGTTTGCCAGAAGTGATGAGAGTTGGTGCAAACTTACAAGCAATCAAAGGGTCACTGCGGAATTCATCGTAGTCGTAGTGAAATGCCGCTTTAAATGCTGAGCCCCGGCTAGGACCCGCACTTTTGGTGTCTCGGTGAAAATAGGTCTTGTAAAAACGTTGCAATGGTGATTCCGCGATCTCACTTTCATCGTGGATAAGTGTGCATTTCTGGTAGGTTACCCCAGTCATTCTTGGAACGCTGGCAATGAATATCCTTCCACACATCTTGATTGATGCGTGGATCACTTCTCCATAGGGAACTTCAGCGTTCTTGGGGAGTACTGCCGCCGATACAAAGTTGCAGCAGTCTTCTTCCCAATTGTCATCCACCGGACAGATCCCATTAACGGAAGCCCAAGACCACGACGGTGCTCTATACGGGCTGCCGGCACGTCGTTCTTGTGAAGTGTTCTCTGATCCCCAACACAGCTGCTTGATGAGGTTGTATCGCCAGAGACCTGCATAGTAATGCCCGAGGACCGCAGAAAACCTTTCCGCCAGAGCCGCGATAGCAGGCAACTTGTCGCTTTCTAAGGACATGGCTCGATACGAATAATCATAGACAATCCGTATCCACTCTGAAAGAGCTACGTCTGGGTCCGTGTCAAGCTGGGAGATCAACTTTGGCACTGGGTCATGACCCCAATCTATGTTCAATGAGTTGTTCAAATTCACCATACCTGATGCACATCGCCACTCTAAGGTATACTTAGTGTAAGCTAGTATTCGATTAGCCATCATTTGTTCTTGTAGTGCCCATGCTCGTGTGCTCAGTGGGTTGCTTGACTTGAGAGATGATGAGCGATGTGAATACTTCCGAGCGGTGATGCTTCCAAATCTCTTTGGCGCTAATCGGAACGGTATCCGAGCGCTGGGAGCGTCCATCGTGTCACGATGGGCAAGAAAGCCGCGGGCCGCATCGTCTGCGTTAGAAGCTAGGATCGTGATATAGGCATTACTGTATATCTGTGCCATGGACCCAATTTCGCGGAGTTTGTCTTCCACATCATCTTGAATGATGCACAGTGCATCTACCTAGTGTACTCTGGTTAGTCATACGACTAATGGCCTTCGATCGAATGGGAGTGCCCAGCATACCCAGAGGTAGGGAATGGATAGTGAACGTGTGACAAGAACAGCATCCTTGATAGTTTGAGGTAGATCATTGAAGTCCATGTGCTGCATCAGCGTCTCGATAGTGTCCGACCGCAGTTGCATTTGCGACCCAGATCCCCAACAATATGACAATGCCACAAATTTGTCGAAAGCTCCGTTCGTATCACAGATCCTTGCTGTTGCTACATCGATGAGACGTGTGGGGAGAGGAACATCTGCTTGCCGAGGACAGCATGGATGTTGAACGCATTCCTGAAGCCACCTTGAGATCTGGGAAGACGTTTTCGATGGCGTCACATCTCGATCCACATCTCGAGCGGTTACTTGTTGGGCGGCAAGGTTATCGTGTTCAGTGAAGAATTCAAGTACTGCGCGGTACTTAAACACCTTCAACTTGTTCCTAAAGTGACATTCGTAGAAGTTACTGCCTGGTGGCGTGATGACATGCCTAGAGTCTGCGTTCAACCTGATTTCATAGGTCTGCGCAGACATCTCACGCCAGGGGAAGGCTTGGTCAATCAACGAACACCACGTGCATCCAGTCCTAATGCCTGCTTGAAGGTTCTCTTGAGTCATCTAATTCAATCGCTGGGTCAGCAACATTGTGTTCATTCGGTGTTGTGTACAATCTTGGGATTGTCTTAATCGCAATCCAAAAACGCTTTGTATCATAGTAACCGCGTGCAACACTCACATCGTATTTGAACACGTCAATATCACCACGCCCAAGCTTCTCGAATGCCTCCGTATCGAAGCATTTCACCCAACAAAACTCGCAAACCAACGCCCGCACACGCTCGAGCGGCTCCGGTTCGCGCGCCATTGTGACCGTAGGTAGCACAACGCGATCTGCGCACGGCAGCGTTATAGTTGGTGTGCTATCGTCGAAGAAGTCAGGGTGGACGGTGAGATGCGAAATGAGAAAGGAAGGCTCAACACAATCTTGCGGGGTTTTGAAGTTCGGGCGCCACCCACGTGAGATGTAGCTCTGCCTGCTGCGCCATGCATCCGCATGTGGAAGGTGGCGTGTTCAGCAGCTACGTATGAGTATGTCAGATTTAAGCGTCAATGCCATGACGCAAAAACGAGTTTGCCTTCTGCGATTGCGGTGAAGCAAATCTCATTACACAGAAGCGCGGTGATGTGGGAAAATACGTGGACTAGTTGTTGAGAACCTCACTAGCATCGAGACTGAATGTGATTCTTCGTTCAAAATTGGCGGAGCAGCACGACTGAGAAGAAACGATATGTGGTAAGGCTGAGACAGCACACACGTGCGACAACATGACCATGCGGTAGTGGTCTGCCAGATGAGGGTATGACAAGGCTGAGGCAGCCAACCCATAGGCATGACAAAATGCATCGTTCAGTCGACACTACTACCCTTATGGGCTTCGCAGAATGAGTGCGCGCATATCATGCATTGTCGATCAGAATGTACTATGGTGTTCCTACACAACCTGGCCGTACGGTGCCCCACCATCAAGCTTAAAGTATCCCGGCTGCAAGTCCTGGAACACCCCACTCGGATCGTATTTTTTCAAGACCTTGTTCAGCCTAGCCACGTTTTCCGCGCCGTAGCCCGAGATGACAGGCTGGTAAGGACTACTATACGGCATGTACATGTAGTCATTATACGCACCCAGCTCCTTCGCCATGGCAACCGATGCGCTCAGGAAGTCTTGCGCTGCTTTTAAGACCACCTTGTCATCCTTCTCGTCCGTCCAAGACAGGTAGAAGAGGGCGTGGAATAGAGGGCCGTCTTCTGGCCGAAGACCCAGCGCATTGCCGCCCTTTTTCTGCATGGCTGCAATGGCGGGTTTGCTGAAGGCTTGGAACGTGACACTGGGCGAGCCAACGGGGATGCCGGGCGCAATCTTGAAAAGATGGTCTGTCATACGCTTCATCAACTCTGTGTTCAACTTAAAGGACTGGGACCACATAGTTGTGCGGAAGCCGTCCGGCATGCTTTGGCTGAGACCAGGAGTTGTGTCAGCCAGACTGCAATTACGAGTGTTGTCAGTGAGTGGAGGCACCGCGAGGTATTGCTTCAGTATAGCGGGTGGGTTCGCTGGGTCGACCGGATCGAAATACTCGTACTCAGTCGATGCGATTTTGACGCCACGGGAGTAAGCGACGGCAACGAAGTGGGCGGCCTTGGTATCGGTCTCAGCTGCCTCAACTGCGTTTCCAAACGCGTCGAACAGGGCAGGCGCGTAAGTTGCGTTGTATTGGCGTTTGCTCGCGAACATGAGACCTTGAGGTAGGGTTTCGTAGTTGAACGCCGTGATCACGCCGAAGTTGTTGCCTCCGCCGCGAAGGGCCCAATAAAGGTCTGGGAAAGTCTTTTGGCTCACAGTAAGGATGATACCCGAAGCGGTGACGAGCTCATATGAGGCAATGTTGTCACAAGCTAAGCCGTACTCGTTGGTGTGATGACTGATACCTCCGCCGAGCGTGAGTCCGCCGACTCCGACATATGCCGCCTATTTGGCATCAGTAACGAACTCAAGGTGTTGAATTTGATCATTCGACTTACTCGTCCACCAACAATGGCAAGATTGTAGGGCGTCAGGTAGTCGTATACCTCCTTCCATCGGTTCCCAGGGCCGACGGTAAAAGTCTTTTTATCTGTAGAGAGTTTCCTTTGGTTCAGGTTGACCATATCGACAGTGATGCCACCTTCAATGCTAGATGCGCCGGGAAAGGCCGCATGGCCTCCGCTTTTGACTGCGAAGGGACATGTTGTGAGACGTGCAATCAGTACTAGGCTCGAGACATCTAGGGCGGTACTAGGCTTGAACGTGCAATGAGGTTCGACTTCGAGCTGCTGTATAGACCAGTACGTTGTTGGCGCAGCGCTGGATACCTTGGCCGCTCCAAAAACGAGCTTGAGGGAGTTGCACTTTCCGAAGCTAATTAGCGGAAGATGGGTAAGATTGGGTAAATGAAACCTACGGCAATGGAGCAGCCCTTCAAGGAGGATCTGGCCGCCAGACCAGCCAAGGCGGGGATGGTAGACACGTTGATGCCGTTGTCAATAAGAGCCTCCGTCACATTGAAGTCAGCCGGCTCGAAGACATCCTGAGTTGATGCTCCAGCTGCCACCGCAAGAGCGCAAACGCATAGTTGATGGAAAAGCTTCATGACCGCTGAAGTAAATTGCCGCGCACCCAAGGGATTAAGATCGGAACTTCTGCGGCCTATATGTGAAGGGACAGGCCATCGATCGCAGGAGACAAGCCTTTTGTAGTCGTATCCAAACCCGCGGAGCCCCCAGGGCGAGTAATGAGACGGCTCTTACGGGTCTAGAAACGCCGTTGCGCGTTTTCTATGCGATGTACAGCGCGTGTTAGTGAGATCATATAAACTGTCCAATCGCGAGGGTTCAGATCGTTACTTCTGCAGGTGACGGGCGGCAGTCCGCGAACCGATATGCCCACAGTATGCAAGTCGCACATATTGCCTCGCGGAAGTAAGGAGCAAGCACAGTCCCTGCAGGATCCTGTACCTGGATGATGCGACTTAAATGCCTGGCTAACTTTGAAGGGATTGCACTTTTGATCTTGGGCACTGAGCCCCTCTTCTTCGAGAGATGTCTTGTCGAGCGGTTGAAACGATAGGTACGCATCTAAAGTGCATCTCTTCCGCCCATTGTCGGATCCAAGACAGTTAGTTGACGCATTCTGTAAGGGAGGCAAGCAATCGAACTGCAAATGTTGATGCAAAGAGAGATGGAAATCGGGTTGGGACGGCTCGGTTCCGTGCTCCGCCACTAGCGCGGCTTGGCGTTGCGGCACGGTCTGCGGGTGAACCTACCTATCGGTCCTCCACGAATCCTTCAATCCATCGTCCATCACCACAAGTTTCTTGTCCGTACTCTGGATTCGATCCTTTCGCTACGCTCGCACCTATATGATTACAACTAGCGTTTATCAGGCAGGTGCAGCTTCCAGCTCTTGTCCCGGGCGGTAAGCTCGTGGCAAGCCTCATTAGCCACTCGATGGCCTGTCAACGCCGACAAGTTTCCCCTGACATCTGGAGTTGGTCAGGGCAGGCAGATAGGCTCCCAGACGTCCACCGACTAACACACGCACTCTGAATGTTGCTTATCGATTCGGAAATTGAATAATGCGTGCGACACGTCGCTCGGAGAGTATCTGGGACGGGCATCTCGCATCAGACTTTTGCTACGCTAAGAGCATGGATCCATCAAACACGGCGCGGCGACACGCAATGAGAGTTCCTTCAGCTGTGCCTCTTCCTTCTCATTGTTGCAATCAAAGTTGCCGCGACATGAGACTGCAATCCATACACCAGGATTCTGGCACGTTGAGATCCACTGTACCGCTGACGCGGTCAAGAAGGATGACGGACGACTCTTATACCTGATGCTGGGTGCACTGTTTGTAGCAATAGACCCCATTGTCTACCCTGGGCGTCCTTTCCTTGCCAGTACGTTGCCCCTCCAGTTGGCACTACTCTTTCATTCTTCAGAGTCACTGTTATGACTGTCTCTACTCACGAATCCAATGACGGAGGCTCGAGCGCATCGTTTCCACAGACAACGGTGCGGGTAGTTGGCTATGTATCCATCTCCATAGTGTCAGTGGCTATAATAGCCCGATGCTTGCTGCAGTATCTGCGACCGAGAAGAATAACTGCACAAGACTGCTGCATGGCTTTTGCGTACGTTCTTTTTCTTGCGCAATGCATACTCTACATTGTCCTGTCGCCCATACGGGGTAAAGTGCAGGAGGTAACGGAAGGCAAGATGCCACGCTACCCTGAGCTTCCTTATCATGTCTATCTCACCGGCAGACTCATTTTTCCTGCCTTGATGTTCTTCTGGGCCATCCTATGGACTGTCAAGTTGGGCCTGCTTCTTCTTTACAGGAAACTAACTGTCGGGCTGCCGAGGGTGTACAATCGGATGTGGTGGCTCCTTGTCGTTTTCTGGGTCATTGTGAGTTTCCCCCTACATCTTGACAAGAAAACCACTGTATGCTGACATGACAAACAGTCACTCATTGGAAACTATGTCGCTTTTCTCACATCTTGCGTATCACTGCACAGCTTCTTCGATGGATCTGGAGGTTGCAACAACAGAGTTAGGCAGTTCGTCAGCATTTGGTACTCTTTCGGTGCGGATACGATCACCAATATCATGCGTAAGCACTCTCGGCATCAAACCGCACGCTTCGAAATCGCTGCTGACGATCCCTAGTCATCGCATTTCCTTTGCGTCTTACGTGGAACCTTCAGATGCCGCGCACGCAGAAAAATGCTATCATCGTCTTATTTGCCAGCGCAGTATTTTGCATCTTGATCGCCACTCTACGCGCTGCCAATGTCACTGCGCATACTATCAGGACTGGCAAGACGATGGACGGTACATGGCTTGCAGTATGGAGTATGGCTGAGACAGCTGTCGGTAAGTCGCCTATGTGTCTTTTAGCTTGATCTGCTCCGTTGATCCAGTCGCTCAATACTGACACGAGTTAGCCATTTTGATCGGGCTTTGCCCCTCTTTCGCCGTCCTTCTCAACTCGAATAGCAGAACAACTCAGAAAGTCCATGGATGGAGCTACAACCTGCGTACCGTCGGCAGTGATTCAACACGCCATAAGCACAAGACGCCTAATGGATTGGATACTTTTTGGACGAACATACACGGTAGCTAGGAAGAGCTAGCAGGAAAACAAGATGGTGCATCTGTCACTACGACAGCCGACCAAGATGAAGAAGGCCCGGGCATGGCTAGATGAGTGCGGACAAATCATGGGAATAATGGAAGTTCGAGCTAGCAGCAGCTAGCACACCTGAACAGGCGCGGGGTATCACGTGGACGTAGCATGGCCCATGGAGTATACAACGTGTCGAACTCGCGTGAAGGTACATGTAACGACTATGCATGACCTCTATGTCATGTTTCATACTCTACTGCCGCACTACAAATCGTTGCGACTCAGCCCTCCGTCTTCTTCACGACGTTAAAGACAGAAGCCAGTCTGGCGCTAGCGAGCCACATTCACTTCGTTTCTGGGGTCCACACTTAGCTTGTTTGGTATATCACGGGTTCTAGCGCACTCCGCGAACTGCAAGTGACGCCGACTTCTCTACAATAGCCAACTTCTCTTGATTCGCGTTTGCGATACAACCTAACGTGCTCTGGTTTCAACCACCCCTTCCATAACCTCTCCAAGCACCTCTCTAAGAACTTGCGGCTGTTCTTCCAGCGCACCTACATCTTCAGGCTAACACATCCCAGGGCTTTACCTCACATAACCGAGAGACTTTCGGTCAGCCGAAAAGATGAGCGCCAATCAGGACTACATGACGCCAAACGACCATCTCCAGCAGTCCCTCCAGAACACCTCCGCATTTGAAGTCCTGGGCCACTTCTGCGGTATACCCGCTGTGGGCTCTCCCCAACGACTCAACGAGGCCGCCGTCGTCTGTATCGACGCAGAGTGGTGGCAGAAAGAGCCCAAACCCACCACCGAGCTCGGAATCGCTGAGCTCATGCAGAAGGGACTGACCCCAACTATCCACGCCGAGAATATCCTGTCTAGCATCCAAGTCGCGCACGCCCGTATCATCCAGAACGCGCACCTCATCAATAGATTCCCCGGTGCCGGAGACCCCGAGAACTTCCTCTTTGGCAAGACCAAGTTCGTCACTATGGACGAGGTGAAACAAGTACTCATCAATACGTTTGTGCGACCGCGCGAGTATGGAGACGGGTCTGACCTGCAGCCCATTATCTTGGTCGGTCACGCGGTAGAGAACGAATTCGAACACATGCAGCGCGCGTTCGGCGTCGACCTGCTGAGCTACGGTACTATCGTCAAGGTCATCGACACGCAGCTCATGGCGCAAGAACTGGGTATCAAGGCACCACGAGGACCTTTCATCGGACTCAAAGATCTCCTCGCGCACTTCAACATGGTCGTACCCAACCTCCACACCGCCGGCAATGACGCAGCAGCTACGCTCATGGCCGCTGTCTTACTTACCCTCAAGCCGTGGATGTATCCAGACGTCCCCGGCTCGCCACCCGCCGTCGTCCAGGGTCGCAGTATGTCAGAAGTGGTGGCTGGAGTCATGGAGATGGGACAGTCGCTGTCGCCGCCGCCCTGGGGAGAGCTGGTGTACTGTATTCGATGCGATCACAAGAGTCACCTCGCCAAATCCTGCTACACTGCTCTGACTTGTCAGAACTGCAGCAACTCGGGCGTCAAGAGGCTGTTTGGTGCGCGGAACACACATAAGACCACCAGGTGTATGTATCAGTACTTACCGATACCGCCAAGGGACTATGGATTTGGAGGGCAGTAGATTGAAGAGGTGTACGGGGACAGAGACGAGAGATGAGATCAAGGAAACGTTTGAAAGGACTACCGGTAGAACACCCAGGTAGCTACGCAGCTATGAATGAAACCATCACACTGGCGTACAAGTCAGACCCCACCCTGGAGCCTACATTGACCGTGGGCTACCCACTTTGCATGTGTTCATCTTGGTTTAGGCTCTAGACATGTTCAGTCCCTTCTTTGGTTGACGTGACCGCAGCCTTGTCCAACCTCTGCCTTCATCACCGCTACATGAATCAACGACTAATAGTGACACTGACGATATCCACATAGCTGCCCTCATACCTCCCGCTCCATCTGCTCAACGAGGCCCAAACGCACACGACCCCTCCATATGCGTCCCAGCATTCTTCCTCCTCCACCCCTGCACTGCACATTCACACCTCCTACACTTCAGATCCGCATTGTGACACTCCATAAACCCATGCTCGTAACTTCCGCACCTCCAGCAAAACACTTCTACACCAACAGGCGGCGCCGGCGTGGGCCAATTCATCAAGCTCTGCACCACGAACATCGCAGACTTGGAACTTGACTGGCCCACCCGCCCTGGCTTTGCCTTCGCATTCTGTAGAGACCCATAGAGCTCGAAACGGAGGGTTGAGAGGATAGCGACGATGGTGGCGTACATGGCTGCGTTGCCGCTGTTGTCGGAGTGATATACAGGGATGCTGAACTGCCTGAGGAGGTATGCGAAGTCGGCGTCGGCGTGACGAGTGATCTTCGATTGCTGGGGTATGATTTGCGCATCGAGACTCGCTACCGTGGTATCCAGAAGGGTTGGGTCGAAGTCGAACGCCGTCTTGCGTACCCTGCTGATGCTGCTGTTGGAGCCGAAGGACATGTATATGATGGGTCGGTAGCCAGAGTCCTCGTTCTGCTCGTCCATAGGCTGGTGCCAGATGTGCTCGAGCAGGACAAGAGCTTCTTGTTGGGACACATAGACCGTGGTGCCGAAATGGAAAGGATCGAGACCGGTGGCTGTAGCGTCGAGGTGCGCGGTGGAGCGGATGACGAGGTGGAGACACCATACTTTGCGTAGCAAGTCTTCTGCGTGCGGGCCGGCCATTATAGGCTGTCCTTGATTGATGCTAGATCGGTCGTAGGTGGTGATTCCAAGCTCGGTGAGGCGATACGGTGGGTGAGCTGACCATTTGCGGTGGAGGACGACGAGGACAGCGTCACGAAGTAGGTTTGGAGCAGTTGTCGACCTTCTGAGGTATTTGTGCAGGACATCTTTGTCTGGTAGCGCAGCCAAGGCGTTGCGAAGGGTTGCTAGCTTTGCTGACGTGGATTTTGACATGACTTTCAAGCTGCGCGATGTCCATGGGTAGCAGAAAATAAGCGGCAGGAAATCTGTGTAGGTGAAGCGTTCGTCCGTTTGATGCGGCACTTTAAGAGACTAGTGCCATTGGAGATGAAGCTGACAGTGAGAGTGAAAGTGAAGATGAGAATGAGGTTGAATTAGATTCTGGTTTTCGCATTCTGCTGCTGCTGAGCGCAGCACATCTTTCTCGTTGCAGTCATGGCCTTGTGTAACCATCACGACCGTAATCCAGTCAAGCCTGAGTCTTTTAGACTTTTTTTTGATGCCGAAGGAAAGTGCATTGAGTTTGCATCTCGTTGCTAAATGATTGTGTACGCCATCATAGCTTGTGGCTTTACTTGTCAAGGTGTTCTTGGCTTCATCGTCTGCACGTTTTGGTGACTCAAAGGGAGCTTTGATATCAGATCGCGGTTATCGGCTGACGAAAATTCATCGATCTGAATAAGATTTCACCGCTATGATGGGTGTGCCCGAAGACGCGACCTTGGTGCTCTCCATCGCGGAGGTATGAGGAGAGAGGATTTCCCGAGGTCGGCTGGATGGTAGCGCAGCCGCTAATCCATGAATGGCCTAGCTCTAATTACCCTTACTAATCCCAGCGCATCCCCGCCATAGCTCCAACCCTCAAAGTCTGATCTCTCCAGCCTCATAATTGTCCATTGTCGAGATAGGCCGCCCACTCAAATTTCATTATGTCGTCAGCGCCACCCAGAACCATAATTGATCTTCCGATCGAACTCATCGAGATGATCGGAATGAATCTCCTTGAATATGCTCCATACAACGATTCCGTCGCACCAGTCATACCGCGATTACTGGTGGTGAGTTGCCAGGCAGTGTACAACACCCGTCTAGCATGTCGAGGTCTCAGTAACGCTTTGAAAAAAGCGTTCCTAGAGGTCCTACATGATGTACCCTTCCAATGCACTGAGGAGCATCTGGGCCGTTTGACGCGATTGTTGCAGCTTCCCTGGGTGTCGCAGTCGTTCAAACAGCTCACTATCGGCGGTGCCAAGATAGCCAAAACACCCATACAACGATCCCGGGTGGTCTGGATACAGGACCATCTGGCGGACGCTTTCAAGACAATTCTCAGCATTGCGCCTCGTTTGGAAAGCATTAGATGTGTCCCAATCTTTGAGTCTTTTAAGCCAAACGATCCCCGTGACTCTTATGACAAAGACGTCGCCAATGAAACTATTCCAGAACGAAGGCAGGGTCCCTTCCGCTCTATAGACATCTTTGGAGTACGTCAAATCACCCATCGTTTCCACAGATAGTCTCAAAATAGAGGCTAACACGTGAACGTAGAAACTTTACACATCGATACACGAAAGCGGACACGCGGAAGCTCTTAGGTCGCTTTTGTTAGGATTCGACTACAGGGGAACACACAGAGTCTCAGCGCCGTATGAGATATCGTACCGCGGTCGAATAAAACTCTCCCCGTTCCTTGCGAAGCCACTACCCCATCTCCAACACCTCGTCCTCGACTTGGGATGTCTACGATACGGCGCTGGCATTTCCAGTTCGACCCGTATGCCAGTCCTGGAGTCGTTGACGATCGTATACACAACGTTCCACAATAACAGCGAACGGAATGTCGGGCCGTGGCCGGAGGGAAACCTGGACCTTCTGGCAAAGACTCAACCTCGACGGCTCGTGCTCACCAGCTATAGGTACATCACTCGAGAGGTACACGAGCCTCGAGAGAAGATTCTTGCTATTGTCCGTGCATTCAGCCACAGGCAAGGGCCACTACCGTGCTTGGAATTGCGCGACATGGATGTCGAATTGGATTACCATCGGGACGAACGGCCGATGCCAGCAGATACTTGGAAGTTCCCGGGGGACTTTCGCATCGCAGAGTTGAAGATTGCAAACGTGACGTGGTACCGACATGTGATCCATCGTGGCAGGTCAGAGCGCCGTGGCTGGTGCGAGACGGGTTGGGAACTGTTTCCTCAAATTTGTGACGTGTCAGAAGTCGTACGTGTACGCGTGTGTGACGGGTCGGAGCCCATTGAAGAATGCTTTCTCGAAAGACCATATGAAGATTTGCATATTGATGGCAATAGCACGGATCATGATACCGAGACAGATCGCAGCACCACCGAAGACGGATTCGATGATTCAGACCGGTCCACAGACGAAGACGAAGATGACGACGAAGACGATGACCAAGATGAAGACGAAGATGACGACCACGACAATGACGCAATGGACGAGGCATAGGCTATGATGGTTATGCATAGCCACTGCTTTCGATTCGATACAAGGGGTCCATGTGCATAGTGTTGGCGCAGCTTCACGTTCGGTGACAGCTTCAACCTCCGCCAGGCTTCTTCAGCGCTCCACCAAGAATACTCGGGTCAAGCATCTTGGCTTCAGCGACGTCGACACCACAACGCACCCACATGCTGCTCCAAAGCGCACCGACTGCTCTTTCTTCGGGCATGAAAACGACTGTATTCACGTACGATCGTGTCGTGTTATAGCAGTCTGGCATGTTGAATAGTTGCGCCTCGCAGTTGTCGCCTTTGTTCGAATAGAACACGCCGCATCGCGCTTCGCTTGGGAGAGTGATGCATGTGCCGTTCTTCCATGTTTCGAGGGGCGGTGGGAAATACGTCTTCTGCAAGAGCTCGCCGCGGCAGTGTTTAGGGCCGCCCGCGCCGGAGTATGTAAGGGCGAGGATCGGTATCTGTGGAGTGGTCGGCGGCCGATGCTTAGGCGCGACGGACGGTTTTGGCGTAGCAATAGGCCCCAAGACACCTTCAGCACTCCAACTCGCGCTCGTTTGTGGTTCCGGTGTGAAGCCAATCATCCCGTCCTGGGTTTCGGTCATCGTGGTGGGTACGAGGGTCGCGCCGGACACGATGCTGCTGCCGTTGTACACATCGCCGCGGTCGAAGTCCGTGCCGTTCAACAGCGCTTTCGCCGCGACGATATCATCGCCATCTCCGACTCTTGCAGCTTGCGCGAGGTTGATCTGTATGACTGGTGTGGTAGGTGCGCGTACTTCGATGGCGGTCGCTAGCGAGATTGCGATGAAGAGGAGGAGGGAGACGGACGATGCGATGAGGATGATGCGCCGCGGTATGGACGACATCGCGGTGGTATTACATTACTTTTGGAGATTTGGGAGGTTGAAGAGGTATGCGACAATGTCGAAGTTCGTGGGCGACGCCAAGGAAGCGTCGGGGGTTGCTACACTACGCGTTTCATCCCCACGTCCTCCCCAGACATCGTCGCAGGCTTGCAGGCAACTTCACCATACTTCCCTGACAGCTGTATACAGATTCTTTACTACATTCGGATGTATGATGTTGCGCGAGTGTGCAATCTCGATAGAACAGCGGCTTAGACCGATATCTGTAGGTTCAGTTACAAATATATCCCCTGACCCTTATACAGCTCCGTACCAGCTTTCATGGGCTATCATTGCCATGTAGCGAAAGCTGCACTTACGATTTGGCCTTGGCGCTCCAATGAAAACGGCAACGGCCGTATTCTATTCTACAACAGAGCAAGAGATTCACTGGAGTGACAGCCATTGGTCTAAGCTCATGACGATTCTTCTGGTTTTGACATGTATACACAGACGACTGGGTACTAATCTCCTGATCACTCGCTGCTGCCTATGCACTGGTCTGTCCGCTGAGCGATTTATGTCTCGGTTATCTCCTGTCGACTATACTCAGCCACCCTCAACCCAGAGACTCGTCTACCCTGGTAAAATACCCGTTACCGACGATCAACCTACGCCAAACTCATCTACCTCTCGATAGAAGTAGGTGTGGATAACACCCCACCCTCGACTCCAGACATGGCTGCCGAACTATTGGACGCAAACCGACGAGCGCTAGCGTTAGCCCTTAAGAAAACTGACGCCAACAATTCGAACACATCTACCGCTCGAATTGAGATGATGAAGGCCGAGTCTAGATATCATTCGCTGAAGCGTCGCCAAAAGGCACTGCATCGTGAAGAGGCTACTGCTGCTCGAGGATACGGCCAATCTTGGTGCCAAAGCTTCTCTCAAAGCCTCCTTGATAAGCTCCCTCGCGAGTTGCGAGATATGATCTACGATCACCTTCTCCCTCATTCAGCAGAAGTATCACTCCTGGGACAGGATTGGCGCGTTTCCTTCTGCCCTAGTCAGACGTTCGGCTCGTGGAACGACAGCGAACTCGATCCCATCCCTCATTATCTAACGAGTGAGTTTATGGGCACTTCCTTCCAGAAAGAGATTATGGAGGAACTCCACAGACACGCACAATTCCGTATCTACCACCCAAACGATGTGGAAGAGTTTCTGGAATATGGCCTGCCGCTAGCATCACTTCCGCTGCGGGCTTTCGACTTCGTTCGCTCACTCACTGTGCTGCTATCCTTCCAAGCCCATCAGGACGTCGACAAACCCAGGTGGCGCAGAACGGGACAGTACGATCTTAGGCACAACTCTGGAGGAGATCGTCAGAACTTGGAATCTGTCGCTACCAATCATACCTTCGAGAAAAAGGTCAAAGTACTTGCTATCATCGCCAAAATCAAGCAATTCAACAAGCTCGAACTGCATATCTTGATTCGCACCTGGACGCTTACAGGAGCGAGAGGCTTTGAGCGAGCTCTAGTTCCTTTTGTGCACGATCTGCAAGACCGCGGAGTGAAGGTTGACGTGGAAGTTCAGCCATATCGACGTGATTCCCGTCGTAACACTGAGATGTACTCTGGCTGGATGTGGGACTTTACCCGTCCGGAGTCGCGCTAGAAAAGCCACCGACTCAAGACTGGTACTTTCGTAAGTAATTAGCCTCAAGGATTCATTTCACACGCTTACCTTTCACGTCTAGAACCTGTCTTGCATACATTGCGACTATCGAAATTGTCGAAGCTCATTTCGTGTCGCTCTGACTCAACACAACAACGTAAACTCCACGCAGTCAGTTATCGAGAGATGACTTCAGGATTATGCTCATGGTGTGCTCTCGCCCGCCGTCTCATGACAGCATCTGGTAGGAAAGCTCTTGATGTATGAGGCAGTACGAGGAAGGTCTTAACACACGAGGCTAGAGATAAACACGCTGCTTCTCTATAACTTGGGCGCATTGGATTTGTAAAATAAAGAACATCCACATTACTATAACAGCCGTTTGAACACGTGATATGGTTGCTGATTGCATTGCTTCCTTCGACGTACAGCTGCGAATACAATGTGAACCCGAACGTAAATTTGAAGTGGTACTACATTTCAGACAATGATAGGCAACGCACGAGCCCTGTACCATGTGAGATACGATGATGCTACCGCCCTCTGATCTCGCTGATTTCCGATAAGTCGCGCCGCACTACTGGCCCACCAAGTACGTATGCCTACAGTGCCCACATCTCGCTTCTCAGTTGTCGTTATTCTGGAATTTTAGTAGATACTTCTTGAAGCTAGTCCCGAAGATGACTTACAAACGCATCAGTAACCAAGCTCTTCATTTGACGCGTGGAGAGAAGCATGGTACTGTCATAAATGATTTTTTCCCGCTCAGTTGGGTATTGGTACATGTTCGCGCTGATGTACCGTACGGTCACCTTGCAACCCTTTTCCACAAGCTCTTGGATGTGCGGAAGCAGCACTGCTTTGTATTTGCTAATCGTCGACGAGTCTAGGACTTTCACCTTGAGCTTGAGTGTAAATTTTGACACCTGATCAAGCTCCTTGAGAGTAGTGAGCCAGCTCAGCTGACTCTCGTAGTTTTCCTTTTTCCAGTTGTCTTCTTCCTTGCTGTACCAGATCCCTTCGTTGGAACAGGCGATGTCCATAGACACAATTACTTTGAGCGTTCGGATGTAATGTTCGGGTTGACAGGATGGATGAACCATCAGAGGACCATCTCTCAAAAATTGGGCCACGTCCTTGACATGTCCCACCTTATAGATGGCATGACGGTGGAAGAGCTGGGCAATTTCCACGGCGAACTCCTCACCCACGAACTTATCTCGAAAGTAGTGTGCGATTTCATCGTCGTTACCACGGCGTTGACTCCGTCCGCGACGGTCGATGGGTTGAAGGTGAAAGAAGTGATCGTTCATTGTGTTTGCCGGCAGAGGGACCTCAATCGGATAGATGGTGGCACTCGGAGAGTCGCCAATAAGGTAGAGGTAGACTTCATCTCGCAGCTCCCGAGCAGTGACTAACTCCAAGAAGCGTGCAGCAAATTGACGATTCCATGCGCGCGAGCAGTCATCGGTTATCTTCTTATACTTACTAAGAAGAAGTTTTATGTCAGCCATCGATCCATGACGCTGGGCGGCCCTGCACTTACGTTTCTAAACCCTGCTTCTCATGTTCAAGCGCACTTTGCGTAGTTCGAAGTGCATCTAGCTGCTTTTGCCGCTCTTCGATCTCTCTGGCAGTGGTATCACTTCTCCAAATGTATAGTCAGCTTCTTACTACAAAGACCAAAGAAAGTTGCTTACATCTTCTGGGCTTTCTGCAATTTCTGTGCAAGGCTGCGAGACTGTCAGATCCTTTAATACTGTTTGTGGGTATCTCTCATGCCAACTCACAGCGAAATTACCTGAGACTTGGTGGTGAGTCGATCCTTCGGGGCCATTTCGTGAATGCTCCGTTGTTCAGGTAGTGTAGTGGCAAAAGTTGAAACGACAGAGATATTCCAGACGATTGTGTTAATCTATATAGATTTATCGCGATGTACAGTTGACGTGTGCTCAGTGTGTAACGTGACAGAGCCGCAAGCTAAGTAGGTGCATGCGTACTATGGTTTAGGCAAACACTGGGCTTGACTTAAATGCGGGCGGCGTGAATAATGAGTCCAGTCTAGTCATGACCCTCTTCGCAGAATGTACTAGCTTGGGGAGAACGAGACGACTCAGCGAGCATTGAATTACATCAACAAACTAAACATAAACATTCGTTCAAGCATCCCCACCCTCAGCCTTCTCCTTCGCCTTATCCAAATCCAACGGCACCCTAACAACAATCTTACCCCTCGCCCTCCCCGTCTTCAACTTCTCAAACGCCTTAGGCGCATCCTCCCACTCAAACACCTCATCAACCACAGCCTTGACCTTCCCCTCCTTCATCCACCCTCCAATCTGGGTCAACGCATCCGACGACGGCTTCGCCATCAACAACTGATAGCTGTTCTTGCCGCCGCCCAAAAACCCGGGCAGCAGCATATTTGACCCAACGTTCTTGATGCTAGCAACGCTCATCCCCGCGCCGATCTGGACAAACTTGCCGGCTGGAGTGAGGAAAGCGGATGCGGCTTTGTAGAGGTTGGGTGGTGTACCGATGTTGTCGACGACGAGGGTGTAGGTCTGGTCTTTGGAGGAGAGTGTTTCGATGACATCGCTGGTTTTGTAGTCGATGACTTCATCGGCGCCTAGGCTCTTGCAGAGGTCGACGTTGGGTGTTGAGCAGGTGGTCGTCACGTGGCAACCCAGCGCTTTCGCGATTTGGATGCCGTACACACCCGTTCCGCCTGAGCCGCCGTTGATGAAGACTTTGTCGCCGCTTTTGACGTTTGGGGCGATGGCTTGGTATCTGAAGATGGGGTTAGCATGGCTTTCAGCTTCCTAGTAACCTGCGCGGCCTTACTCGGTCAGCCCCACGATGCCGACGCCTGCTGCGTCTTCGACCTTCACGCCTTCTGGTAACCTCGCCAGCATTTGTCTATCCACGGCTACGTATTGCGCCATGCTTCCTCCTGTCAGCGCACCAACTTTTGCGCCAAAGACGAATTCGCCAATCTGGTACTCGTCGACTTTCTTGCCTACTTTGGCGACCTTGCCGCAGAAGTCGGCACCGGGGGTGATGTCGGAGCCTACAAGTCGCAGAGGCATTGGCCCTTCAGTGACTTTGTGGTCGACAGGATTGATCGCCATGGCGTGAACTTGGACCAGAATCTGCTCATCATGAAGCACTGGTTGTAGCGCGGCCTCGTTGATCTGGAGGTTCTTCTCGATGCCGCCTTTGGTGCTGTTGTACTGCCAGGCCCTCATCGTGGACGCCATGTTGCTGTTTGATCTGAACGGAGCTTGTTGCGATAGATTTCCGATAGAATTGATGCCGCCGATGCGCGCTGTCCTTGTTATCTTATAGCGTGGAGACAGGCATGCGTCATGACGATTTGCGTTGAGCGGGGCAAGCGCCACCACCGCCTGTGAGCACGAGCTTTGTGAGTAGACACCCATCTATCGGAGCTCCTTTCAGGCGACCGAAGAGATCGCGCGGATGGAGCCTGGGTAGGACACCTACATCGTGGAATCCATTGAGGTGGGTATGCCTCCTTGCCCAATGGGTTGGCATACTTGCGCTCGGTCGATCAAGGGGCATGCCCACATTGTCACCTAGCCCGATCGGGCGCATTGTGCGCAGCGACAGCAATCTCATCATGAGTTCCGGAAAGAGATCAAAATTAAGATATGGGATACGAGCGAAGTCATTGTTTGTGTCACGATGGACTTTTCAATTGATCGGTCCTGCACGTCGACGAGGAGCTGGAGGCCTAGCAGCCACAGCTCAGGCCGCCCTTTCGCCCTGCATGAAGCCTCTTACGCGTATGTGACAAACATCTGCTCAAAGCCAGTGACGTTCCAGACCCCAGTAACGGTGTTGAGCGTCAGGTTATTTGGGGTTGTGGGACCACGTTGGAGCGCCCCACTCTCGACATGACCGCCTGAAGCAACTACAGTTCCGTTCGTCCTTTCCAAATGGTTGGCACCAGCCTTGACGGTGAAATTCGCAAGGCTGATGTCGAAGGGGTTGCGAGATGCGACGGATGGAGAGCCTAGACGTCGTCAGCATGTGAGTCATGGTAAAGGTCATCATGTCTCGACTTACCGTAGTACTGCGCATTGAGCTCCTCGGGCGAGATGAACAGCTCGTAGTATCCTCTGTAGTAGCCTTCAGTCCACTGAAGCTCTCTGTTATCGCGCACAAGAGCTGCGGAGCGGTCGCTCGAGTTTGCGATAGATCTACCAGCGCCATAACCGCTGGAAGAGACGGCCGTGCCAGCAAACTCGACGCCAATGGCACCAGCACCAGTAGCTTGATCATATGGAGTCTCATCAAGCCAAACCAGATCAGACACCCAGTTGGCATGAGAGTCGCCAGCCAAGAAGGCAGTGTTCGGGATCTCGTTACTGTACAGATGATGAAGAGTGCGGTTGCGGTTGGCGGTGTATCCGTCCCACTGATCGGCGTTCAGCTCGTTGCTGTACACTGCGCTGTTGTTCATTCGGGAGAAGATGATCTGGTTGCCAATGATCCTCCAGGTAGCACCGCGTTCATGCGACTCGGAAAGCTGATTGTAGAACCAATGTTCCTGGCGGCTACCCATGAGCGAGCGGCCAGCGTCATCCTTGAGATCCTCGATGTAGTCGTCGTTCCAGTTGAGTGTCGTAATGGATCGGTCGTAGTTGCGGGTGTCGAGCATGATCAGGTCGAAGAGTTTGCCCATCTTGAAGTTGCGCCAGATGCGGAGGTTGTCATCCATGTCGACCTGGCGAATACTGCCGTCGTCGTTAGCGACATCAGGAACGGCCAAAGCGAAATACTTACGGCATCCACTCGAAGTAGGCGCGGACAGCGTTCATCTTCCTGGAGTCAACGCTCACTCCTCCGAACTTCTTGAAGCTTTGTTCAGTGTTGTTCATGCCGCTAAAGCCATCCCGATAACCGTTGTTTGCAACCTCTGTCCATCCGTTAGTTGAGTAGAGGGGTGCCATGCCACACAACATACCATGGTCATCCCATGTCGGAATCCAAGCAAAGTTCTGGTGAGCAAGGCGAAGGTCGTCATCAGTGCGATACTGGCCAATCCTCGTTCGGTAGTCTTTGAGACGAATTAGTAGCTGTCAGATCCAATGATCAGTTGCCTACGAACCGTAAAGCGTGACGATCTCCCGCGACGGGTTCGTGGCGCGCGGGTCTTGGCCGAGCTTGCCCTTGGTCGACTCATAGATGTAATCACCAAGATGAACCTTCATCTCCTGATTAGCAGAGTCAAAAATGCGCGTAGTCATCATACTTACGAAGAAGTCAACTTGATCTTTCCTGGCAGCATTGCCGTACGCGTTGAAGTAGCCGTTCTGCCAGTTGGAACAGGAGAAGATTGCAAGACCAATTTTGGAAACATCATCGTTTTCGTCAGGGCTGGTCTTAGTTCTGCCGAGTGGGCTCTTGTTGGAGCTACCACAAACGTTGAACTGGTAGTAGTACTGGGTGAATGGGGACAGGTTCTTTGCTTCGATCTTCTCAGGGTCAGCTTATCACCCGACATACCCCTGGCTTAGATCTTACCTTGACGGTGAAGTCGATGTCGGAAGTGGTGTATGCTTGGCCTTGATCGACGATGCTGGAGAAGTTGCCGTCGGTACCAACGCGGTAGTCCACGCAAATAGGGTTTGGTGAGGCCTTGATGTACTTCTCCGTCTCGTGGTTGTAGAAGGCTACATTACCCGTAACAGTCACGTTCGATCTGTCGTTCTCGAGAGATGGCGCAATGCGTGTCCAGAGAATGACCGAGTCGGGGTAAGGATCTCCAGAAGCGACGCCATGCGTGAAGCTTAGCTGAGCCGGATCCCACGGAGTCGCCCGCTTGATGAGGCTTCTCTTCGCGACCTTCGGCACATCAATGCCAAGGCCTTCGTGTCGGCGAGAAGGCGAGTGGTAATTCAGGTTGCCATCGAAAGATGCACACACGAGCGAGGCTAGAGGCGCCGCTGCAAGAAGGATTGAAAGCATTGCGAGGATCGAAGAAGCTTCGGTGGCTCTCTTCTTAGTTTTCAAAGTCCGGAGACTTCAGAAAGCTTAAGTACTTCCATCGCACTTCAACGTGCCGTCCTTCGCGTACGATTTCATCGCCTTCGTACTACTCCGGCCACCAACATTACCGCATCGTGCATTCAGTACAGTTCTGACAGCAGCTGTGGCCAATCGCATAGAGTGCATTGTAAGTGTGTAAAAGAGTGCCTGTTGATCGTCAACCGCGACATATGCACGATGCGCATGTGCCGGGAGGATGAGCTGAGATTGGCCGAGCGCGACTTCATCCCGCTGGACAGGCTAGCCCGTTGTGGGGATATGCAGCGCGTCGAACGTCGTTGATCCTGGCATGACATACAGTGCGTGAGGAGTCAACGCGACGATGCGGAACTGTAAGGCGCAGTCTTTGGGGTGACAGGAGAAGAGGGGTGGAGGGTTACTTGGCTTTCCAGCTCCCAGTCGGCGGAAAAAGATGGCGCTAAGATTAGAAGGGTTTAGCGCCAACCGTGCCGCATGCTAGCCCTGGAGAACTCCATCGTCCATTCCTTCGACACCCACCCCGTCTAGCTTTCCGGAGAACTCCTGGAACTCTCTCTCCTTCCTGACCTACACTTGCTGTACGTACGAGTTGCAGTGCAGATCTTGCCTTTCTTTCGATGCCCAATTTTCCGCTTCTAAAGTGCTTGCTTGCTTCTCTATCTTGATTCAACCAATCATTGCATCGTTCACACCCCGCTGTACACGTTCCCGTGTTATCCACGTTGCATCGTCGGAACTGCCATTCGCGCAAGAGCTATCACGGCATCGCTGATGTCGTTGTACCTATACCGACCACGGAATGTTTAAACACGGAACATTACTGCTGCGTGGGAAGCCCCCCGGCTTGCCTAGACCCTTCACGCTATGCAATGCGGTACCGCTTCATAAAAGTACCAGTCCCTGTCTTCTTCCTGGAGTTCGTATGAAGCACACCATCTTCTCCAGGGAGGTGTATCAGCCTTTACCCTTTTCCAACCGGCGTGAGCTCCGGGACTATTACATTACGAAAGAAATGAAGACTAGAACGATCTACCTCTGCGGACCCAAGTTTGCCATTGAGCAGGATTATCGGCGATTATTAGAGGATCATGGCTTGAACCCGGGGATGACTCTGTCGACCTATACCTGGAAGGGGTTGACTAGAGGGGTTTACGCAGTCATGCCTACTGTGGAGGATGCGGCCCGAGCCGTCGCAAAGGTCGAAGGTGCACTCCTTTTTGACACCAAAGTCCTTGTTTGGCCCTATCCTGATGAAGGATTCTTGGACTCCAAAGTCTATCAGTTCGAGTGGGGCTGGTATGCTACGAGTGGGCCAGGCATCGAGAATATACGGTTGCGTGCACCTTTACTGTCCCCACCGGTCGATATATTTAGGCCGATTAAGGAGGGTGCGTTCTGCCTCCGTTGTGAAAGCAAATAAGCGTTGACTAATTTGGTTCAGCCCGCCAAGTAGTTGTGAAAAGTTGTCAGGGGTACTTTCGCGGCGTAAAAGCCAGGGACTTGCAAGTGGAAGTTTATAATCTGTTTCATTCTTTTGATTTGGAGTGCTTTGAGATGAACAAGCTGACATCGGGGGAATGGTTTATAGTTCTCAATTTCGTTGATGCTGAGCAAGCAGAGATTGCTCGAACGACGTACAGCACGTATACGTTACCGAGCGGTAATCGAATCAAGTGTGCATCTAACAGGGTGCCGAAGCGCTTTCTAAAAGATATGCCCTGGGAATCCAGTCGGAGTGAAGGGTGAGTCTCTTACCCGCACAGTTTTGGCCGCGATACTAATGGTGTCTTCACCAGGCGTGAGTCCCACTCCGAACGAGGTCTCGTCACGGGCAAAAACCTCGAGCATGTAAGCCATCATCCTTTTACTGTCGCCGCTCTTCAATACAGCGAAGTGGACATTGCTAACCCAAACAACAGCTGCAAGAGGATGTGTTTCGCAAGTGGTTGTTGGGCAAGAACGATCGAGGTCTCTGGGTTCCTGGGTATGTTCATGACAGTACAGCTGACTTATTCGTGACTAATGGCTGCAACAGGCACAAACATTAGACAAGAATTTATATGATCTCCACAAAGATAACACATCCCATCTAATCAACCTTATAAACAAGCTTAACACCCGAAACCTTTCCATCCTTCAAATCCTGCAACCCCTGCGGCACACCCTCCAACCCACTCCTCACCTCAATCGGATGCGTCTTCAGCTTGCCTTGGCCAAACCACTCCTCAGCCTGCTTCCAGAACCTAGCGCCAAACTCGTAATCCTCTTGACTAGCGCCAACCTTCTCGCTGTACGCTTCACCCAGCGCCGTGTAAGCAAACGTGAACTTGGTCTTCACATCGCTCCTCGGGTAGTTGTTCACTGGCAGGAGAGCAGACATGTGGCCGCCGGTGGAGCTGATAGCCGCAGCGGTGATGTCGAATGAGTTTCCTTCGGCGATGCAATCGAAAGCCAATTTGAGCTTGTCGTTGGTAGCTTCGCGGATCTTAGCGCCTACATCGGCGTCTTTGTAGTTGAAGACCTGGTCGGCGCCTAGTTTGCGGAGGAGGTCGAAGTTGTGCGGTGAGGATGTCGCAATGACTTCGCAGCCTGTGTGTTTTGCGTATTGGATGGCGAGGGTGCCGGTTGCGGTGGAGCCGCCGTAGATGAGAACGGGGGTTGGTGATTGGACCTTTGCAGGCGGGAAGGGTAGGCCGAGTTCTTGGTAGAGGCCTTGGGCTACGGTTGTGACGCCGACGCCTAGAGTGGCGGCATCTTCGAAGGACATGTTGGAGGGGATCTTGAGGTTGATTCCAGTCTTGGCTTTGACGTGCTCGGCGAATGCGCCGTTGGAGTGGTCTGCTGGGTCGCCTGGGATGTGTTAATAACCAGCTGCATTGTTGTTCAATGGTCGTCGTACCTCCGCGAACAAATCCAGCAATGCGGTCTCCAACCTTGTAGTGTGTTACATCCTTGCCAACTTCCTCAACTTCACCAGCATAATCGCATCCAGCAATAGCACCCGGCGCCGCGGCCCTATCGATGTTCTTCCAATCCGTCGGGTTCAACGCTACAGCTTTCGTCTTTACCAGGAGCCAATTCTCAGCGGGGAGCTTAGGGATCGGGACGTCATTGCGCAATTCAGATACGCCTTCAGAGACGTGAACGACTGCTCTTTGTGTAGACATGTTGCGTATGTGAAAAGAACTTGGGATTCTGGTATGTGAATTTCGAAACTTGGTTAGATGGGTGAAGATTGTTCTCATGGTTTATAAACCTAGACTGATTGAGATCCATTTCTGCTATGATGCAAGATGTACTAGTGGATTTGTAATGGGAGGGGACTACCGCGTCATGCAGCCTTCTTTAGGACTACCCGTGGACGGGCGGAGCGGAGTATGTTCGGCGAATTCTGTGGAGCATGCTGAGTATACTGGAAGGCCAGTGAATGTTGATTAATTGTAGTGCGTCGTGACATGGCATGCTATGGGCCGGTATGGCATGGCATTTGACACAATATGTGTGTGGTGAGTGCCGTTGTAGCAGTCGCTGACAGGAGTGTGATGGTCCAAGCTCGGACTGCGCTAACTTTGGCGCAAGGGTCCAGCATCGCGACAGCTCCACGCGTAGCTTTCCTACTCTATCCCCAGCATATACAATTGTCCTGAAGCTTGTCAAGTGCATAAACTCCGATTGCGACCATGGACGAACCTCAGCGACCGCCAACGCCTGATGACGAAGACATCAAGCTCAACTTCTTCCCCGACCCCCCGCCTTTCTACAAGCACTTCACCACCGAAAACCTCGCGCGACTCAAGGAAATTGAGAAGGAAGCCGCGCCCGAAGATGACGAAACGAAACCTTCGCCCTCGCATCCTGCAACAAGACTCACTGCAGAGCAAATCCTCGCCCTACCAACCGAACTCCGCTACCTGATCCCACCCGAACCACCCGCCGACGATGCCGAATTCCACGTCTTCGGCACAAAAGAAAAGGCAAAGGGCAAAGATGTCTTCCAGCAAAACATGGACTTCATAGCCGAGCAGCTGAAATGGCAAGACGTCTTCCCAGACTGGTCGTACGAGCAACTCTACCCTTCCTCCTCCACCGAACCCACCACCGACGACCCCTCCGCGCAACAGCCTACGGCGAACAACTCTGCGTCTCTCGACCGGCAGAACTACCTCTTCAGGTTCCTGCGAAGCATACTCATGAGTTATATATCGCTACTCGGCATCGTGGCAGCGAACCCGACGTCAGAGCAAAAAGACCAGAAACTCAAGGATATCATGACGCTGGTCGCGAATATGCATGCGCTTATCAATGAGTACCGGCCGCATCAGGCGAGGCAGACGCTGATTGCGAAGATGGAGGAGCAGGTGCGCAAGAAGAGGGAGGAGGTTGAAGGTGTGAGGAGGATGGGGGAGAAGGTCAAGGAGGTGCTTGCTGGATTCGGTGGGGTTGATGGAGAAGACAAGTCGGGTGATGGGGGTGAAGAGACTATTGAGGATGGTATGAGGGCAAGGGATGAGGACAGAAGGCGCGTGCAAAGGGGCATGTGGGAGGCTATTGGTGAGGTTGTGGGATAAGACGCGTCATATCAGGCAATCATCACGACGAATGTTAATATTACACAAGGCAGCGGAAGCTGGTGTCTGCTGTCGGCTCGCGATCCCCACACGAGATCTGCCCGTACCTGTGAAGCCGGCACATGATGCGTCTGCCGCATCAGCGCAAAGAAGCATCAGAGTATCTTTGATGGACGCCAAAGATGTATGAGCTCAGACCGACTGCGCCTAGTATACATTGCAAGCAAGCAGCCACACTGCTGGGGTCTGGCATAGTGCTGGACGTCTAGTCATGGATTGCTCTCAGCCATATCGAGAATATTTACACCCACCATGGTCCTTTCTTCCACATACGACCATAGGATCATGAAAATTAGGCTTCCCGTCCGCTCAGCCATATACAAGCATGATACCGGCGGATTAGTAGTTAGGTGGGTGACCACTAGCGAATCCCCGCTGTTGTATGTATTTGGTCTTTTTTGCCAGTTGCACCATCTTTTTGCTACTCTGGCCATGACGTCATGGCACTTGCCGTCCTGCAGCCTTCCAGGAACACCAATCCAGAACCTCCCCAGGGCTGGCCTACGATCGTTCTCAGCCACGTCCAAAGCCACATTTTTTTACTGATCAGCTGTTCCTCCGTCGTTCATCTCATTGTTTCGGAACTTCCCGCTGTCGCATGCGCCGGTTAATGTTGTGCTTGTGACACCGACGTAGGGCTGAACGGATCCCAAGGTTGGCACGCGCTCAGCCCTGGTGCGCAGACCGCCGAATACTCGATAAAGAAGGCAACCACAGCTGAGCTTTTTGGCAAATTCAGCCCCTGACCGACTGTCCTTCAGCCTACAAACGCCTAGAGATAAGCAAGTAAGACGGGGAGGACTGCTATTTATCCACACGCGACCGCGTCGTTTTCATCAACTCTCTACGCGCTTCTTTGGTTTATCAACTCACCTTTCGTTAACCTTCTGGTCTGCGCTGCGCGCAACTTTTCCTTACCAACTCTTCGCCATGCCTTCCACGACTTCATTAAGGCCAAGCAAACGCCTAGCCATCTTCTGCGACGGAACATGGGTAGGTCGCGAAACCCAAGTCGAAGACGCGCCTCCAAGCAACATCCGCCAACTCGCCAACATGGTCGGCGAAGTACAATACTCTACCGACGACAAGACAGCCGCAAAAGTCCACCACATCAAACCGCACAAGACAACCACCAGCAGCTCGACCCCCGACATCATCGCCGGCTACCAGGAAGGCGTAGGTCTTAACAAGACTTTCCTGCAATATATCTGGGACGGCGCAACCGCCTCCACCATCAGCGACGAATGCATAGCCGTATACCGTTTCATCGTCGAAAACTACACGCCCGACCATGAGATCTGGTTATTTGGATTTAGCCGCGGCGCCTTCACCGTGCGTTGCGTCGCCGGCATAATAAACAACTGCGGCATAATAAAACGACTCCCGTCATACTCCGACGCCGAAGTCCAACGTCTCTGCTACGAAGTCTTCCGCACATACCGCAGCAACCTCCCTGTTGACGCCCCCAAAAGCGAAGAATGCCAGAGATGGAAAGGCCTAGGCGATAGAGTCTGGCAGGTCAAACGGCCAATCCGTTTCATGGGGATTATAGATACAGTCGGCGCACTTGGCATCCCGCGCCTGAATGCCGGAATAGGATTCGACTGGTCCCCGTTCGAGTTCTTCGATCAAACCGTTTCCAGCGTCGTGCAACACGTGTATCACGCCCCGTGCCTGCACGACCGTCTGTGGATCTTCCAGCCTTGTCTCGTGTATCCCAACGAAGACGATGAAGAGGAGAAGGACAGAGCGGTGGTAAACCAACGCTGGTTCCCAGGTACCCACTACGACGTCGGCCGCATGACCTTCCGCTTCGTGCGACAAAGCCCCGCGAACTGGATCGAAGATGCACTGGGCTGGTTGCCGAATCTCCTCTCGCGGACTATCTATCCGAATGAAGTGCTTAGCGACGCGGTGTTGCGGTGGTTAGTACAGGGAGTACGGGATGTAGACAACGACTCTGCAACGCCGTTGATGCCTAATACCGAACAACACATCTCCATTCTCAGCACGCGGCTTGGCGAATCCTCGTTAGCATTGCCAAAAGAGCCTGCAGCGCCGAGTGCACGCACAGGAAGCGGCGATATCTACGGCGACGTCCTCGCCTATGCACCCGGGGGCGTGCTCTTCAGTGCTATTCAACGGACCTCCCGCTCCATTACTAGTGCTCTAAACAACATCTTCCCCCAACTCGGTGATAACCTGCAGGGGCTACTGGGTATCAAGACGCTCGTCGGTATTCTGACGGCGACGGCGGATCGACGCATACCGGGGACGCAGGCGGATGTGTATCCGTATATGGAAGAGGAGAGTGTGGTGGTTGAGGGGGGGAGGGAGGTTAGATTTAAGGTGGAGGAGTTGGCTAGACTGAATGAGAAGAATGAGAGGGGGGTGTTGAGGTATCCGAGTCAGACGCTTGAGGCGTTTTTGTTGTGGAAGAGGGTTTTTGGGAGGGAGGAGAATGTGTGAGTGAGTGATAGTTTGGTGATGAGGGGTCTTCGGCTTTTTTGTAGATATTGTGGTGGTGGTGGTAAGGGTACACATTGTTTCTCAATTGGCTTCAATATAGCTTGCCTTTACTTGCTCTTGTTCATCTGGAAAGCAGCTTCATTCGAAAACGCCTTCTTATCGACGACTTGATCCCTAGTAAAATATCTATTAGGTCCCTTCTATATTCTGAGCATTTACATCATCAACCTTAAAAAGACTCCGTCATCATCATCATCAACAGACCCACCACATCCCCGATAAAACACGATAGAGGCAAGACTTACTTCTTGCCACGGCCTCCGAAACCCCATCGGATCTGATTTGCCCATCTACCCTCAACACCAAGGTCATCAGCGCACTGCCAGACGAAACCAGGGTTCTTCTGAAACATGCGCCCGATGAAAGCAACGTCGAGGTTATCGTTCTCCAGATACCCGTTCGCTTGCTTGCCATCGGTGATACTACCCACGGTGCCGACCGCCATCTTGTCTCCCACCTTGTCCTTGACTGCCTTGGCAAACGGCTCTTGGTACCCGGGTCCACCGTGGATATGCTGTTTCTCGTGGAGACCACCGGATGAAACGTCGAGCAAGTCTACGCCGCGATCGGCGAGTATCTCAGCGAGTTTGACGGTCTGGTCGACGGTCCAGCCCTCGATGCCGGCTTCGTCAAGCCAGTCTGTGGCACTGATACGCAGGACGAGCGGCATATCTTTCGGGATCGTCTTGCGGGTGAGATCGACGAGTTCAAGGGTGAGGCGCGTGCGGTTCTCGAAAGAGCCGCCGTATTCGTCTGTGCGGTGGTTAGAGGCGGGGGAGAGGAAGGTGTGCAGCAGGTAGCCGTGCGCGTTGTGGATTTCGATGGTGTCGAAACCGATGTCTACGGCGCGCTTGACGGCGTCGACGAAGGCTTGCTTGAAGGCTTCGATGTCTTGTTTTGTCATCTCCTTGGGTGTGCAGTGCTTGTCGTTGAAGGCGATGGCGGAGGGCGCATACACGTTGTCGGGCCAGCCGTTTAGTTCCTTCGTTGCGATGTCGCCTTTGCTGAGCCACGGGGCGACGGTGCTGGCTTTGCGGCCAGCGTGTGCGAGTTGGATGCCGATCTTTTGGCCTTGAGAGTGCGCAAATTCTACGATCTTGCGGAGAGGCTCCTTTTGCGAGTCTTTCCAGAGACCGCAGTCTTCGGGTGTGATCCTTCCTTCGGCTTGTACGGCGGTGGCCTCGACGAACGTCAGGCCGGGACCGCGCTGGATGATGCCGCCCAAGTGTGTGAGGTGCCAGTTTGTCTGGTGACCGTCTTCGGCGGAGTATTGGCAGAGAGGGGAGAGGGCGAGGCGGTTCTGGATCGTCATGCCTCGGAGCTTGAGGGGCTGGAAGAGCTTGGGGATCTTGGAGCTGCCGTCGAGCATGCCAAGGGCTGTTCCGGCGACGGGCTCTTGTGCGGGAGTGAAGTAGGGAATCTGGATGGGTCAGCTAGGCAAAGGTATGGGGCTTGGATGTATGCATACACCAGGAGCGGCCTTGTTCCTCAGCTCATCGTGCTTAGGGACTTGTTCGCTATTCTTATCCTCGGGGATATCCTTTGCGATCGCATGATGCGAGTGCGGCTTGTCGGTATCAGCCTCGATTCCCATTATGGCGGTTGTTGGTATGTAAAATTGGATGTGTGAAGTGTGAGGAGTATTATGTCGAGAGTCGGAAGCTCAATGGATATGGAAAGCGGAGGATGGGTGGACAATGGCATCTTTATACGCTCCTGCCATTCTTCTCGAAAGTACCGGCATGACGTGCATGTTTGGACATTGTTACCATAGAACCCCAGCGGCGGGGCATCTTTGGCGCCCCGCCTTCCTCGTTCGGCATGGCTCGTCGCTAGCAGCTCATCATTACGCTGCGTCCTGATTTGTAAGACGCACGTTGTCGCATTCACCGATAGGCGTCGGGTAGTCGAGTGTGTTGTTGAGGGCGCGCGTACCTGAGCGATGGTTTACTGTTCTATGGTCGAGCCAGTCAGGAGTTCGCTGGGAAGCTTAGACATGCGCTGACAGAGATAGCCGAGTAACATAAGCAATCCTTCTCATGATCTGCATGCATCCGTCATGCTGTACGCTATATAGCCTGGAGCTTGTTCGCCTCTACTTCGGAATACTTAAGCGTTTGTACCTGTTCGCTACTTACTGAGCTTCACGCAGCATGCCTCAGAAGCTTGGAAGACATTCTTGCATTGCCTTACTAAGCATGGTGATATACCCGGCGGCTACTTGGCCATTGCGACGCGGCTCAAAATCGGCCCAAGCCACGCCGCCGAACTCTACCGCTCCAAGCCATTAGTGCTGGAATCGATTCTGTCTCACCGACTTCCCAACTCAGTATACCAAGTCTTTAACGCTGGTATTGACCCTGCTAAATATGCGACAAGCATAGAGCGTAGAGCTTCGTCAACCATGGCGTCTTGTCAAGCTTTCTCTCGTGCGTGTAAGCACCATGTGTGACATAGCCTGTTCAGCTTTGAGCACTACCCAACCAACGCACGCGTCGCGCACCATCAAGCCTGCCCGTCCAGTCTCGGAGGCCAATTGAGCGCTCGATACCCAGATCCATATAAGTCTTCCGGGTCATTATGCTCGATGACTGGTACCTTCGGATACATGAGATAGCAATCGGGTTGAGCTTCAAGATCAGGCCTGTACGTCTCCATCTCTTTCTCTGGTCGAAGCACAGCATAGCTTCGTGTCGCGAACCCATTCTCAACACCGTTACACTTCATGTATGTATTCCCTACTCGCCATTCGCTTTCGATATCCGAGTCCGCCATATCATATACGTCCTGTGCGAGGTCTACCGGCGGCTGGACGATGCGAAATCCCTCCAGCTCTTCTTCCCTCCGCAGAACTTGCTCTACCAGATCACGGGGATCTTGATTGCGGCGCTGAGTTCGCATTTGGTAACCGTGATCAGGGAACGGTCTCGGGAACCTGACCATCATAAAGTTCAAACTTTTCATATCATGTCGGATGGACCTCAATGACCAACGGATTCGTTGGTATGTGATTTCTGTCGTCAAGGGACCTTGGATGAACACGGAAAGGCGTTCGAGGTTCGGAAGACTTTGGATGGCTCTAGCGATACTGGGGCTTGACCCTGATGTTGTGAAAGTCTCAATGCTCCATGGAGATGGTAAGCCGTCTGCCCCGGCATACAAGAATTGATGCTGGCCAAGCTCGCGGAACTGGAAGTGAATGTGCAATGAGCGAATTTGGGATAGGTGCGATGCAAGAGCAGCCCGACGGAAGTCAATCAGAACCGTGTTGTGAAGCATCGCAAAAGTGTTCGATTCGTAGAGCACACCGATGGTTTCTCGATAACTAAATGGAGCTTTGTTAGTTGCAAGGCTGGATTCTCGCACGCGAATGTCTCTCTTACACTAGCCGGCATGACTGGAGCACCGCCAATACGTTGGTTCTCTCACGCTTGCCGTGCAGGTTTGCAGCGTAGTTTGTGTGGACTGCCTGGACGACCGCTGGTGTGATGTTCGAGACTTCGCCAGGGCCCACATCCTCCAGGAACTCGTAGGCGATTCTGCCGTTCCTGTAGTACAACGCGATGTGCTTTTCGCCTAACAGATGTTTCCAAATGATGGAACGTAGCTCAGCCGGCAAATTCAAAAGCTTGCTCTGCGATTGAGTGTCTGCTGAGTCGTCGCGCGGCGATAGTGGGATGTACGGAGGTTCTGGGTTCACCTTCTCAGAAGTGACACTGTGAGGGGAGCTCGGCCAAAGGCGAACGCAAAGGCAAGCCGCAAGATTCCACGGAAGACAGATGAAGAACCGTGCAGCGCGGCGCCATTGAGCTGCCTTACCCGTCCTCCTCGGCCGATTGTTAATGTCGACAATCTGCATAATGAAGATGCGATGGGACGGTTGTGCATGCGACAATTTGGAAGCTGCCGTCTAGAATGTGGCAATGCGGTCAGCTGGCGGGCTATCCAGTCACAGCGAGTTACATGTTGCTGCCTGCAGGACTTCAGGGCTCAACCGTGCCGCATGCGGACGTATGACCTCTGCAACATCGTCGCTTCTGGTTCTTACTCACTCCAAGATACTGGAGCGGGACAGTACTTTCAATCCGACGTTCAATCCGGATACCACTGCCTGCTCCTACTAATCAACATGCAGTCTCACCACGCGCCGGACGTGGCCATCGTACCAAGCCTGGGAGAAGAACAAGAACACCGCGCGCATTCACGGGTTGCGCTCTGGACACACGGCATGAGGGGCTTTCTAGACAAGAAAATTCGACTCGCAGATAGAATCCGTGAAGAGCTGGGCGAAATGATGGAAGAAAGACGGCGGAAAAAGGACGCGGAGAAGGTGCGAAAGTACAAACCTTTTGAGCTGCGCGCTCGCAAACGTCCCACACAGGAGAAGAGCCGTCTTCTCAGTCTACCAGCTGAGATCCGGATCATGATTTGGGAGTATGCCATGACTGGACAGTTCATCGTACTCTATCGAAAGCGGGGCAAAGTCACGTCTAGTGTCTTCGACGGCCATGGCACCACGAGTGTCAACAATGCAACTGTCTCGATCATGACCAGCATAGCCATGTCTAAAGAGGAATCAGGCGCCATGTCTTTGCCTCTGACTTGCACTACCACGTGAGTCATTAGGCATAGCGACCTTGCGGAAGCCCACGGACTGACGTATTAGATACCTGGAAACGATGACGATGCTTTATCAGGAAAACACGTTTGTCTTCCTCGATACCACCGTGCTATTCGAACTTTGTAGGGAACGATCCCGGTTCAACATGGCTCAAATCCGCTCTTTACATTACTTCGTCGGCACACGGAAGTTCATCTGGTATGGAGCTACACTACCAGAGCTCGATATGATTTCGTCACCTACCCACGCCGAGAGATCAGAGAGTGCAAGCCAGGTCTTTCATGAATGTCTACCAAACCTTGAACAACTCTCAATATTCCTCTACGGCCCCACCCGTAATGTCGACGACTACACCAATATGCTAGAGCATCTGCACAACGTCTATCGAGACCGAATTTCCATCAAGATGAATGCGTTGGGAGTGAGCGAAGATTATTTATTCCACGATCGTTTTATGCATCCCCATTCCCACGCGGTACATATCAAGATACTGACCTCTTTCTCATGCATTCCATTATTGAAGGGTACCAAGCGTCCGGCATGTCACACTGGACTTCCGCGTAGGGTCAAAGTTGATGACACATCAGTCGACAACTTTACTTGGAGGGCTGAGAAGCTACGGCTAGGATCTTATGATCAAGCAGAGGGGGCAAAGGCTCTGGTGTATGTGGTACTAAAACCCGAAGATGATACAAGGAGGATCGTAGGGCAGTTTGAACCGGCAATACTCTGGGATATTATTCCCGACAGCTAGGGGAGTAAGCAATTACATCAATGCTGACTGGTTGTCTGTGCATGAACCTTCGACTTCCTGTTTTGGGCTCGCATACACGTTGAAGGAGAGTTGGACTGCCGAGTGGAGTCGGATGCATCGGCACTCTCCATCGCCCGTCGATCTGTACCCAGCAAGGCGACGTCAATGCGGACATGACGAAGGCGCCTGCCTGGTCAGGAAGCCCAATGATGCGCATCACGCGTGTTTCGTTTCGAGATGGCTGAGGCTTCAAGGCTGAGGCAGCCGATGTTCCCGATGCTTCCCAAGTAACCGGTCCTTCTGCGCGTGACGTTATGTGGGAACTTGCCGGCAAGGCCGAGCGCCCTTTTGGAAGCTTTGCATGCATGCCTCGGACAGGGAGTGTGGCATAACACGCCGAAGAGCAGGATGATACGCTTTTGTTGCAACCGCCTGTGCCACAGCCACAGGTGGTGCGAGAAGCCTCTCTGGAGGTCAAGTTCGCAGTGGGGCGGTTGTCTACATGGCGAAGTAGAGGCGGCCAAAGCGGTGATAGGGTCTTTGTTAGATGGAATCGCAATTTACCCCACGGCGATTGCGGCGCATGATGAGAGGAACAGGCTAGCGGGCTGCTATCTTGGGCAAGGTGAAGCATGGGGCCAAACAAGGACGGATGTGGCGCCGGCCAATGGCAGGCAAGCCTCAACCCTCCGCCAGCCGCTGCCCTCGAACGCGACCGAGTATCACCTGTTGACGCTCCCTCGACACCACTCGTGGCCGTTTTGTGCTCCATCGACAAACGTAGACGCCTGCGCTGCGATTCACTCACTTGCTCGCGCCATAGCATCTTGTACTCCATTCGTGTTGTGTTCACCTTGCGACTGCCGCTCGACACCCCCTCGCGCCTGCCGCTCCCTGACGCCCGTACCCACTCGTTCACCCCAACTATAGTCGTCGCATTCACCACGGCGCAAAGCCAGCAACAATAGCCCGAGTAACAACAATACCACTGTTGTTGCTATACATATACATACGCAGCCATCGGACACGCCTCTTCCGCTGTCACCGCTGTTCAAGCCTTGCGCATCTCAAACACGCAACGCTCCACCCACGCGCACACGTCTCTTGTCATGCGCACGGCACTCTGGTAGCATTCCGAACACCCACCTTTTTGGAAAGCCCTCCGTCCCCGGCCACCCGCCGCAATCCTCCGCTTGCTTAACAAAACCACCGCCCCTGTCGCTCTTTCCCTCGCTCGCTAGTGGTGAGCAGCCGGCCTGTCACCACCATATCGCGAATACTCACTCGACAACCGAAATTGCCTCCTCCTTTTGGCTACAACAACCAACCCATGTCCTAGCGACCAAGTCACTCCTTAGACGAACAGCTGGACTGCAGGCCACCGTACCGCTGAGCGGATACTTACATATACACATACGTACATACCGACTAATACCGAATCGCCAACATGGGGTGCTGCGGAGACCGCGAAAAGGGAACTACCGTGACGGAGGAGCAGAAGTGGACTTATATCGTAAGCACTTGAGCGCGAATATGGAAGCGCATTGCTAATTGCCCTAGAACTTGTCCGACTTCAAGTCTACATCTTGCCTCGCGCCTTTCTCTTACGCCTGGCTGTGGATTCTCGTCGTCATCTCATGCGCCGTCTACGCCGCCGATGCCTTTACCGCCGTCAACCTCCTCGCTTTCGACAAATGGACGAGTCAGGTCAAGCCTACCGTGCCTTTCGACATTGCCAAATGGATCTTCGCCATCACCATCATCGTCTCCTACGTCTTTCTCGCATACCGATGGATCCGGGCTCTGCGCGTCATGCGGACAGGAAGTGTCACCGAATGCTACCTCGAGCCATTGGCTGCTATACTGCAGAGTATGCGCATCACAAAGACTGGCCAGGGCTGGCGCCGCTTCTTGGTCTTCGCAGAGTTGACCAAGAGTAAGAAGGGTGCCAACTACATCGCTCTCTTCGTATACTTCCAGTTCAAGAGCGCGCTTCTCATCATTGTCGCCCAAGGACCTCGCATTGCCCTCAATGCCATGACTTTATACGCCGTCATGCAAGCGCAGCTCATACCCGTCGGCGAGCACGCGTCAGAAGATCGCTCCAACTTCGAGCAGTTCTTCATGAACATCAAGCTCATGGTCGAGACCGGCAACAAGCAGGAAACAGTCATCTACTTCACCATGTTGTTCTCTCTCGTCATCTGGGTCATCGCTGCGCTGGGTCTCATCATCGCTGGTATCTTGTACCTCTTCTTCCTCTGGCACTACATCCCCAAGGCCGATGGCAGTCTTACCAACTACTGCCGACGCAAGGTCGAGACCCGTCTGGAGCGTATTGTAGGCAAGAAGATCAAGAAGGCCATCGAGAAGCAGAACCAGCAGCTGAAGAGGGAGGAGGAGAGGGCCATCAAGAAGGGCGAATTTGACGCTTCCAAGTCCCGTCCTACGCTACCCAAGCTCGAAGGCGACGATGACGATACATCGACCGTCTTTTCGCTGCAACGATCCGATACGATGCAGACCACCGCGACACTGCCTCCGTATACCCTCGCAAACACACCTTCATACAGAACAAACCCGGAGCGATCGAACACCTCGAACACCTTCAACACCATGAACTCGGGCCGAAACTTGATGAACAAGCCGTCTCTGCCCACGCTAGACGAGCGACCTGGCATGCCAGAGAGGGACGCACAATTCACAAACTTCTCGACTGCCAGCTTCGCTTCAAATGCGCCAATGCTGAACCAGGCAGGAGGTATGGGCAGGTCGTCGCCTGCACCTCAAATGCCACCTCTGGACCGTAACGGCACTGGGTACTTTGGCCAGCAAGACAACCTGCCTTACCAGTCCGACCGACCTTTCACACCAATGTCACAGGGCAGAGCGTCCCCACTCCCACCACGTGGGCCCATGCCCCCTGTGGATACAAGCTACAACAACGGGCGATACGAGAACGATCCTCAACTCATCACTCCCCTCGATGCGCGGAATACACCACAACAAGCTCACCCCAACCGACCGTACCAAGAGTTCAGCCCCTACGACAGCCGGGGTCCTCAGTTGGGCCCGGAGTATGAACTGTCACCTGTCGATGTCAACCCCACAGAAGATATCTCGCAGCACTACTTCTCGGACTCGAACGGACAAGCCGACTATCAGCCACCTCAGATGCCCAGCTTATTAAGAGCAGGCTCGCCTGCCCCATCGCAGCCAATGGGTCTACCATCTCAACCACGCTCAGGTACCGCGCCTCCGCGATCTGGCACTGCACCACCCCGAGCTGGTGTTCCAGCATCACTGCAATCAGCAATCCAGCGTCGTGAAGCCTCGCAACCTTTCCCCAACCGAGGCATGAACGGCTCAGCGCCACCTCAGCAACAACAGCGCAGTGCAACAGCACCTATTCAACAACCAGGTTGGGCTCAGGGACCGCCTGCCCGTAGCTACACACCTCAGGGCCCCGGCCCCCAACGTAGCTACACACCCGTCTCTGGACCCCAACAACAACAGCAGCAACAACGCAGTTACACCCCCACTGCGCCTCGTGGCTACGACAACAGCTACAACTACTGATCTCCCTCATTTCACTTTATCTCATACAACGTTTGGAATCACCACATTTATGCATCTCACGGCGTTCACTTCTACTCTCCATCTGTCATCTTTGTGCCTGAGGCCGCCCAACCCCCATTCTTTCCTTACAACTCTTACATTCATACGCACGACGTTCTCTCCTCCACGCCAATGTGTGAGTGAGGGGAATGTTTAACGATCTTTGTTCTGCTTTCTACTTTCGCTCTTTAGCTTGGTTTCGAGATACCCCCCAACCCGCATGGCTGGCCTCGGACGTCCTTTCGCTCTTTGATTTTACGCGTTCACCTGGAGGATTTTGGTTGGAATGACTTGGTGGAATGATTTATCTGGTTATGTGGAGGGGCTTGTCTCTTGTGATGGATGAGGGGATGAAGAGATGGGGATCTAGGCTTTGGCTTAGACATGTATAGGTAGCGTGGTTGGGTTACATCATCCTCAAAAGTGAGGACTGTCTGCGCTGGGAGAGGCGCGCATACGTGTATTATATACCCACTTCTTTTTGCATTTCGTGGAAAGCAATGGAAACTTGTGCATACTCATATTGAAATTTTCGCTTCACTCTAACCATATATCCTCCCGATCCCGATCATCCGTCATCTCTTTGAAAGCCCGCTCATCCAGATCGCGGAACTGCAACGATCCGATCCGCCGATACACGCTTTCAATCTTCTCTCCCATCTTCATGATTCTCTCTGACTGCTGCAACATGAGTTTTTCGAATGCATCCAGCCGCCATTGTTGTTCTCGAGACGGTTCTACGCCTGCTAGTGCGCTTTTGTAGTCTTGGTACAGCCGTTCTTGCGCGGTGAACCAGGTAGAGTGTGGGACGAGGAGGAGACCCACGCCGGAGTATGTTTGGCGCGCTTGGGGACAAGAAGTTTGGGGTAAGTTGGGGATGTTGGTGGTGTTTGAAGTGGCGGATGTGGCGAGGATGATGAATGCACAGTGTCCTGGGTCGATGCATGTAGTCGCTGGTGGAGTGTCGAGGAAGACATCTAGTTCAATAGCGTCGCTAGAGGTCTCGCTGGAGAAATGGAGACGGTATTCGTCCTCTTGCACCTTCACCAGTCTCCCGACGTTCATGTGAGTCTTCAGTGCCAATGTTCTGCTCTGTAGTACTGGCTCCTTGTCGCCTTGTCTAGTTTCTTCTTTGACTGTGAATCTGACAGCAGCTCCATCGTGATCTGTAATCTTGTATGGTCGTATAGCCAGTCGGTGTTGAGGCACAATAGCACCTTTGATACTTGCCCAAGACCAGCTGGGGATATTGGCGTCTAGTTCCGGCATCCTCTTACATGACTTAGTATCACGCACTCTCCAAGCCAGTTGCTCCTCGAGCGCCTCAGACCACATACCCACAGCGTATTGCTCGTTCATGAAATCGCGTAACAACTTCGCGATACTCCAGATTGCGATCGTCTTGTCACTTTGATTCGTCAGTTCGCATTCCGTGTAGTTTTGTACTGCGGACATCCAGAACGTGTAGGAGCTTTCGTTGTCGATGACACCGACCATGGCATTCGATGGGACGGTGCTTCTGGCTAGCCGTCCTCTCCAATGTCGATCCGTGCTCGCTTTGTGATCGAGAGAGAATGGAAGGCCTTTTGGAAATACCTCGCAGGCTGAGAGCGTACCACAGTCCCAGAATATCTGATGCTTTGTGAAGTGGAGGATGCGAGGAGAGAGAATGCGTTCTGGAAATTGCCCAGGGTCAGCTTCTGGTGAGTTGAGATAGCCTAGTGGCGGAGAATGGATGGAGCGGTGATGGGCTCTGCTTACCTTGGAAGACCCATGCACGGCCATATATCGCGGAGCTTAAGAGTTCTTTCTCCCAAAGGTCTGCCGGAACAATCGTCCAAGTCTTCCCCCCCAGATGATGACGCGCATCAGTACCTTGGTATCTGACCGGAAGGATTTTGTGAGGTGTGCGTTCCCAGAACAAACCGCCGTGTGCATCCTTCGAGTCCGCTGCAACGATATTGCAATGCGAGTAGCGATACACCCTGTGCATGAGATCGGCTTCTTTCGCAAAGTCACCAAGGGGTTCCTGCACGATCGCGAGACTGTCAATCCAAATGTACCGCACCTTCAAGAAGCGGGTAACATGTATTGCGTGTTGAAAGTTACGTGGAAGCTCGTCTAGAGTAATGCCTGTGATCAGATGCTTCGCCATGTTCCACACGGTCGTAGTGAGGAACGGCTTCTCTCGTGGTCCCCAAGCGTGACTCAACGTGCAGTAGGGGCCCTTGACTTTCGTCGTTTTGGTATCTACTAAGCGGATGACATTGTCATCTCCAGTGTCAATGTCTAGAAGCCGCGTCGGTAGGAAGGAGAGTTTGGATCGTTGGTCGTGCCAGGCCTTGCTACAGTCTTGATGATCGCGCATACAAGTGTTCATCCATTTGTTGATCTGAGTCCCTCCACTGAGTTCTGGATCTGTTGTTTCTGGTAGATTCTCAGGCGCAGGCACATACAGATCAGTTCCTGGTAGGAATCGGAAAGACTTGGTTGTAAATTTCGGATGAGAAGACCGAAACCGCAGCATCATCGATCCTCTTAGCTCCCTGCCGCGTGGCAGCGCTCGAAGGGTCCAGTGATACAATGGCCAGTCTTCAGTGTTCGATAGGAAGCGCTCCATGTTGGCGTAGAGCGATGTGCAAAATGTGCATTGGTTTAAAGCGATATTTGCACCATCTATTGAGGTTCGATGTTGGCCGGAGGATACAGCAGACTCTAACACACTGCTGATGCAAAAGTCACATACGCCCATTGGCGACTGTTTTGATGCCGTTTTTGCTTGTGTGACCTTTCTTCTGGGCTCATGGTCCTGAAAGATACCCCGAGACATACTCGGTACATACTCGGCGCTGTTCATTCTGGGAGGCGATTGGACTAGTTCTTCGTCCTTGTCAAGGAATAAAGTCCGATCGTACGTACCCTCCGGCTCGCGGATGCCAAGGCCATGTTTGAGGCTCGTGAGCGGTGTTGGGAGAGGCCTTTCGCTTGCCAATGTGTCGAATGTGCTTCCCAAGAGATCAGGTGTTTGGTCTGATGAGGATGTCTCTTGGAACTGATGTGGTAAGATAGCACCAGGTCTTCCCTCCGCTGTAGAATCGACTCGGCGGCTCGCCCGTTCTAACGAATCATTGTACTTGTCTTTCACATACAGAAGGAAGGCGGGTTTGCAGCATATGTCCACTTTCCGGTCTACTGTGCGTAGATCTGTAAGCCATCCATTTGCTGCAATAAAGACGTCTTCAACCGATCTGGGAAAATCTAAGTTCATGCAAGTCCTCTGAGCAAGACGTATACACTGTTCAAGGTCTTCCAGGGCGATTCCCTGCGAATGATTCTTAGCGGCAGCAATCGCATGTAATGGAGGCAAGCGCTCAGGTTCCGGTTTGCGCTCGATGAAGCTCATCTCGGTGTCGAAATAAGCAATGACATCCCTGGGCAGTCTGTCGTCGACTCGATCTATGCTGAAAGTGGTGATCTCGTCCCGCGTAAAGACATCTTCCAAATATAATAATGCAAGTGTTATGTTGCCACCAGCCTTCGACTCGATGTACTCAACAACGCGGGTTTCGTTTTCTGAATGGATATCGCGATAGTGCAGGCGCAGTCTTTTCCCGAGCAGGCCTTTCAAGTCAAAGTGACCCAACTTAATACTGACATGCGGATAGGTTTCCTTAAAACCACTCACTGGGCATCTGTGGGACTTCTCCAGGTGTTCCTTCTTTTCGCAGTCATAACACAGATCAAACATGCTGCATCTTGAACATTCCCACCAGAGCTCCAAGTAATCCTGCTTGCATTCGTCGCAATCCTTATTGCGGGAAATGGAGAACACTGGAACTCTCCGTGTGATCATCACCTTGAATCCGCTGAGCTCCAAAGCGGATAAGTGTGTATCAACAATCGACTGTAATGCTTCGTTGATGCGATCGTATCCGTCGAGAATGAGAAATTTGCAAGCGCTGGAGGCGAAGTTATTTAGAGCTCCGATCAGCTTCTGTATCCGCTCGGTTCCCGAACTTCCGGAGTAACACGCGAGCTTATATGCTTCGTACTCCGCATTGGGTTCAACACCAAGTTCAAAGTATATGAGCTGGAAAAGATCCTCAATAAACCTCACTGATGTCGACCACACATGCTGTGTGATGGAAACCGATGCGACAGCCGTTTTGATTCCGTTTATGCTAGATGGGAGACGATCGGCAGCGAGAGCAGCTACAGTCGTCTGTCATGGTAAGTACTGTCCTCTACCAGATCAATAGGAGCTCACTTTGCCACAGCCAGGCTCTCCATAGCAATGCAGTTGCCAGTGTTTACTACCCGAAGACCATGCGCAGAAGGCTGGGGATGCGAAAAACTTGTTGAATATGGTGGGATCATATTCGCTGCCATGTAGCGTGTTTCGGCTCAAGGCTGAGTGTGGTACGTGAGTTTGTGGCGCAAAAGGATCTGGAATGTCTCCAGCCGCGGCGTCCGACATTGTCGTAGGCGCCACGAAATTGCAGATGCATTCGCAAAGAAGTTGCCATCCATTAATTTGTTGTTTGAAGGCTGCAGGTGTTGCTTTTGGGAGTGAAGACGGACAACAGGTTCCAGTGGGTCGGCCCCCGCTCCATCTATGTCCGTGCACTCGGCTTATGTCATGCAACCGGTCAATTAGCCTGGCGCGTAATCCACAAATACACATCGTCCTCCACCTCCACACAACCTGTGTGTCAGCCGGCACGTCGCACAATGTAACGCTGCGTTGGTCGACTGCATACAGCACTTTCTTGTTCCAGGTATTCATCAGCCTAGTTCGCGAACTGGCTGCCTCTTCTCTACTGCCCACTTTTGCCTTCTTCAACCTTCTCCCGTTCTAGACAGTTCCGCTCATGACCGCACGAGCTTTCGTCACACTAAATGTGCGCCTCTACCACGCTCACAATTGTTTCTATAGGTGTAGATCTGGGCTCTGTTTGCTTATCGAACTCCAGCGCGGACGAGGACCTTCTATCATCCAGCTTTCATCTACCGTTTGGACCTTCAGCTAGCGACTGGCCTATGCAAACTCGTAGCCAGCTTCCCGTCGACCTTGGATATATCGAACCAGGGATTTGTATATCTCTTCAGCCTACCGACTCCTAGCACCGCGCGGAATAGGCCAATAGGCCATGTGGGGGCCAAGTGCGGCTGATATGCAAGATGACTGCTTTGTACTCCGCACATGAACCCACGAATCGACTGACAAGCCTCTAGCGCAATTCCGGGAAAGGCTTAAATTATCTCATGATCTATTTACCCCCTGCAGCTTTCCGTTCACTGCGCCTGTGGGTATTGGTGGCTTCGTGCATTGGCAGGAGCAAGTGTTCATTCATTCGACAGCAAACGTCGGCGGCCTACCGTTCCTGTACTGCTTCAATTTTAATGAGTTCCCGTTGAGGCTGCGCAAGCCATCGCCACATATTCAAATCCCTGCCAGTGAGCTTCACAGAGTTACACAAGATGTGATCACGGAAGTTCAAAAGTTGAGGAGATCCACTCTATCTACTGACAAGATAACCCGGTTTGGTCACTTCTTCTTAGTCGCGCGTCATGTCTCTCGTTAGGCTCCTGACGATATCGTGCCTGTTGGCATACGGATGGGCAAACCCTCTGAAAGGCTCTTTCGCCCCTCGACAAGTTGAGCCTCCTACAGCTTCCGAAGAAACTGTCTCTACGGCGTGTGGGGATATCATTGTTGCTGTAAACAACGGTCAGTACCATATTACATGATGGGGAGAACACCTTTACTAATTAATGGCAAAGACTATACACTATTCCAGGCATCATGGGTGTACGAGTGCTTGCAGAGCATTCCTTTCAATCCAGCCGTCGCAATGCGCTTCCTCGACTACTACAACATGACCTTACAATTCCAGTCCACACTTGGATACCTCAAGGCGCCACCCGCGGGCTACCAACGAGCACCATTCGACGTCGACCAAGCCCTAGAGCAGATCAAGCAGAACGTGACTGCGGCTGCCTACAACAACCAATACGAGTTTGAGGCACAGATTCAGCTCATGGTAAACCAGCTTCATGACACACACGTTACCCTCAATGCCGGGGCTCTGTCGGCATTCTCATTCGTCGGCTCATATGGGCTTGTGAGTGCGTCCATTGACGGCAAACAAGCGCCAGACATCTACCTCGATCAAGACCTATACGAAGCCTGGGCGGTTGATGAATACGAAGCGTCACCTGTGACCCACATCAACGGGGTCGACGTGATCGAATATCTGGAAAGCTTTGCCAACCAAAACTCTCAAGGCTTCTTAGAACCACATGCCGATTGGAACGCGATAATGAATAGTCCTGCGCTCAGTATCCAGGGTATTCCGAGTACATTCCAGTCGGCAAGGCTTTACCCTGGGAATGGAGTCTTCTCTGATGCGCTAAATTTTACACTCCAGAATACCACTGTCGTCGAAACTATCTGGTGGGCAATTTGCATTGGTTGTAAGGATACGGGACCTCTTACTACTGGCGGCGACTTCTACAACTACTTTGTCCTCGGTTTCCTACCAGAAAGCTATAGTGAAGATGAGCAGTGGTGGCCAACCATTGAAGACGAGGTTCCTCCTCCGACCGACCAAAGCGATGGTGCTTTCAACTTTACAGCGGCACTGGAAAGCTATTGTAATGAAGGAGCTTCATCGAGCGAAAACTGGTGCATGAACAGCTTTGGCGCATACCCAAATAACCCCATGACCGTCCAAGCCGATCTTTCTGTCATAGGAGGAGGAATCGTGTCCAGCTATATGTTGGATGGGACATCTACCGCCATCCTTAGCATGCCCTCATTCTATCAGAATGGTATCGATACCTCCAACTTTCGGCAGGCGATTCGCGACTTCATCGGCAACGCATCACAAAGTCAGGCTTCCCGTGTCATTATCGATCTGCAACAAAACTCTGGAGGTCTTGTGTTCCTCGCGTACGATACATTCAAGCAATTCTTTCCGAATCTTGAGCCCAACGGAGCAAGCCGCCAACGTAGTCATGAATTGAGCGATCATCTTGGTGAGGCTTATTCAGAGTGGTGGGACCAGTCAGGCCAAGACCAGGCTGAGAACTACAATTGGGCGTCGAGTGAGTGGATCGTCACTAATCGCATCAACGCCGCTACTGGGAAAACATTCTCGTCTTGGGACGAGTTTTACGGCCCAGAGATTAGCAACGGCGACACATTCTCGGGAAGTCAACGATACAATCTGTCCGATGAGAGTTTCGACTATTCCGCATTTGGCGACTACCCCTATGGCTACGATCCCAGCGACCCCATAACCAACACTTCACCACCTTGGGCTCCTGAACAGATAGTCATTCTTACTGATGGTTTGTGCGCCTCTGCATGCGCTGTCTTTGTCGAGTTTATGACCTATGAAGCTGGAGTCAAAACCATTGTCGTTGGTGGTCAGCCCAAGCCCGGCCCCATGCAAGCAGTCGGCGGCACTCGTGGCGCCGCCGCATACTCTGCTGACGCCCTCGACTACGATTTCGACGAAGGATTGCAGTATCTGCCTGTGAACAAGCCCGAAGTAGTTCTACAACTACCCAACCGAACGGACACAGGAATGTGGATCAATTACGCCGGTTTCACAGTCAGGAACCAAGTGCGCGGCACGGAGCTCACACCCCTCCAGTTCCAATACCAGGCCGCCGATTGTCGTATCTACTACACGCTTGAGACGATCTATAATATGACGCAACTTTGGAACCACACTGCTCGTGCAGCATGGGACGACTCGACGCTTTGTGTCCAGGATTCCACAGGGTATCCAACGGCCCGCAATAAGACTTCGGCCAAACTTCCCCCATCAGCCACACCCGCCGCCTCACTGGCAGTCTATGACTTCTCGCCGCCGCCGTCCGCTAATAACGCAACGTTTGAGATTTTCGACGGCGACCCTCCCCATACAAGATCAGCAGGTAAAATCATAACGCCCTGTAGTCAAAATAACGCTTGCCATTGTCGCTCGATGTTTTTGGATTGCCCCGGCCGGAATACACCTGTCCCTGTCAAGGCTTGCCTGCCAACATGCATCGTTAGGGCCGGGGATCAACGGGGCGATTGCCAGGGGCTTAATGACTACTGCGATCCTTCAGGGCCCGCGCAAATGAAGGTTCATGGAATTAAGAATGGAGGCACCAACTCTGTATCCTATAACGGGTACTGTAAGTCATGGGACACCAAGTTCTGCCCGAGGTAAGGCGTGTAGGTCAGGCAAAGATGCGCATACGATGACCAAAGGAGTTGTCGCATGATGAGGCTGCATGCAATTTTGGGACAATACAACGACTAGAATATAGTATCTCCTGCTATCTTAATTATCTGTTTCATCGATTTATCTGGCTCATGCAAATACAAAGATCGTAAGGGAAGACACTGCGAATGACTTCGCCACAACCGCTTCGCCTGTACAACAAAGTTTCGGCGCAGGGTCCAGATCAATCGATCCAGGAAGTTAGTGTGGTTGAGACATAGCACTCGCAAATCCCGAGTAGGTTCGTAGTCTAGTTATGCTGCGATTGGACCTTTCAAGTCTGTTACGGCTCGATCAGAGTCGACAGGGTGATCCAAGATGACGTCTCTTGTCTCAGCACAACTATCTCGATCGATTGAAGACTAACCTGACTGCCATTTCATACTCATGGATTAACGCGACTCAAATATATGTCATACTATAGCCCTTGGTTAATTAGTAGACTACGTAAAGCAATGCTCATAGTCCATACAGTAAACACAAAGTCGACATTAACCGAAGTAGCGAGACATGATGAGCAGTCGCCCCGTCGTCTAGCCAAAGATGACCATGATCAATCGCCTTATTGTTCGGTTTAGGACTACCATAAGCAATCGCCCTCTGATCTATCCCAAAACTATCATAAGCCTTCACCGTTCAACAGTTACAGTGGAGAAATGCCAGGCTACCTTGAAACTCGAACAGTTGCTCGGAGATAGACTGACGAACAACGGACGACTGAAACATGGTAGAACGGATATAAGTATCTGCTTCAAACCTCGCAACATACATCACCCACAGTATCAACAACTGCCATCAAACTCACAAGAAGCACCAACATGCCTTCCATCCGATCCATCAGTCTGACCTTGTTCGCCCTCCTCGCCACGGTACACACCCCTCTTCCCATACTCTCACCCCAAACCAAAGCAAGACTAACACCGACCTCAGACCAAGGCTCAAGTGAGCCTCGACGACGGCGGCACCTTCGGCGGCTGCCCCGGAGGCTGCTGCATCCCCGTCTGCAACTTCATCGTCGGCGACCAAGATTCTCTGGGCGCATACGGAACAGTGGGTTTTGCAGGTACATGCAAGCAAAACTTCGATATGAAGAACGGGGGTAATGTAGACCTGGATGACGACTACCAGGCCACTTGGGTCTACGAGCAGAATGGGCCTGGTTCCGTTGCCATTGATCTATTCCGCAAGAGCGACAAGATATACAATCGTTTCGAGGTTTCCAACTGTCAGTTGGCGAGTATTGGTGGGACGCAGTGCGCTCCTGCTGATGGGGGCTGTGTAAGTTGTGGGAAGGGAGTGAGAAGTGAGAGGTGTGCTAATGGATGCGTGTAGGACTTGAAGCTGATTCTCACGGAGGCCCAGGGTTAGGGGAATGATTGTATTTACGGCAGTATGTGGAGAATGTTGCTATTGAGATGGTGACAGGGTCGATGTTCGTTGACTACTTGCCCAAAGCTTATACTTCTTGGGTACAATCTTTTGGCACTACACTCGTTTTATGAACTACTATCAATGGATTGTCACTTCTCTGGCATCTGCCTTTGAGATGCGTTCATGTCTGCTGGTGTTCACTTGCCACACAGCTATCACTGGGCATATCAGATATGCTAAAGTAGCTGGCGAAGTATTCTATCAGTAGCGCTGATGTGCAGTTTCATTTCAGACCAGGATTCCACTACCACAACACCACATCCCCATCGCCTCTCGATCTCCAGCATTTGTTCTTCTTCGCGAGGGTATCATCGAAATCACCATGAAACACGCAAATTCCATCTGACACACCCGTTGAACCAGTATCTCGGCTTTCGTGGGAAGGAAAAAGCATATAAACGGGAAAAGCAAAAATCATACAGTAGCTACTGCACACCAGGGTAATAGTTTGCAGCGGCTCATGCCGATGCATATGCAAACTTCGTGGGCTCAAGCGTCTATATGTGCGTTAGCTTCCTGTCACATGCTTGATCAACGTGTTGAGCGTGGTTGTGTGGGACGTTGAGGCTGTTGAGATGGTTGGGGATCTACGTTTATGTCGATAGACTTGCTCGATATGAACGATATCAATAACGTCTTCCCAGGAGTATTTGTCTCACCCACAATTGTTGTACTCGGGTGGGCGTGTTGGGTAGCGCGGTGAAGAGGATGCGCGGTTGAGTTCCCTAGATGTCTATATGGAGCGAATAGGGTGGGTAGATGAGTTGCTTTACTGATTGCAATTTCGATGTCATGGTTTGACGATGCCTAAAATTGGTATTGAGAACTGAGGATAGACGATGGAGGACAGACGGTGAAAGGTAGTGGGGCAGCCGCGAAGACATGTCGACATAGCATACTATGCCATATCTCCAAGCAAACATACTACGTTATCAGTACACATTGATCAAACCACCTGGCTACCCTCTGCTCAAAATATGGGAGAGAAACGGAATGCAAAACCATACCCACCCATACCCTACTTGTACGTACACCGACATACCTAAACCCAGTCAACGATACTGAACAGCCGGATCAGACCCTCACCGCCACCTCACGGCATCCCCTCGTGTCTCTATACCATGTGAGACCTACATGGTTGACAGCGAACGATCATACTTCTAACAGCTAGCTACCTCCGTCCATGCCTCTACTCCTTCCTAACTCGTTCAAGCGTACCGTTACCGGTGCAAGTGCACCACCCGACTCATCTGTTAGACCCTGAACAACGCCACAGCAGTTCAACGATACGCTTCAACATCAACTTCCTCCCTAGCCGCATCATCCGTCGCATACACCAGCAACAAACTCACCTTGTCAGCGGCCCCCAACGCCACGCGGCGCCCGGGAGATGTCCAACCTCCATACCTAGGCTTTCGCGACACTGGATACGAAGAAGAGTACAACTCCGAGTGGGGCCGCATATGAGCTGAACGATTGACATGTATGTTCACATGCATGTTTCACATTCCCCTTCTCTTTTGTTTCTACTAGTGACGGCGGTGCCAGTGGAGGGGACGCGCCGCGGGGGAAACGTGGACGATAAGATAGCGAAGAAGCGTGTTGGTCTCGCGTGGTACACTACGCGTAGATGCAGGTAATCGGTTTCAGCCACGCTGTCTGCGCGCTTCTGCGAACGTGTGGATAGCTCGGGGACCGAGGGTCGGCATTGCGCGTCTCGCGAGGGGCGGGAACTGCGAGGTTAGAACTTCTAGAGTCCGTTGACCAACCGCCCACGTGTGACTAAGTTGAACGGTAACTGTAGTATGAGATTAGTTGTCCGAATGACATGTTTTGACAGGTGTTGCGAGCATGATGGACGTCGTGGTAGGGTGATGTGTCTGCCTGGCGACGCTGTGGGCTGTGCCTCAGCACCGTCGAGAATGTCAGATGCCTTTCTCATCGCTGCCAAAATGTCGCAACACTTTCCACAACATCAACATTACCAGTCGCATGCAGCGCATAAGATAGTCGCCATAATATCAAGTATGACTGTTGTGTTGTGTTGTTGGTGCCGCGAACTCTTCACGCCGCGACACCACCCAACGCTCGCCCGGCACTCAGATCGGCAAACCTGATCTCCTGCGCTGCGCACGCAGCACCAACCGAGAACGCGTTTGATCGACAGGCACCACATCCGCACCAACGCAATGGTGCCGACTCATCTTCCGACCGAACCACGCTCCAACACAACTTCGCGCCCGCTGCCAATCCGGACTTTATCTGACCAGCCTAGCATGTGCGTGCTCAGAAACGTTCGGTGGCTTTGAACTTGTTTCGGCGGCTTAGAAAGAAGAACACGTTGGGGCGTTCTTGGTGGTCATATGGTTTTTGCGCGGTAGCGAGATTGTGTTTGGGATTGTTGGGTGAGGGGTGCCTTGAGGTGAGGGGGAACCGCTGGTGCTGAGGGGTGGGTACATGGGTCCCCGCTCCCATGGCAGATTGTTGTTGTTGCTGTTGTTATGGACGACGATATTTGCAATCAACGCAAGTGCGTGAGGCAGACATTGAGTTCCGCAATTCCAACATTCCGCCTCATGGCGACATGATTGAGTCATCACTACGATCGATATGGCCACTTCCGCCTCGATTCGAAGCCAGATACCACGTCCGTCATGTTGCATGCCTGCTGCCCGATCTGACCGATATCTCCACCCGCTCGCGTGTCTCTATGGCCTCTGATCGCCTATACCCTGTCAACGGGTGTGTAGAGCCAAAAAGAAGTTTCTGCCAGGAAGCACTCTTCCATCATCTCGCAGCCAGTCGAGCATACAACCTCGAGGTATGACTGGTAAATCCACTCCACAGCACCACAAATCCCTTCCACAAGCGAAATTACCTGTAGTTGTCTAGAACACATCCGCTTGTTGGTAGTCTTACACCTAGTGATGTCACACCAACCCGGCTCCGAGTAGGTATCGATAAGCGGGCAACACTTGCGAACGTCTTGCATGAACTTTTCGTCGCCGGCTCCGCAGGACGTTGCGCTCTTCGTATGATTGGTTTGTGTGGAAAATCATGATGGTAGTGTTGTGATGTCCGCCAATGGGAAGTTTTTAGCGACAAATGCAGGACTTGTCGGTCCGGCAGATGATAGTAATCGTATGGCTGGCTGAACTAGAGAGCATGTGTGTCGCCTAGAGAACGGCGGCAGGAACAGAAGGTGTCCGCATGCAGTAGTGTTTCTGTGTAGCTCTTGGTTTCGCAATGTCTCAGTTGGCGCATAGAGGCTGTGTTGTTGCTCTGTGCAAGGGCAGGTTGCTCGACCAGATGTACAATGTCGAGGGCGACACGCAGCACAACCATGAGAGAACCAAGACAGATGATGGAAGCACAAAAATGTCCGCGTCACTACTCTCGCTGGCCATGAGAGAAGGTCCAGCGGCCGGTGAGCAGAAGGTACACATGGTTTTCGCTTACCGGTCCGTTTCTGCTCGGAGGAGCGTCACAGGGAAGATCCAGCGAACAGCGACCCACCACGTCGTGTGAGGCTTTTCTGGTCACGGCTGGCGGTGTCGCTGTACACCGTACTAGCAGTGGGTAGTCTTCCAGATTTTCACCACGCATATACCGGCTACCACGTTGCGATAAAGAGCCTTATCGTCCCGCTGACGGCACCGGGGCTCCACAAACGTTGCATCGGCACATCTTGCTGATCCGTGAATGGAGAGAATCCTGCCTAGGTGCAGGTGGGCTGCAGATGTGGAAATGGGCGAGGCAAAAAGTCGTCGTGTAGACGGTTGCGTCACGATCCTGCGGAAGGACTGCATGCCCTGACGGAGTTGGAGAGTTACGCATGCATAGCCGAGGGGGAAGACGTGTCCGGCTCACAGACTGTCGCGGCTGAATGGAGTGTACATTGTGTCTGCACACGGCAGTGACAGTGATAGATGAAGGTTGTGGACTCGTCAGGGCGACGGAGACTAGACTCGTTGGGTGAAAACACGTGCCGGAGTGTGACAGGAACACGCAGGCAACGCGGCGCCGATGTGTGGAAAACGTTCTGGAATCTGGAGGGTCGGTATCCACGGGCGGCTGCCCCAATCACAGCTGTTTGGGTTCCACATTGTGTAGATCGCAATTGCGCGGCCTTCACGACGTCGCCCGCGGGTGCTGAGTCGAGTCCCGCGCCTTGGGATTGCGCACTGTCGTTGTGAAAGTCGAGCGACAATTCTTTGCTTCCTTGCCGCTTGCGAGTCTGGCCAAGGGGAACGCGGCTGCGACAGGCGATGAAGCGACGAAGAGAGATCAAAAGCGGCTGAAACCTCGGAGCGCCAACTGTGCCTGGCTCAGGCACACCAATGAGAAGCGCCAGCCAAGTCAGAATCGCGCGCTATCCAGGGGTGCAACATCCGGTGCAATTGGCCCTGACTAAATTAGTAACGGGGATAGTCCGCAGTGCGCTAGACCAATTCTGTCTCCCAGGAGATGAGATGGGGGCAGCCCGGCTGAAGGGCCACTTACCTTTGTGCCTGGCCGCTTGTTTCCCTTTTCCTCCTTCACCCCAACATATAATCCACCTATTGTCCCTCTTTTTGAAAAGGCAAATTCGCGCGTTCACTCTTTCACGCCCGTCTTGCGCCTGCTAGCTAGCTCACCCAGTCACTCATTACTCATACCTCAACTACTCGTTGACCAACCACTACCAGCGCATCACGACACGCCGTTGAACGACGTTACGACCTGTCCGCAGTATAAATAACCAGCGCTTACCTCACCTCTACGCAACTTCAAGATGCGTTACTCTTCCGCCGCGGTGCTGAGCACCATCGTCGTTGGCCAGGCTGCTGCCGCCAACCTCCACAACCGTCACGCCAGCTTCCACGCCCGCCGTCAAGCGTAAGTAATGCCTTCGAGTCGACAACGAAACCAGGATGCTAACTCTTCGCAGTGAGGTCAAGCGCAGCGCTGCCAACGAAGTTGACTGGAGCAAGGTCGCATACGATCTGAGCGATGTCGACTGGAGCTCCGTCTTCGCCACCCCTACTCCTACTCCTGCTCCTGCGGCTGCCCCCAAGGTCGCTGAGGTTGCCGACTACAAGACCCAGGCCGAGCCCACGCCTTCCTCCACCAAGCAGGAGCCCACTACCACCAGCGCCAAGCCCGCCGCTACCTCCGCAGAGTCTAACGACCCTCTTGGTGACCTCGGCGACGCTTTGGACAACGTCGGTGACGCTATCGGTGGACTCGTCAGCTCCATCTTCGACGATGTCCAGGACTGGGTCGAGGAGCTCGGCTGCAAGAAGGGTGTGAACAAGCAGTCACAGTGGGATGGTATCTGGGTTGGCGGTGACAGCAAGTGGAAGGCCGAGTTCATCAACGACCGCTCTGACCAGGATATGCTCCTGTTCTGCTGGAGGGCACTCGGCTACTCTGGCATGTCTGTCAAGGCCAACCAGCCCGACATCTCAGTCAAGATCCCCGCCGGCAAGTCCCTCGAGCTCTCCTGGAAGGAGGGTGTCCCCTCTGCTTGCGCTCCCGTCTTCCCCGGCTACAAGGATGACGGCTTCCAAATCAACAACACCTGGTGGGAGGTAACCTTCGGTGCCTCGGGTGCTTTCGATGTTTCGCGTAACATCAACATGAACGGTGACAGCATTAGCTCCAAGGGCTCCAAGTGCGTCTCCGACATGAACACCTGTGTCTTCAAGTGCAAGAACGGCCTGGACACCTGCGAGCAGGGTTCCGACTACGACCTCTTCAACTGCAACTCCAGCGGTGGCGGCGGTGGTGGCTACGACCCAATCATGGCCGGTACCGGTGGTGGTTGCTCCATGGGCCAGAACGGTGAGACCGTCAAGGTTGTCATCTCCTAAACGCTTCCGACATGAACATGCTTGGAGTTGGATTGCGCCTTGGGTCATTTTGTGTATTACTCTTCGCCATATTCCCCCTTTGTACCTTGTCGACCTGAACGTCTCCTTGCCTAGGCAGTCATCTTGACTTAGTTGCCTGGCAAGATGCCCACGTGCACTTTGGGTAGTGGTCGCAGGTCCATTCGCGTTACTCGTCACGGCTCTTAGCGGTCTATGTGTATTTTGTAAATGTTTATTGTTAGTATCTCGCAAATTCCAAAAGCCATAAAAACTACATCACCTGTCTTGACTCATTGAGATTTAACGTGAAGCTCGCGATATTGCACGCGTCATCACGTCTAATTGCGTGCTGTGATCGGCGTGGTTCCCGTTCGGGACTATCCTGATTCTCCAATATTGACGCTCAGACTTAACGTTTGCTGCTATCTCCAAGGTTGTCGCGTTCCCAGACCAGGGCCAGAAACCAGGACTTCGCAGGCAAATTTCCGGCCGTGAAGCATATTGCCTGGGGTAGGTATGTATAGCCGTTATTGCTGCACAAGTGGAGCGATTGTCGCTTCACGATCCAAATCTCGGGTGGTCCAGGATATGGAGGTGGCTTTGATCAGAGGCCGCGTAGTCTGTTCGTAGCTCCGATGCATCGTTGGGCTATTAGAATATAGCGCTGGCTTAACGAAGCGATAAGGCGACCAGACGGTGGATCGATCGACTGCGACGACACTGCGCGCGTCTCCCAATTCTGTTATCGAACGACCTGTTGGTGTGTATCGCGCGTGCATTTGGTTGGGTGCCGCATTGTTGGTGACGGTGGCACGGTGGTTAGCCAGCCCTAGAGGTTTATCCGCAGCGCATATGTTCACCCTCCCTAGGCGAGGTGTAGGATTGATCCAGCGACGGCAAGCGAAAGTCGAAGAGCGATGACCAGACAAATCCATCAGAAGGTAGGAACGTCCAGGCGACAGTGTTTCGACCGCGGCAGCCATGGTGTCAAATGGGTCAGTCGCACCATATGCGTAGAAAGAAAGCGCAAACCCCAGACCAAAGAACCAAACCTCGCAGCACTGTCTTGGAGTGAATCATTGACAGTAATCTCGGTATATGCACCAGAGACATGTCTGACGCTCCACGTTCTGCTGGAAAAGACGTTGAAGTAAGAACGCTCGCAAGGGGAAAGCGCAACCACGGCACCAAACGAAAGAACCCCGCATGACAATGAAAAAGAAGGGAAGAGCAAGTGTCGTAAAACTTGATGGGCGTGAACACCAGCAGAGCCCTAGAACATATTCTTTCCACGCGCGACACGTAGACTATGAGTAAGGAAGGAGCAACAAAGACACGATGCACGTTGGCAAAAAGAAAACATGGAAGCGAAGGAAACCCCTCACTCAAGTACATGAACAATACGAGATCGTGGCATGACACTATCGAATGTTCAACATTCCTCTAGAACCTCGATTTCGTTGGTACACCAGCTCACCGGACCTTTGTCCTGGCAGGCTAAGCTGGGTAAAGCGGCACATGCGATACGAGAGCCTCGAGGAAGGAGCCTTCCAGATGCGCCTGTCAAACAGAAAGACACGGGCTAGATTTTGGGTCGCAGTTTGTAGAATACATACGGTTAGATCTTGATGAGTAGAGATGTTCTAGGGTGGTGTATGCTCCTACGCTATGTATCATCATCTGGCCACCCCTAGGGACGAGGCCACGAAAAGACACTTCCCATACAAACACGTCTTGGCGCGCGCTCGACTGATGACGGTGAAGCACATTCCGGTCCTTGGCCTGGTAGTTGCATGATATACAGTACAGTCCACACCTTTCGTCGACCACAGACTTGTGACGAGATGTAGCAGGGTATGTGTCGGGCATAGCCTTGGTACCACGTACGCAGCAACATGCGACACGACTGCAAGCAACACCAAGCATCATCGGAAGGACAAAGTGATCTCATAAGTAGTTCATTCCATGTGAATACGCCCGTGATTGGTAAAGCAAACTGCGCATATATCTGAGTGCGTCTAAGCAAGATATATCTCCATCGCGAAAAGTGCTTTTTCTACTCATACATGTGGATGCCAATGCAACCAAAATACGACATGAAGGATGCAACATATATGGCGACTCTACTGTCAACCATCTACAACTCGTCGTGGTCATCGGGCATCTCATCGTCACCACCGGGGCCGCCAGCGCCGTAGAGCTTGGAGGTGATGGGGTAGGCGACGTCGGACAGCTTCTGGAACTGCTCGTCAAAGTCCTCAGCGGCGGCCTCGGCGGCGTTGCTCTCGAGCCAGTCCTGGGTCTCCTTGACGGCCTCGAGGAGAGACTCCTTGTCCTCCTCCTCGATCTTGCCACCAAGACCCTCGTCGTCGTTGACCTGGTTCTTGAGGCTGTAGGCGTAGTTCTCGAGCTTGTTGCGGGACTCAATGCGCTCGCGGTTGGCCTTGTCTTCCTCGGCGTACTTCTCAGCCTCCTCGACCATGCGCTCAATGTCTTCCTTGCTGAGACGGCCCTTGTCGTTGGTGATGGTAATGGATTCACCCTTACCAGTGCCCTTGTCGATAGCGCCGACCTTGAGGATACCGTTGGCATCAAGCTCGAAAGTGACCTCAATCTGGGGAACACCACGGGGCGCGGGAGGGATGTTGGTAAGCTCGAACTTTCCAAGTTGGTTGCTGCAGACATAGGTTAGCAAATCGATCTTTGTAGTGGACATGCAATGGCGCGGTAGATACTTACTTGTCCTTTGTCATGGCTCGCTCTCCTTCGAATACCTGGATCAAGACTACGGGCTGGTTGTCGGCGGCGGTGGAGAAGATCTGGCTCTTCTTGGTGGGGATGATAGTACCACGCTTGATAAGGGTGGTCATGACACCGCCAGTGGTCTCAATACCGAGGGTAAGAGGGTTGACATCCATGAGAACGACGTCGCCGGTGGCGGCGTCACCGGTGAGAATACCACCCTGAACAGCAGCGCCGTAAGCGACAGCCTCATCGGGGTTGACATCCTTGCGGGCCTTCTTTCCGAAGTACTCCTCAAGCATGGCCTGGACCTTGGGAATGCGAGTGGAACCTCCGACGAGAACAATGTCGTCGATTTCGCTCTTCTTCATCTTGGCGTCCTTGAGAACCTGTTCAACGGGCTTGAGGGTCTTCTTGAAGAGGTCGTTGTTGAGCTCCTCGAACTTGGCGCGGGTGAGGGTCTCGGAGAAGTCCTTGCCCTTGAAGAAAGACTCAATCTCGATCTTGGTGGTCTTCTGGGAAGAGAGAGTACGCTTGGCCTTCTCAACCTCGCGCTTCAACTTGGACATGGTCTTGGAGTCCTTGGTGATGTCGACATCGTTCTCCTTGTTGTACTTCTTGGTGAAGTAGTTGATGACACGGTTGTCAAAATCTTCACCACCGAGATGAGTGTCACCAGCGGTAGACAGGACCTCAAAAACGCCGGATTCGATAGTGAGGATGGAAACATCGAAAGTACCACCACCGAGATCGTAGACGAGAACCTGGCGTTCCTTCTGGTCGGTCTGTGGTGCGTTAGCTGAGTTACTTCAACGGAGGATGCTGATAACTTACCTTGTCGAGGCCGTAAGCCAGAGCGGCAGCGGTGGGCTCGTTCACAACACGGAGAACATTAAGACCAGCGATAGTTCCGGCGTCCTTGGTGGCGGCACGCTGAGCGTCGTTGAAGTAGGCGGGAACGGTAACGACAGCGTTCTTGACAGGCTCGCCAAGATAGCTCTCGGCCACCTCCTTCATCTTGCCCAGAACCATAGCGGAGACCTCCTCGGGGGTGAAGGTCTTCTCCTCGCCGTGAACCGCAACGGAAACCTTGGGTTGACCGCTCTTGTTGACGACCTTGAAGGGGAAGTGCTTGATGTCATTCTGAACAGACTTCTCCTTGTACTTGAGACCGATGAGACGTTTCTACTCCACAGTCAGTATGCCAGCCTTCCAACAACGGTATGCGGGAGTGTACGTACGATATCGAAGATGGTGCGTTCGGGGTTGGAGGCGAACTGGTTCTTGGCGGCGTCTCCGACAAGACGCTCGTCATCGGTGAAGGCTACCCAAGAAGGTGTGATACGGTTACCTGGAGAGGACACATGTCAGTTTGGGTGTGTGGGATGGTCGAGCACGCAGACTTACCCTGGTCGTTGGTGATGATCTCAACCTTTCCGTTCTTCATGATACCGACACAGGAGTAGGTGGTTCCCAGATCGATACCGATGACGGGGCCGGAGACGCCATTGGCGTCCTCCTTGATGGGCTCCTGGTCCTGGGCGTGTGCTGTCTTAGCCAGCATCAGACCGCCGACAAGGACGAGGAGGAGGTAGAAGGCAATGGACCATGTTGAGCGCTGGTTGGCGCCCCGCGAGCTTCGTGCCATTGTGATGTGTGTGTAGTCGTCAAGACTGGGGGTATGGCCTAGATGCCAGGTGCAAGTGCGGGCGTAACTCTCTGGGAGCTCGCAATGTGTGGAGTAGACGGGGCTCTCCGGGTATCGCTGAGAAAGAAACAAAAGGCGAGGTGCGGTGGTTGCAGTTGCAAGGTGAGTGGAGGAGGGAGGGCAAGTAGCGGTGGGCGGCTACTGTTATATGGACACGTCGTGGAAGTATTTCGAAAGAACACCTTGCGATCTCGAGGATCTTGCTCCGCAAACGGCCTAGCGCGCAGCTCGCCCATGGCCCGTTCACTTTGCCCCAACCGCCCGCATCAGCCTCAATTTCACCTGCGTTTGACGCAGCTGGCTACAGGACACGTGTAATTCGCTAGCACTGTGCTTTCACTGCGCCCGTGTAGCAGGTGTGACTCCGCGCTATGCAGACCTATAGGCCACAGTAGCTTCTTGTGCAGACGATGATGGGGAAGTCGCAGCTCCGTCGTTATCTGCTATCGTGCCTCTAGGCCAATTTACCCCTCCATCTAAGCGAACGCGAACATCTACAAACCTCGGTGCTCTACCATCTCAACGTCCAAGTCGCGAATCAATGCATCTGAATTGCAAAATCGCCGTTTCCTCCATGCGCGAACCCCAGCCAGTCTGAGTCGCTGCGTCGGTAATCTCGGACACGGCTCTCGTTGTCTGTCCCAAGTTCCAGGTGTCCTTTCGGTAGTCTTCCAGTCGCTAGGCAGACAGATCTACACGAGACACTGGCTCCACCGCACCGCCAACACCATTCACCTCGATGACTCCTTGGTCGATATGCAACGTTTCCTCAATCTTTTTGCCACGAGTGTGAACACGCTGCTTCATATCTTCATAGCTGCCTAGCAGAAGGACGGATCAAAGCACCCTGCCCACCGTGCACGACCAGTCACCATACTTGCACATGTGAAAGGATTTGCCTGTAGGTAAAACTGGCCTCTTTGAAAGCAAGATGTGCGAAAAACACTACACGTATGTGGTTTGATGCTTCGTCCCGGATAGCTTGACGTCTGCCCAAGAGAACCTTCGCGACCGTTCCCCTGTCCCACTCTGCCGATCAGCCGCTTCGCCGACACAACCATCGGAACCCGTCACCAGGCCTTTGCCAAAGTCTCCCTGAAAGTGCTCAATATGTCAGCCCACCGCGCACCAGACCTGCTCTTCCACACAGCCAGACCGAGAACGCCGACACCCAAGGCGGAGGGTATCGCCTTCTTGGCAAACCTTGTTGCAACGTGTCTGAAAAACATGTCCTGCTTCTGCCTTACCCGCTTCACATGCTCGTCTCTCTTGTTCTTGACAGGGAATGGCTCCTCTGGTACCTCTTTCTCGAGGAACTCGCATAGCGGCTTCCAGCCATCCTCCAAGCGGAACTCGAGCAAGCGCTCGGCAGGCACCGCAGCACGAATTTCTGCATAGTGTTTCCTATATCGATCCTTGGCAACCCGCCGCATCTCATGCACATTACGCACATCATAGAAGCCCAGCATGATCTTGCGAATCGTCTTGCCGCCATTGAGACCGTACAGTGGTCCCAGTACGTTGATCACGAGATCAGCGCGAAGCCCCCATGTCGTGCTGAAGATGGCCGCCTCCATACTGTCGTACCACTCGTCGATATCACGTTCCACCAAGATTAGCTTCGCCTCGGGATAGGCTTCTATGAGCTGCGTCGCGAAGAACGAGCTCATGTCGGTGACGGCCTCATAAGGCCCAAAGATAACGTCCCAATCGGCGCGTGTGAATGGCGCGCCTGTGTAGGTCGGCAGCGAAGGGTAGAAGGCGTCGCATGCTTTGCTGAAGAACTCCCACTCAATTGGGGAACTAATGGCCTGGATGCCGTGGTGCACGCCTTGATATCCGAGAATCTCGAGAGCTTGAGTAATGGACGCCGACCCTACCCTCGCTTCAGTCAGCTTCTCCCGACGGCTGTAACGATAGCAAAAGCAAACGTTGGAGGAGCTCACCAGTACGCGTCATTCCCAATGATAGCACCTTCAGCTCGCGCTTTGGGCGATCGCCAATGGAGGTTGGTGTCGCCATGGCTCAGACCAAAGCTGGTTTCAATCACGCCAAATGGCTGACGAGAGAAGATGGTCGGGAGTACGACAGAAGGTGATATTTCTCGACCATTGTAAGCTCGGCAGAGAGGTGACTACCCCAAGTTGCTGCTCACCGTGGACCGTGGTAAACATTCCATACTCATTTATTGGACCGCCTACCACGTGGTCAAAGGAGTGGCCATCTTACTTGCCGCTGTCTAACTCGAATGTGAGCGCCGAAGAGCGCCCACTGCTATCAATACGATCTACCGGTAGACCCCATCCTAATTTCAACACGCTCGGGCCGAAGTGTAACGGGCCGAGTAAAGTGCCACTGCAAACGCATCGCGCATAATTGGTCTACACTCCAAGAGTACAACGGAATACGCGCAACCAACATCCTGGCTTGGTAAAAATATTATCGGAAAGACAGGCTTTCTGCTGTCGAATCACATGAGGTAAATCAACGATGTCCGGGTCTGATACACGCACACACATCATCACTCGTGTTCACCGTGTTCACCGTATTCACCGTATAGGGCGTACTTGCCCGTCATGAGGCCTACGCAAGCGTTCTGTACACTGTTCTGACGCTGCCGGTATGCATAGCCTTGTAGATTTACGTGCTGATACAACAGATGCTCAATCAAGTTCTGACTACCGCCTCGGCCTGATGGAGACCATGAGCGGCTTCTTCTCCCAGACCAAATACGACTTTTGTGTGATCCACCACTTCTCACTGTTTGGGCTGAGCGAGATGTCAAAGTTCCAGAAGAGCTTAGCCAAAGCCAGTCTCATCTCATTCATAGCCATACTGGAAAACCATGAAGTCAGCGATCGTTCCACCGATACCGAAAAGGGAAAGAGAGATCTTACGTTTGTCCAATGCAATCATGTCTACCATAGGAGAAAGGACGAGATGCACCTCGGTCATCACGAACAAACTCCCCATCTTTCGTCTGCAGCCACCTCTCTGGGATAAAGTCAAGAGGCCGGTGCCAGTTCCATGGAGCGTGACAGGCTGCGAGATTGTGCATGCCTACAGCTGTCTGTTGGTCGACTAGTCAGTACAAACTCGCCACGGCCGAGACGCGAACAAATACTTACACCTCCCGGTACCCATTTTCCATCTATGTCCTCTCCACCCTCTGGAACCCAGCGCGGCAAAGCTGATGGCGTAGGCGGCGATATACGCATCGACTCCTCGATGCAGGCCTTCAAGTAAACCAGCTCACCAGCAGCAACCATGGTAATCTCCTCTTCGCTCGCAAACCTACCCCGCACCTCGGCAATAACCTTCTTATAGGCGTCCGAATGCCCACAAACGAAGAAGACAAATGCGCTCATCGTATACGTAGTCGTGTTACTGCCCGCCACAATCAACGCGCTCGCCATACCAAAAAGATCCATGTTACTCAAATTCTCACTCTCGTTACCAAGGATGTAGCTCATGAAATCCCGTCTCTTCCCTTTTCGGGTGCCAGCACGCTCCTCATCAATCCGTCGCTGTACCTTTTGGAGGGTGAGTGTTTGATGCCGCTTCCGCGCCTCCATGGCCGCTTTGGGTGCCGTCCATTTGAGTATCCACTCGATATGGTAGTACGTAGCGAGTTGATACCAAACAATGCTTTTGACGCGCGAACCAATAACGTCAAGCCAGGGCTCATCGGCGCGGTCGAGACAGCCGGCTGGTTGTCCAAAGGCCAGGTCGCTCATGATGTCGAAACTCAACAGGCTGAACCAACGGAGGATATTCTGCTCTACAGCATGATACTGTGGTTTCCGTAACTGAACAACAAGCCGATCAGTGTGGTCCCGAAAGAACTCTTCTTGGTCCCGCAAAGCGCGTTCACTAAACGCTGGCTGAAGCGCCCGACGTAGCACGGCATGGCGCTCAGGCGTCTCGGTAACGATACTACGACGACCGTTCACGACCGCAGGAGCGATACCACGGCCATCCAGACACTTCAGGAACTCGCGTGGCGGGGGCGAGCCGTCGATCTTCTTCAAGGCTGTGCTGCTGGTGTAGGACAGCTCGTCGGGTGCGATGCGTATCACGGGGCTGTTGTAGTAGATGTGCATGTCGCGGATGCGCCATGCGAGATCGCCGCGGAGGTTGACATAGTGCCAGGGGAGGCGGGAGATGGCCCAGAGTTTTGGGCCTGGAAAGCGTGAAAGGGGGTGGAGGGTGAGGTAGTAGAGGGAGCGGAGGAGGAAGTAAAGTACAGGCTGTGCGCGGTTAGGATGTTGGAGGTTCCTTATGGTGTTGAAGGTGTTGGCGTACACTGAGGAAGATGAGAAGGGCTATAGTGAACAACATCTCGGCGTTGAGCTTGGTGTTCGGTCGTTCTGGTCCTTCTGTCTAGTACTCACAGGACGAGCTTCATGGCCACAGGTTCAAGGTAGTGGCATCGACACATATCTTCTTTCTCGTAAGTAAAGCGGACCAATCACTTCAACTTCGATTGCTGATTCTCCTTCGTACGTAGGACAGTTCTGGCATCGTTGCCATCGTCGCAGATGCAGCAGTCGACGAGCCAATGGGACAAAGTGTATACCCACGTGGCTGATCGACTTACCGTGAGCGTCTGATCTCGAATGCGACTCCACTTGTAGTCCACGATATTGTAACCCCACGCTGCCCCTGCTCTCGGCGCTACTAGTACTTCGATCCCGCATTCGGTCCGGCCTCGTTAGTGAGGCCTAGTCGCCGTTGGTTGCTGTACTGACTCGGGACTTGCATGGCATCGTTACGAGGTCAGTGGTGATGGAAGAGGAAAGAGCGAGGGCTCAGCGTACATTCTGTCATGAGCGGTTGGTTTCAAGATTTAGGATGGATGACACGTGACTACACTCACACTGCCACCACCATCCAAGAATTGAGCCACAGTCGAGTCAGCTAACTAGAACAATGCACCAGTATCTACTCAACAGCAACCCTCAATCTACACAAAACCGCCTTCTCCCTCTCCAAAGGACTCCCCGGACTGCACACCACGGTAAAATTATGCCAATCCCTCTCCAAATCCACGTCCAGTCCTTCAATAACATCATACCTCTGCATCATTCTCACAATCACATACCCCGCCTCCGTAAGAGCAAATTGCTGCCCAATACAAATGCGCGGCCCCCCATTGAACGGGACGTACTGCCACGTTGATCCCGGTCTCCTCTTCTCCCAACGTTCGGGTACGAATTCATCGGCGTCTTCGCCCCAGAGATCTTTCCGGCGGTGCAGGACGTGCGTGCTGAAGTTTACTTCTGTGCCCGCGGGGACGAAGATGGGGAGGGTACCCGAGGGGCCGCCGCCAGTTGGGAGGGTGGTGTCGCGGACGGCGCAGCGGGAGTTGAACGGTACTACTGAATGTAATCGTAGCGTTTCGTTCAGAACATGTTGTAGATACGTGCAGCTCTTGAGTTTCTCGAACGTGATACTCTGGCCAGGCGTGGTACTCGAGTAAGACCCAAATTCCGCGAGAATGACTTCACGTAGCTTTTTGTATACCCGTGGGTCCCGCACTAAGCAGTAGAAAACCCATGATGTGAGTGATGCTGTCGTGTCTCGACCTGCGGCTAGCAGACCGAGAACTTGCTCGCGAACTTCAGCGCGATCGGCACAGCGCGATCGCAGTGTCTCGAGGAAGTCGTAGCGGAGGGATGAAGAACCCTGTTTTCTCGCTTGGTCGGCGGCGTCGATGGCGTGGTCGACGAAGGCGTGGAGAGTGTTTATGCATCTGTTTAGTTCGGTGTTGCCGTAGAGCCAGTAGAAGCTGCGAAGACGCATTCTAATTCCGAGGATGGTCAACATACGCTCGAATGCGTGGTCGAAGCTTTCTTCATCGTGCTGATCAGTACTGCCTCTCTCTTTCTGATGTTCTGCGAGCAACGCATCAAGCGACCCCGTACTCATTCCCAGAAAGAACTCTGTCGCCGAATCCATCGTCAGCTTCGGTAACAACGCCGCCAAACTGACGGGCGCCGACCACGCCCTCCCTTGCTCATCAACCCTCAACACCCCTTCTTTCCCCTCAATAACTCTCAATAAACTCCCCACATGCCCCTCCAACACCTCCAGCCGACTCACATTCTCCCTACTAAACAGCGGCCGCATAGTCTCCCTCGCTCTATGCCAAGCCACCCCATCAACAGCAAAGATACTGCGCCCGAGCGCCCTCTTCAAATTCGTGCGTCGGGCTGTACCCATAATGAAGTCGTCGAATTGCGTGGCGAGTAGCGCTTGGATGTTGCGCGGCTCGGCGGTGATGAGATTGGTGGTGCCGAGCAGGGATATGGCCCATGTGTACCGGTTCATGGCCATGAAACGCGAGAAGATGAAATCGGGGGTGCGTTGCTCGCGGTCGGCGAGGAGACTGCGGCGGATGGTGTCGATGCCGAAGGGGAGGTTGTAGGGCTCCACGGGGACGGGACCGCATCCTAGTTGACGGCTCTTGAGGTAGTTGCGGAGGGGCTTGAAAATGAGGGCATTGGTTAGGTGAATCAAAAGGAGAAGGCCTGCGCCTAGGAGGAGAAGGTGTGTTTGCATCTTTGGTATAGGAGCTTCTGGTGTTGAAGCTGTGTGGATCTAGAAGTGCGCCACTCTAAGTTTAAGTATGCCACTGAGCTATTCATTCCGACGCACCATTTTTGACCCACATGTATAGCACTAAGCAGGGGCCGGGCACCCAGTCATGTCTCTAATCTTCGAGCTGGAATCCGCCTACTTGGCGTTGTTCGTGAGATTGATCGGGAGTGAGTCATTCCGTTTACAGTATAAGTTCGTTCGAATTGTATCGCAGCTCTCTCATGTAATTTTGACTATCTCAATGACTTCATGTAAGATCAGTACATCACGAGCACATCCATAGCTCCACTTCCGGCTGTCGCTACCCATCCAGATCAGACACAGGCGTCAGTTTGACCATCAAAGGCAGCTTTTCCCACACCAAGTAGGTACCCTGCTTGTTCCACCAGTCGTTACCAGGGTCATGAAGTTCCCAGTCAAAGAACCGTACCAATTTCGCCATTGTAAGTGACATCTCGGCATAAGCCATAGACCGTCCGATACAAGCCCTCTGACCGTATGAAAACGGCTGAACAGCAGAACGGTCATCGTCCTTGAACTCTTCTGGTGCGTCATCTAGCCAGCGTTCCGGATGAAACTCACGGGCCTTCTTGAAATTGCGCTCAGAGTGTCCGGCTGCCAGCTGATTAACGGCAACAGCATAACCACCAGGAACCCATTTGCCCTCGATCATTTCGCCCTTTCCAGGGACGAAGCGTGGCAGTGAGCCCGGGGTTGGTGGGTAGAGACGCATGCCCTCGTTGAGGCAGGCGCGCAGGTACTTGCAGCTTGTCACTGCTTGGAGGGTCATGTCTGCGCGGCTTTTGAACAGGCCACGTATCTCTTGCTTGAGCTTCTCGAGTTTATCTGGGTTGCGCAGGAGAAGATATGTTAGGCCGGACATGCCGCCTGCCGATGTACCACTGCCGGCTACGATGAAGTTGGAGGAGAGCATGACCAGTTCAAGGTGGTTGAGCTTCTCGTCGTTCTCGAGGATGTAGGACCTGATCAGACACTGAGTCAGTAGTGTTTCGACTGGGTAATGAGTCGATTGAACTTACATGAAATCCTTCCCAGGGTCCTTGGCTTCGACACGCGCCTTCAACTTGGCTTCTGTCATCGCGATGTGCTTCTTCCTTGACTCGGTGACGTATTTCGGCGTCATCCAGTTGAGTAGACCCATGAAGCCGTACTGCACGGCAAGCTGGAACCAAACGATAGCCTTTGCGCGAGCGAGGATAGCTTGGATCCATGGTTGCTCGGGGTTGTTGACGCAGCCTGATGGTTCGCCGAAAGCCAGGTCGGATACGATATCGAATGCGACGAGGTTGTACCATGTAGTCATGTCGACGGGTCCGTCTTTGCTTCGTTCCTTCAGCTTCTGGACGAGATTGTCAGAGTGGTCTTGGAAGTAACTCTCTTGTTCGCGCCTGGAATGAAATCAATATTGCCATACCATGCCTGCATTTCCATGAATAGACTCACAGCGCTCTCTGACTAAAAGCCGGATCAATAGCTCTTCTCAACCTCAAGTGTCGATCTTGATGCTCAGTCATCAAGCTACGTTGGCCACCTATACTCGCAGGAGCGATACCTCTACCGTCAAGAGCCTTCACGAACTCAGGGTTTCGTTGTCCGTATATCTTCTTCCACGCTCCCGAAGTCGTGTAAGAGAGCTCATCAGGAGCGATGCGCACAACAGGACCGTATTTGTCGTGAAGCTCGCGGATCTTCCAGCTGATCCGACCCTTCATGTTTGCGCGATTCCATGGTAGACGAGAGATGGCCCAGAGCTTCGGCCCCGGATAGCCAGCTAGAGGGCTGAGGTAGAGATTGTATACGACCTTGAAGAAGACGTGAAGCAGGATCTGGTAATCTTTGTGAGCTCATACAGAAGCCAAATTAGAATTTACGTAGACTTACAAGCACTAAGATACCGGCGGTGATGTTTCGCAATGTCAGTGGTGGTGCTTGGCGCAATTGTTGCCACAGGCTATCTGGTATGAAAGCAGCAGCCATGATGTTGTGAAGTTGCCAGACTGTGACGAAAGTCAGAGCCAACGGTTCGAAAGCCGGGGGATGGAAATCTCAGCCTTCTCCAGCTCATCACTCCGTTGAACGCTCAAACTGTCGGAGGCATCTATCCCGACGTGTTTGATCCATGCGGCATCTGGCAAAAACCTCCAATTCCCTTACTATCGCCAAACGTCGCACTCGCCGACCGATGGTGCAGACCAGAAGTAGCCAATTGCATCCCCTCCATTACGCACGCTCTGCTACAGTTGGTGTTTAGAGAGACTGAAGTTTTCCGCGGTGAAGACACGAAGGTGAGCTCAGGTGACCCGGACTTTCATTCGGCCCTTGGTTGTCGGGCCGATCCTCTCTCCGAAATGGCTTGCAGAAAGTCGGCTGTGCGCATGCGATTGTGGATACTGGCGGGATACATGGGTTTGACAACGGTGCGCAAAGAATTATGTGCAGCTGGGCCACGTGTTTGGGGTGAATGGTGAAAGCTTGACCACGGGTACGGAGAAAAATGACTCGTGATTACTACACGGCGATACAGTGTAAGGTGGAGCATTTCTACACCCCTGTTGATTTGGAAGAATGCCAGTTCCTCTTGCGTAGTCTCCAGCACGCGGTATCGCTGGGTTGCTGGCCTGTCAATGTGTCCAAGAGATGGGCTGTGATGACGAGCTGGTTGTCTGTGGGTAGCTGAGCATCTCTTTGTATGAAACACCATCTCTTTTCGGTCTTGACGTCTCTCTTTGGTATCGCCAGTCCACGTGGTGACATCTGTATCACCAAAAAACATGGATAATCAACATGGCTCCGACAACGTGCTTGCCTCATCGGCAAAGACAATCCGTGCCGAGCTTCAACAGAAGCTTTCCAGCGAAGCGCGAATCCATCTTCCGTTCGACATGGACAAAACGGGCTTCGACAAGGGCAACCTTCGCTTCACTCAGTACGAGCGCCCAACATACCTCGCTATCGTCGAGCCAGGTTGTGAGAACGATGTAGTCGAGGTCGTCAAATATGCGCGGGAGAAGGGTATTCCATTCACACCCCGTGGTGGCCACCATGCAGTCACTACCACGATGAGACATTTCAAGAACGGTATATGCATCAATATGCGCCCACTCAACCACATGCGATGGGACGCTGAGAAACGGCATGTTACCGCCGGTGGTGGAGCGATCACTGATGAGTTCGTGCGCTTCGTGCATGATTTGGGTATGGAAGTCAGTAAGTATAACAGCATCTTCGCTGAGAGTGAAAGTACTTACAAAGCTGGTAGATGTGGGGTCGTGTCCTACGACTGGTGTTATTGGCGTAGCGTTTGGTGCAGGCCTTGGCCGTTTACAAGGCAAATATGGCTTTCTAAACGACAACATGATGTCTTGCAAGCTCGTGCTCGCTGATGGAAGCGTAGTGGTTGCATCCAAGGACTCGCATCCGGACCTGTTCTGGGCGATTCGTGGCGCAGGCCACAATTTTGGTATTGCAGTCGAGGTCACGTTCCAGGTCTATCCGCAGCCGCACGGAGGCATACACCATACTTGGGATCTGGAGTATACATTGGATCAGTGCGATGCGGTGTTTGAGACGCTGAATAGTGTCTATGAGACTATGCCGGCTGATTTGGCAATCTTCGTCCTATGGTTGCGCCAGAGCAGCGGTCGCAAAGTAGGTCGCTTAACGAGTGAGGTATCCACGCTGCTAACAAGGCCCAGCACATCATTCTTGTAAACCTAGTCTGGTCTGGTCCAGCTGCGGGTGCAGAGCCCTATTTGCAGCGCTTCGAGTCCCTGGGCCCAGTCTTGATCACCGGGCGGAAGTCCGTGTCATGGCCAGAGCTACCGTTCACCACCTACAAAGAGATAAACAAGCTCTTTTGCAATCCCGAAGTCTGGCTCCGAGGCCCCTATAAAATGATGGGCGCCGCCTGCGTCGACAAGTTCGACCTCAAGACGACACGCGAGTTCTTTGAGAGTGTCAAAGCTATGAGTGAGGAGTGGGAGGACCGCGGTTGGTTCAGTGCCATGTTCGAATGCCTGCCTGACCAGCGTGCTCGCGAGATCCCCGACGATGCGACAGCCTTTCCGTGGCGCGGAGGTTCGAATCATTTCCTGTGAGTGTACCGCATTGGTTCTATACGAAGCAAGTTCTAACTCATGGGATGTAGTATGCTGAATGCGACACCAAAGCGATTGGAAGACCGCAAGGTTTTCGAGGATCATCTCAACTACTGGAAGCAACGCTTCGTCGAGACGTCTGGATACGGCCGTTTGCAACAGTATGTGAGCTATGGTAATGGCACGGCGACCTTGAAGGACCCGTCCGAAGCACTGTACGGCTATGAGCCCTGGAGATTGGTAAAGCTACGGCTTCTCAAGCAGAGATATGACCCCGACAATGTGTTTCGATGGTACCAACCATTCGTTGATCCATGAGGCATTCTGAGTAGATCTTTGGAGTAGTCTCCAATACAAACCTAGCTTACCGATAACGACGTTTGATGTGAGACCCTGTGGAGCAAAAAGATCCTGTCTACGTTGACGCGTAGGCGTTTCGACTCGGTGGTGGCACCCCTGGTGTACGCCTGAGCGTTTTGAGATATTCGATAGCTTAGCAGATACGATTTCAGCTCCCTGACGAGTAGTAGAAGGCCGCGCGCGTACACGTGGGCATGGAGAGTGGCCTATGGATGTTGCTAGAACTCCGAAATCTGGCCGAATCGCGGGCGCAGTAGGGAGTGGGTACTCTGGCGCATCGTGACCCACGCTGGACTTCGAAGCGAGGACAACAGCAGTACGGTCTGGGGAAATATCTGAAGCCGACGCTAATAATTCTCCGATTATAAGGGCCTTCGGTGGGTCGGAAAAGTCTTGGGAAGTCTTGTTTAGAGTGGTGGAGACACACCTGAGTCGTGGCTTCGGTTACCCCGGTCGCCTTCAGATCTTGGGAAGATAGTCGAACACGTTCACCTGTATCGGGGAAGCAACATGCTGCGTGCTCAAACAACCCAGCGGTATTGGATAGTTTCGTCGAGATGTTTGATCGGCTTGATATCGCTCCTGTCTAATTGCAGTGCAGATGCGTGGGCTTGAGAACGGTGATCGGGCCATTGCGACGCGAAACCTGTAGCATTAGTAGATGAGAGTCTCATGAGACCCTTTGGAGATGATATTTACCTGTAGCTTTCACAGCAGGCTTTTACGATTGTTCTCCTCCCATTCACCAGATTATACGGCGGTGTACTATTCTTCCCAATCCTCCATCCTCTTCAAGCTGTCACAATGAACAAACCAATCGCCATAATCGGTATCTCTTTCCGGGGCCCAGGCGATGCTCGGGACCCCGAAGCCTTCTACCGTATGCTCGTAGAAGGTCGCAGCGCACGCACCGAAATCCCCAAGGACCGTTACAACGTCGACGCTTTCTACCACCCCGACCCAGAGCGGCTAGGTAGCATCCAACAAAGGTAGGCTCAATCTGTTGTCGTGCTCATGTCGTTGATCATGCTGATGTGCTGTTGCGACAGACATGCGCACTTCCTGGAACAAGACTTCAAGGTGTTCGATGCTCCTTTCTTCAGCATCACGCCGAAGGAAGCGAAGGCCATGGATCCGACACATCGCATTCTACTGGAAGCCACGTATGAGGGCTTCGAAAACGCTGGCTTGACCTTGGAGCAAGTCTCAGGCACACAAACATCCTGCTACATCGGAACCTTCACAGCGGACTTTCCCAATCTGCAAGCCCGTGATAACGAAGGGCCTTCAATATACCGTAAGTGATCGAGTCGGTATAATGCTGGTCCAAGCTAAGCCTTCTCTGCAGACGCGACTGGCATGTCAGCATCTCTAGCCTCCAACAGACTGTCGTGGTTCTACAATCTGCGGGGGCCTTCGCTGACAGTCGACACGGCCTGCTCATCAAGTTTAACAGCATTCCATCTAGCCTGCCAGAGCATCCGCACGGGCGAAGCCGAGATGAGCGTGGTTGGTGGTGCCAACCTGATGTTCGGACCGGATATGTCCATCCTCCTGGGCGCTGCCAAGATTCTGTCGCCTGAAGGCAAGAGCAAGATGTGGGATGCAGACGCGAATGGTTTCGCGCGCGGAGAAGGATTCGGCGTTACTATTTTGAAGGTGTGTACTGAGCGCTTCCGTCGCGGTCTCGGTGTGAGGAATTTGACTAACGAGTGGCGGCATGTAGCCTCTAGACGCAGCGATCCGCGACGGCGACAACATCCGAGCAGTCGTGCTGGCCACGGCCGCTAACGAAGATGGTCGCACACCAGGCATCTCGTTGCCGAACAGCGAGGCGCAACAAGAACTGATCCGAACCGCATACCGGCAGGCTGGTGTGGATCCAGCAGAGACAGGATACGTCGAAGCGCACGGAACGGGTACACAGGCTGGTGATCCGCTTGAGGCCCGCGCTATCCTCAAAACCATTGGATCCGTCGAGAACCGCACATCAGATCTATACGTCGGATCCGTCAAGACGAACATTGGTCACCTCGAAGGCGCAGCTGGTGTAGCTGGTATCATCAAGGCTGCGCTGACTGTGGAGCGGGGCATGATATTGCCGAATCTCTGGTTAGTGGATCGCTGAAGCTCTCAATTTGCATATACTGATATCCTCCAGGTTCGAGAAGCTCAATCCAGACATTGATTTACCAAAGAATGTCAAGATAGCTTCCAAGTTGACGCCGTGGCCACACAGCGGTCCTCGCCGCGCAAGCGTCAACAGCTTCGGTTTTGGCGGTGCGAATGCACATGTCATCCTTGAGGACGCGGCGTCTTTCCTGTCACGACATGGCTTGAAGGGTCGACATGCGACAACGCCGCCCCTTCACAGCTCAGGCAGCGTGCGCGTTGCTGAGCTCAGTGATAGTCCTAGTAGCTCTGCAAGCACTGTTGAGACGACCAGCGGAGACTGCAGCGACAACACGAGTGATGTTTCGAGCGAGATCTTGCGCGACCTTCATCCCACATCGAGGTTGTTCGTCCTGTCTTCCAACGACCAAGAAGGAGTCAAGCGCAACGCCGAGCGCCTGCAAGACTATCTGGCCTTGAAGACATCCACGGTACCTTCGTTCCTCAATGACTTGGCATTCACGCTGAGCTCCAAGAGAACCGCGTTGCCTTGGAAGTCGTATGCCGTCGCCTCGAGCGTCAGCGGCCTGCGGGAGAAGCTTACGAGCCTTGCTCAAGTGGTCCGTTCCTCCACTTCTGCGATACCACGAATTGCCTTTGTCTTCACTGGCCAGGGCGCGCAGTGGCATGCAATGGGGAGAGGTCTTTCGTCGTACAAGGCCTTTGCTGAGAGCATGCAGAGGTCGGAGGCTATGCTCAAATCGTTCGGTTGCCCGTGGAGTCTTGGTGAAGAGCTTAGTCGCAGCGAGGCTGAGTCCAAGCTACGTGAGACTGACTACAGTCAGCCGGCTTGTACCGCTATCCAGGTCGCGCTCGTGGACCTCTTGAGCAGTTTCGACGTAAGACCTGTTGCTGTTCTCGGCCACTCTAGCGGCGAAATAGCGGCTGCGTATACCGCTGGCTTCATCGATCAAGAAGCGGCGGTCAAAATTGCTTGGTTGAGAGGCCAGGTCAGCAAGAATGTGTCCAAGAACGGTGGCATGTTGGCCGTTTCTGCAAGTGCCGATAGCGTACAGAATCATCTCAATGGCTTGAAGAGCGGTCGAGCAGTCGTGGGATGCTTCAACTCCACCAAGGCCTGCACTGTCACCGGAGACGCTTCAGCCATCAGTGAGCTGGAGATGCAATTGAAGGACGCGCAGATACCGTGCACCCGACTGCCCATGGACGTCGCATATCATTCGTTCCACATGGAGTCAGCTCGCGAACAATATGAGAGGGCTTTGGAAGGCATCCCACATGGCTCCACGGCGACCGTCCCCATGTTTTCTTCGGTAACAGGAAGCTTGGTTGATCCTGCACAGATGAAGCCATCCTATTGGGTGGATAACCTTGTGTCTCCTGTCAACTTTGTCGCGGCTACCCGCTCCCTTCTGAGCCACCCCCAAGAGAGCAAGTCGCGCAAGGCCTTCGCCAATCTGTTCGTCGAGCTCGGCCCTCACTCTGCCTTGCGCAGCTACCTCCTAGACATCTTCGCCAGTGCGAACCGTGCTGCCGATACGACCTACACTACCCTGCTTCGCCGCAACCACGATGGCGCTGCTACTATGCTGGAAGCCATGGGCCATCTCTGGTCGCATGGATGCAAAGTCGATTTGAGCAAGGCCAATGACGTTTCTCCCGACAACAACAGCATGTTGGTAGACCTAGCTCCGTACGCCTGGAACCACAAGGCGTACTGGGACGAATCCCACCTCAGCCGGCAACACCGCCTTCGCAAGTCGCCACGTACCGACCTTGTCGGCTATCGCCTTACTGGAACGCCAGAGCACACATGGCGCAACTTCCTCCGGTGCAACGAAAATCCATGGATCCGTGAGCACAAGGTCCAGGGCGATATTCTGTATCCAGGTGCGGGCATGCTCGTCATGGCTATTGAAGCGGCGCACCAATTAGCGCAGGAGACCAATGCCGACGAAGTGTATGGTTTCGAGTTGCGTGACGTTAGCATCGATACTGCGCTTCGCGTACCTGATACGGAGAAGGGTATTGAAGTCATGACGCAGCTACACAATCGTCGTACTGGAACACGAGCCGCGCCGTCGTCCACGCTTTACGAGTTTGTTGTCTCTTCGTGGAGTGAGGAGATGAACTCTTGGAGTGCTCATGCTCGTGGCCTCGTCTCCGTCGTCTTCAAAGCCTTCTCTCCGTCGATGGAGCGTGAACTGGCGCTTGAAAACGAGCGCTACATGTTGTCACTTTCCAACGCTAGAGATATCTGCCAGAAGCCGGCACGAAGCTTCTTATACGACACAGTCGAGACGATCGGCATGCAATACGGACCGACCTTCCGCAACATGACTGAGCTGTATGCTGGTCCTAGCTCCAGCTATGGCATCATCAAGGTACCTGATACCAAGGCAGTCATGCCTAAGGGCTTCGAATACCCCTATGTCGTTCACCCTGCCACGCTGGACTCGGTCCTTCATCTTGTCTTTCCCAGTATATCTGGCGACGATCAAGCACTGAACGAGGCGGTCGTTCCCAGATCTTTTGATCGCATCTTCGTTTCAGCCAGGATCCCAAGCACCGCTGGTTCAGAGCTACATGGCTGCTCTTCCGCGAAGAAGCTGAGCTACACAACCTGGACTTCCAGCATCACGATGTCCGAGGCAACCATGACCGACCCTGTCGTCATCATGGAAGGCGTTGTACTGGCATCTGTTGGTGCAACCGAGAACGCATCGAAACAGCTTGAGACGCGTGCGTCTTGTTTCGCGCAAAACTGGCACGTGGATGCTGATCTCTTGTCGCCTTCTCAGATCAAAGAACTCGTCTACAAGCGCACATTGAAGAGTAGAGACGACGATTCAGTGCTTGATCTGCTCGAGTTCGTCTGCCTTGTATACATCTATCGCTGCCTTGACTGGTTCCAGAGCGAAGCAGGCAAGGCACATGTTCCGCAGGACGGCTTCTGGAAGTCGTACGTGGAGTGGATGCATGACACCGTGAAGCAATTTCCTCCGCTTCCTGAAGATGTCGAGACCGAGATGCAGGCAGCCCGGAAACGCATCATCAAGTCGGAGAGCGGCGACATCACGGTGCAGATGGTGGACCGCATTGGGCAGAATCTTTCTCGCATCTTTACACGCGAGGTCGAAGCTCTGCAATGTATGACTGAGGGCGATCTTCTTTACTCCTTCTACCGTGGCGCTTTCGGCACAAGTTTCAACACCAACGTGGCAGAGTACGTCGGTCTGATCGCTGACAAGCAACCTGGATTGCGCATCCTGGAAATCGGCGCCGGAACGGGTGGTACTACATACCATGTCTTGGAGCGCTTGCGCAACTCCGATGGCAGCTCCAAGGCCGCTCAGTATTACTTCACGGACATCTCTCCTGGTTTCCTTGCTAAGGCGGCAGACCGATTCGACAACGATGCATCCATCATGCAGTTCGGCACGCTCAATATCGAGAACTCACCTACGGAGCAAGGGTTCAGTCCTGAGTCCTTTGACCTCATTGTTTGCGCCAATGTACTTCACGCGACGAAGAGCATCCAGGAGACACTAGCGCACTGCAAGATGCTGCTGAAGCCAGGTGGCCGTCTTGTCTTGTCCGAGGTGACCATCAAGCGTATCTTCTCCGGGTTCATCATGGGGCCGTTGCCCGGCTGGTGGCTAGGAGAAGCGGACGGTAGGAAGGGAGGTCCACTCTTGGATGCTGAAGAGTGGAACGTCGCATTGAAGTTGGCCGGATTCTCGGGTGTTGATGTCGATATCCGTGGTGATCGAGAAACTTCCAAAGAGCCTGTCTCGCTGCTCATTTCGACCAAGCCCGAGACTACAAGTCCTAGCCTGCCTCCTTGCTTGGTCATCACCACTGGGACTGAAGCGACGGGCAGGCTTGCCTCTGCCATCCAGAGAGCATTCGCCTCCGCCGGCCATGATACAAGCATCGCTCAGTGGAACGACATCTCCAAAGCACATGTGGAGGGCAAGTACTGTCTCTGTCTTGCTGAATGGGATGACGCTGTCCTCGCCAATCTTACCGATGACGACTGGGTCAGATTGCGCGAAGTCGTTCTCTCGTCCCAGGGTGCTTTGTGGATCACAGGTGGCGGTGCTCTTGACACGCCATCTCCCTTGAAGAGTCTGATGGTTGGGCTTGCCAGAGCCATTCGCAACGAAGACGCCGGCGTTCGCCTTGCCTGTCTCGATCTGGAGGCGTCATCGACCATTGACTTCGAGAGAGCGGCACAGAATACACTCAAGGTCGCTTATGAGCACATCCGCGGTGACGGCACCGAGGGTGAGTTCGCTGCGCGCGGTGACATGGTCTACGTGCCCCGCGTAGAGCGAACAATGGAAGTCGATGCTTCTCTGCGCAAGTATGAGGCCAAGGGTGATCCCGAAATGGTATCATTCAAAAGCTGTGGACGTCCTCTCAAGCTGAGCATCAAGACACCTGGTCTTCTCGATACATTCCAGTGGGAAGAAGACGAAACGTACCACACGCCATTGCCTGAGGACTGGATTGAGATTGAGGTCAAGGCCGTTGGTCTCAACTTCAAGGATGTGCTCGTAGCGCTGGGTAACCTGGCTGAGAACAAGCTGGGTGTCGATGCCTCGGGTATCGTCACTCGTGTCGGAGCGGCAGTCACAGACATCAACGTTGGCGACAAGGTCATGACTGCATCTTGCGATACCTTCGCCACCTATGTCCGCTTCCCAGCCAAGGGTGCCATACCCGTTCCCTCTGGCATGAGCTTCGAGGAAGCCGCCTCAATGCCACTCATCTTCCTCACAGCCTACTACGCGCTGGTGACGGCAGGTGGCATTGTCTCTGGCGAGAAGATCTTGATTCATGCCGCTGCTGGCGGTGTCGGACAAGCCGCCATCATGATCGCGCAAGCCAAAGGTGCCGAGATATTCGCTACGGTGGGTGCGGATGCGAAGAAACAGCTTCTCATGGAGCAATATGGAATCCCCGAAGACCACATCTTCAGCAGTCGCGACACTAGCTTTGTCAAGGGAGTGCTCCGTGCCACGGACGGCAAGGGTGTGGATCTGGTACTGAACTCGCTGGCTGGCGAGGCTCTTCGTCGATCTTGGACTGACTGCTTGGCCAAATTCGGTCGTTTCTTGGAGATCGGAAAGGCGGATCTCTTCGCCAACACCGGTCTTGACATGAAGCCCTTGTTGGACAACAAGAGCTATATCGGTGTCAACCTGCTGGACTTTGAGAACAATCCGACACCGCGAGCAGTAGCGCTATGGCATGACACGGCGAGGATGATCCATGAGGGGGCGATCAAGCCCATTGCGCCACTCCAGATCTTTACCATGGCCGAAGTCGAGAAGGCCTTCCGCCATATGCAGGCGGGAAAGCACATGGGCAAGGTGGTCGTTCGCGTCGACGATGCAGACTTGGTCCGTGCCGTACCTCGAATTCCACGCGTACGTGTCCAGTCTGACGCGACGTACGTGATTGCCGGCCTTGGTGGCATCACGCGTGAGATTGCGCGTTGGTTGGCAGAGAAGGGCGCAAAGTACCTGGTGTTCCTCTCTCGTTCTGCAGCCAGCGGCACAGACAACAAAGCATTCGCTGCGCAACTGCAGAAGACGTACAGCGTTACGCCGCTGGCATATGATTGCGACGTTGGCAACAAGGCCGCTCTGCAATCAGTCTTGGGTGACCTGAAGGCCAAGGGCTTGCCACCCATCAAGGGCTGTGCGACTGGCGCCATGGTCCTACAAGACTGCCTCTTCGACAAGATGACAGCCGACCATGTGCGCACAACAGTCGGTCCTAAGGTCCACGGTACCTGGAACCTGCACGAGCTACTGCCACGCGATATGGACTTCTTCGTTATGCTGTCTTCGCTAGCCGGTGTGATGGGCCATCGTGGACAGGGCAATTACGGCTGCGGCAACAACTTCCAAGACGAATTTGCTGCATTCCGGCGCAACCAGGGTCTACCGGCGATGACCATCGACATCGGCTATCTTCTGTCGGTAGGTTTCGTGGCCGAACATGACGAGTATGTCGACCACGTCAAGGCCATGGGGCTCAAAGTCATGCATACGTCGGATCTTCATGGTCTTCTAGCGACCGCCATCGAGGGCCCCTCTCAGCACCCTGGGCAAGTCATGTGCGGTCTGCCCTTCAATGAGCACGACGACGCCTGGTACTGGATGGCCGACGCGCGATTTGCTGCATTGCGCAACGTTGCAGCTGGTTCATCGTCCAAGGCTGGACAGACTATCTCGTTGCGCGAGGAGTTGACGCGATGCGGCACAGCGAATGAAGAGGCCGTGCAGCTCATCACGGCTGCCATAGTGCAGCGTCTTGCGAGCCTGATGATGATACCCGAGGCTGATATCGATGCCGGTAGGCCGCTGAGCGCGTATGGAGTTGATAGTCTGGTGGCTGTTGAGGTGAGAAATTGGGTTGCGCGTGAGATGTTGGTGGAGTGCTCCGTGTTCGATGTTCTGCAGAACATCCCGATGACACAACTGGCACAAAGCTTGGCAGAGAAGAGTAAGCTGCTCCTTGCACAGGCCTGAAGTTGTATGTACCTAGGTAGTATGAATCGTGACTGATTGCTATCGTATCGGCCTTCGCTCTTGACGTTCGTGATGCTGGCTGACAACGAAGCCCTGGAGGACGAAGCAGCCACGCAAGCGGCTTAGCCACATCTTCTGATTGGGCAATGGCTGATCATAACGTCATGGACTCGTGGAACCGTTTGGTCGTCACAAGCGCAGGGCCGCGGATTCGAGCTTGATTGATGTGTGAGCTACGATGATGCCTGATCATTCAATACAAGATGCATCCAACGGTACATAAGTTTACCTGCCGCTCCACCTGGCAGATCTACTTGCCCGGCTTCCTCTCCCGATAGACCAGTTGCGGCTATTGTCTTAGTTCATCGTCGGACTTTACTACCAACATGTCGGGCAACGTGGTCGATCCTGAGGCACGCGACAAGTACCTCCTGCAAGGTACGTTGCAATTGACTGGAATCATCTTACGAAATGCTGATGATCTTTAGTGACGGCCGGACCATCCTACGATGCCTCAAAGCACGAACAGGTATCAGTCAACGGCGCAGAGCCCACACACGTCGAGAGCGACCTAGTTGAAGCATGGATACGCGTCCGAATCAAAGACTACCACGGCCTACCGCGTGGTTCACCAGCTTCATCGTCTTATTTTGATCACCCACAACATACCTCTGATAGATATTCCATCGCCTACTCATTCGTTCCCAAGCAGGACATGTCCGGCTCCGATCTTGTCATGGGCTTCGATTACGGCCATTCGATCAAGCACCAGCTTCCACCAGGTTTCAGGTATGCAATGAAGATCGCCACGAGTATGCTGGACCCCGGACTTTACTCAGATGCATACTCTGACGAGCCGTATCTCTACGGACCCGCGCTATCAAGTTTCTTTGCCTTCCGAATCGGAGATCGGACGAGCGATGTGTCCGCACAAGATCAACTTGCAAGTCTCAGTCAAGAAAGTGATGATGTGATCGAAGAAGGTGCATCGGGGAGTGGCAAAGAAGCGCGCAAAGCGTCGTCCATGCCTTCGAAATGGAAGAAGCGGCGGAAGTATTATCTCGATGAACAAGCCCTTTCAGCGTTTACGTTCGAAAAAGGCCGCATGTACCATGCCGACTTCTTCAACCCACATCTTGACTTTGCGAACTTTTCGTTGAGGCTACCCGGATTCTCAATCAGTGTGGCCAAGTACGTGGATGAGAAGACGCATCATCTAAGATATGTACTTCGGAATCGGAAGACGGAGGAGGTACTTCTCGTAGTCTTCTTCAAATTGCTGTTTGGCAAGGAATTGGATGATACGTTGGAGAAAGAGAAGAGGAGGGAGAGTGCGCCGCCAGCTGTGGCTGTAATTGATCAGCCAAAGCCAGAGCGGACAGGCCACGATGAGCTGACGAGAGTACGTGCTGCTGAAGAAGCTGAAAGACGAGCTTCACAACCTCCTCCTCGGACGGGTCATGAGGAGTTGACAAAGGTTCGCGCTGCTGAGGAGGCCGAAAGACGAGCTTCGCAACCTGCACCTCGCACCGTACAAAACGATAACACGCCATCCTCTGCAAAATCTACCCGTCAAGAAGGTTCAGCGTCTGGAACAGCCGGTCAAGTCGATGGCGAGGCGCAAGAGGATCAGAGTTACATCGGCCAAGCAACGAGCGCTGCGACAAACCTTGCAAACTCCGTGGTGGCTGTTTACGCAGCCTTGGGCTTCGGCAACTCATCATCTTCCTCGTCGGATTCCGAGCCCTCAAGCAGGAGTAGTTCGGCGCAGCCAGCAAACAAGTCGATGGCAGCTGAGATCGACAAGATGGACGATGCAACGGTAGAGCAGTATTTGCGGGGTCGGCACGGAAGTGTGTGATATTCTCTCTATACGCATCGGTTCTTGGGCAATAGCTGGTTTAATTTTGTAGTAATCAACATCTCAATGCTGCGTAAGTCTGTCGTCTTGATCTAACTGGTTGAATTTGAAATGAGTAGCACGCTACCTTAGTGTAATTGAGGTCGACCGTGGATCCGGATATGGGAATTCTTTAGCACCGGAGGATTGTGATTGTAACTTTGTCCACGCCGTTTCACGGGCTATAGCCAACGCCACAACGCTACCGTATGCAGCGCAAGGGTTCCATGGATTTAAGTTCCGTATAGAGTGATGATTACGGATGACATGCGACTGGGTGATGTTTGGCGAACAGTCTTCTCGCATGTCATTAGTTACTACTCTATCAAAGAGAAGGCATGGCGACTGCTTCATCTGGGGCGCGAGCAATAAGCCCTACCAATGTATGCGACGCGTGCTCCAGAACCTTGGAAGAAGACATTCCCAGAAGGGTGGTGAAAGAGTGATTTGAACCGGAGAATACATTGCGCACGCCAGTCGGAACCCAGCCTAGCAAGCACGTGCGCGCTCGGCCCCGCAAGCATCTCGAAGCCGATGAAACTCCGACCTTGTCTCCTTGACACACGCACTGCACCACCCGCCATTCCAACGGCAACAATACACGCCCTCCCAACACGCGGGCGCACTCAACCAGCAAGTGCAGTCGGGCCTAAGCATTTGGATGCGCAAGGGCGTACCCTAGCCCATCGGCAACATGCCTCCACCTGACAGATCAGCGTCTCGGAAACTTGCAGTTCCATGGCACTAGTCACGTTTTGACTCTGGCCTTCGCCTGTTCCAGCAGCCCAAAGCACGTTGCTTTCGCGCAGACACTGTTGCGGTCAGGTACGTACCTGATTCACCCGGCGTCAGTCGTCCCGCTCAGCTGCGGGTATCTGTGTTCCAGTACTCGATACCCTTGCGGCGCCCTTTTAGTGGCGCGGATTCATGCGTTGCCGGTGTGTATAGACTACCTTTATGTAGCTGAAAAAAGTCCTTCATTACGCCAAATGGGCTGGCGCCTTTTGCTGTACTACCAACCTTTTCACATGATCAGCTTTTTGACCGTCTAGTGTTTGTCAAGTCGGCCCGGAGGTCAATCTCAGCAACCATGATAAGCACTTGTTTGGACCTTGCACTCTTGTGCCATCCGGTTCTTGCTTTCCTCTCGATACAACGACCAAAGATGGCGGCTCCGATTTCGAAATGGCAGTACTTTCTTCTCAGCTTTCTTTCGCTGCTCGCTATTCGCTATGCGAGTACTACGAACGCGAGTCCTCAGGTTCCCGTCATCCATGAAATCCAAGAATCTGTCGAGCAGGCTGTCTGCAAGACGGTTGACCAGCCAAATCCAATTGCGTCACAGTACCCAACAAATGCGACGGGAACGTTGAACGGCACAATCTCAGTCCTACCAATTTCCCTGGATCTCGCACGCAGTCTCATCCCCTCGCAATACCGCATCTTGGAGCACGCATACCGCCATCTTCTCCCAGACTTCCCGGAAGGAATGTACCCAGCCCTTCTCCAGGCAGTCCACGACCACGGCGTACAAGCTTTCGGCTTTCAAATACCCGACTTCTCGGTACGATAATGCGCCTAACCTTAGATCGTGATCCGCGGTAGTAGTGCTAACTTTGACTAGCGTGGTGGCATCGAATTCCCATTCCTCGATCTCCTCGGCGACAATGCCACGTCCTTCAAGTGGACCCCATCGCTGGTTATGTCGGCTGAAAACGTCATTGCGCTGAAAGGCGCTGCGGACTACGGAATCAAGACTTACCCGTCGTTATTCGAGCCTGCTTGCGATGCGTACAGCGCGGTTCCCGACGCTAAGGAGCCTGGAACGACGTCGTTCGAGGCGACGAGCGCTGAGGCTGGCGCCGCATCCATTAGCACGCGGCTGTCACTCACGTCGGAAGAGAAGTACCCGCTGGGTTTCTTCATGAACATCACCAACCAGGTCATGTTCGGCGACGGCAAGCAATGCGATAACATGATCCGTCTCTTCAACACCAGCTTGACGACGAGCCCTAACAAGATCGAGACCGTCAAGGGCTCCGTCAAGACCAAGGGTTTCCCATTTGAGAGCGAACAGGAGTTCGAGTGCGCGTATGGAATCAGGTTCAGCTCGGCGTTCATCGAGAACAACTATCTGCCCTGCGAGAACTTCAGGAACTACGGCACTGCATAGATGGTGATGGGGAGATTAGCAGATGTAGATTGCGTCTTTTTTCTTGGCGCGAATACATGCTCGGGAGAGAGCACAGCATGTTGGGCGAATGCCCGCAAATAACGATACCCATTAAGCCACGGTGGCTAGCGAATACCCCCTTGGACTGTATATAGAATTCTAGAGGAATGCATTGGTGTATATACATATCGTTTGTCTTGTCCAATCGTCGACTTATCCGTCGTGGATAAACGAAACCCCAATTCGACATACTAATTGATCGAGCTGAGCGAGCCACATACATGAGAAGAGGCCAGAATCGAGCTGACTAAGATCATGACAACGAGCATGCAGAGATATGTCGAGATCTGCGAATTTCTCATGCGGAGAATGCGGCTGACCATATAGCAATTGGGTATATTCGATGCTTCTACGACTTACCTCAAAATGTGTACAGGCCGGAAGGTCGGGCTTATGGTGTGAGTTTACGAAACCAATAAGCGGTTCACATCAGACATGTCATGACCAGGGCCAAATGTTGCGTATCACATTGCAGAAACATAACCCAAAAAGCGCAACTCACCTGCGACAATGTATAACAGGCGGGAAAATCCCATCTCCTCCAACTGGCCAGCGATCGCACAGAAATCCCTTGACGGTGGTTAGAAGCATGTCAGGTGCATGTTGGAGAAAAGCGTACATGTTCTGATTGGACTGTCTCAAGCTCATACGCCGGAAAGGGCCTCCATAGTCGCCATTTGTTGTACAAGTACCGCCGAGTCGCGGTAGTCTTCGCATCAATACTGCTGTAAGCCGAACCTTTTGGGAATCGCATAGACACACCTTAACGCCAAATTCCGGGGATATTTACCAAGCGCCTCTTCTGCCTCCGCGACGACCGCCTCGTCCACCACGGAAGCCACCGCCACCGTATCCACCACCTCCTCCTCCCCAACCTCCACCGCCGCCTCGGTCCATGTCGCCGCCGGAGGGAGCGTAGGAATTGCGGGGTGGCTGGCGGTCCTTGAGCTCCTTGGTCAGGGCTTCGTAGGACTTGCGCATTTGAGCGTAGCCGAGATGCATCTTTCCGTAGAAGTGGTCTGCTAGACGCCGATCATTGTCAAGACGGCTGAGATACGCACCACATACGTCGCACACTTGAAGCTTCTGGTGACCAGACGGACCTCCGGTGTCTGACAGAGCACGCAGCTCCCTCTCGCGCTCCTCCTTCTCGGCTTTCTTGTAACGGACCTTGGTGAACTCTTGGACGGCCATGTTGACCATGCCTTCCTCGCCCATGATTTGGATCTCGAGCATACCGGCGTCGATCGATTTGGTCAGTTCGTTGATCGCTTTGAGCTGTCGCGCGTGAGCAGATAGTGCAGGTCCCCTGGCCGGGATACTTACAAGAGCGTTGGTCTGCCTGATCTCTTCAGGCGTCTTCTCCAGGCGGCGCTGAGCAGTGTCTATCTTGCGATTACAGCTGTCAATGTGATGCTGCATGTCGCGCATGTAGTCAAACTCGAATCCCCACTTGCGCTTCTGTTCCGCATCTGCCTCCTGGTACTCGGTCCGCAGCGCCTCGTTGTGCACCTTGGAACAGGGGCCCAGTTCGTTCTTGGTGTTGGTGAAGAGGTCGTGGGGGCAGTTGCCTACGAGGTAGGAGCGACAGACCTTGGTGTCGTTGATGTTTAGCTGGGGCGCGCGCTGGTCGGTTCCGCTCATGAGCTGTTCGCCCATAAGCTGCTCTGTGTCGCGTTAGCATGGTGTCGTATTAGTAATACTGATTTGAGAGAACCTACCAAGCAGCCTGCGCGTCTCTGCGGCGGCCATGATGTGTATTTATTAGGGATGCGCGGTTGGGTCGTGATGTGGAGAGCTGCAAGGTGAGTGACGGCCAAAAGAAATCGCGACCGCGGCAGTGCCAAGTATCCACGCCGGGTGACCAATCACCGGTGGGGCGCCTTCACTCCACATGTCCGCCGCAACCCCAACATCAAGGGCCTGTCGTCAGTCTTCCCGCTCACATTTCGCGTAGAGAGCGCTACGATGCTGCGATGCTCTCGTCTTTTTACTTTGTGTTGCTCAATGCCTTGATTGCATTCGTCTCCGCGGGCGCCGACTACAGCGAGCGCCTCCTCCTGCGACCCCTTCCCCAGAACACCCTTCTGGCCTCTTTCAACTTTCGGAGCAACGAAAGCGCCACTGCATTCGAACAGCAGAACTTCCGATACTTCCCGCGATCTTTTGGACAGATTTTGCAACATGCGCATACGAGGGAATTGCATTTGAGGTTCAGTGTTGGGAGATGGGATGCTGAGAACTGGGGACAGCGGCCATGGAACGGTGCAAGAGAAGGAGGGACCGGTGTCGAGCTGTGGGCCTGGGTAGAGGCTGATACTGAGGAGGAGTACGTTCTCTATGGATGACAGGAAGGATTCACGCTGATCATAGCAGAGCATTTGCACGATGGCTGAAGCTTACCAACGCTCTATCAGGCCTCTTTTGTGCCTCGATCAACTTCATCGATGCCACCAAGACCATACGGCCCGTCATGTCATTTGACCCCGAAGGCCAGCACCGTAACTCGTCCAACCTTCACCTCCTCCACGGCACGCTACCCCATGAAGTCGTTTGCACGGAGAACCTTACTCCTTTTCTCAAATTACTACCCTGTAAGGGTAAGGCCGGTGTATCCAGCTTACTGGACGGACACAAGTTATTTGACGCTTCGTTCCAAACCATGGCCATCGATGTGCGCCCAACATGTGAGGAGGGTAGCTCCAGCTGCTCAATAGAGATGGAGCAAAGCGTAGACATGGTCTTGGACATTGCGCGAGCCAAGCGACCCAGAGACAACCCTATCCCGCGACCTCTACCAATCAACCAGATGGAATGCGATACCTCCAAGCCATACAACGGGCACGATACCTGCTATCCCCTGAACAAGGGCACCGAGCCCGCCTGGACACTGGAGGAGGTATTTGGAAGACCGCTCAGGGGAGCCTGCCCACTCGCAGATCAGGCTGAGGGAGAAGCGAATAACGTTTGCATCAACTTGCCGCCGGAGCGCGAACTCCAGGTTAAGACCACAGGAGAATTCACCGAATCAAGACTAGCATCAGACACCCTCCGATGCTACAAGCTCCCCATCGGCGAAGACCTCGATCTCGTCCTACCCGAACAGAAGATGAAAACCGGTCTTGTCCGTCCCGATCCTCTAGTCTTCGCAGCACGATCCATCAACGGTCACGGCCAGGAACGCGGTAGTACACAGTCCGTCATCAAGAACCCGTCTACCACCAACGCAGTCGAGATAGTATACCTAGAGTCTCTGCCCTGGTTCATGAAGCCATACCTGCACACCCTCCAAGCCCACGTCGACACCACAGACGAAAGCCCCATCAAAGAAACCTACTACCGCCCAGCCGTCGACCGTAAGCGCGGCACCCACCTCGAGCTACGCATGGTCATCCCACCAGCCTCCACTCTCACACTCACTTACGACTTCGAGAAAGCGATTTTGCGCTACACGGAATACCCGCCAGATGCGAATCGAGGCTTCGACGTCGCACCTGCTGTTATCCGTATTCTTTCGCCGCAGTCAGGAGATAACAAGGGTATCTACGTTCGCACTACTTCGCTGCTTCTTCCTCTTCCGACGCCCGACTTCAGCATGCCATATAACGTTATTATTTTGACGAGTACGGTTATGGCGTTGGGCTTTGGCAATATTTTTAACTTGCTTGTGAGGCGCTTTGTGGGTGTGGATGAAGTGCCTACTATGGGCGCTGGAGGATTGAAGGGTATTATTATCGGGAAGATAGCTAGACTTAAGGGCCTGTTGGGGATGGGTTAAGAGTTGGTAATTCATGAAATTCTTCAACGATTTACGCGCTGCTGTCGCGCGTGTATGTGACTTCAGTCTGCATAAAGATCAAGCTGTTAACACTCAACGAAGCACATCAATTACGTCAACGTCATCAGGTACATCAAGCGGACACGTAGCTGGGGCCAGGCTGAAAGCCCGCAAGGTTGACATCGTCGCAAGGCTGGGCTGATCCCCGCATTGCCGACCCCAATGAGTGGACGCCATCTGCGGCAGGCGCACTGCTGCGCTGCGCCTTCTTGCAAAGTCTTATCATCTGCCCACTTTCCAGCCTTTCGCTCCGTCGCTCCTTCCATTACTGTGTACGCCCGCCATGGCCGAAGTGGCCGGCACCATTGTTGGTGTCATATCGCTTTCCCTCCAGTTGTACGACAAACTCTCCGAGTACACCAACGGCGTCAAAGACGCGAAAAAGAAGGCTGGACAGATTACCCGCGAACTGGACACACTGGTGGATCTACTCGAGTATCTGGAGACCGCTACTAGCAGGATGGACCCTACGACACCTATCGCGTTAGTTAAAGCTATCATACAGCAATGCGCGCTCTCCATAGAGTCGATTAGGACGAAAGTCGGAGATGATCCTCCTTCGACGAATTCCAGCAGATTATCGACCCAGTCGCGAAGATTGATTAAGAGGCTGGCATATCCGTTCAAAGAAAGCGATATCAAGTACTGGAGAGACGCTTTGAGCAGTATTCGACAGAATTTGCAGATTGCTTTACAGGCGTTAGAAATGTAATTGCTGCATCTGTGTGTGAGCGATGTGTCAGCTAACAGCTCCTAGGGATCAGTGGCAACGGAACTTCGCGACTGTGCAGGGACAGCTCGGTCAACTGTCGCTGAATACACAGATGATACTCGATCAGCAGCGACGCACTCAGACTTCGCCTAATGGTAATTTAATCGACCACAGCTGGAGCACATGCGCAGAGTTAGCCACCAGTGAACGACGTTCAAACTTCATACAGCCCTTCGTCGGCCAGCATGATCATATATCTGCCCAGGAACCTCCGATCGGAGTCAACTTCCCGAGTCCACCCGCAACATGGCGACAAAACGATATCAGCGACGCACTATTGCCAATATCTGCAGTTAGTCTGGAACAGGAGACCACTAATATTCAACATCTCGAGCGGAGAACACGAAATGTGCGATCCCAATTGATGAAGAGCTCGTATGCTTCCAGATCTTGCAACTGCCGCGAGTTTCACCACAAGAAACAATTCGTGCGGTCACCGTTCGTCATGTCGCGAATCGAATCGCAATTTCATGATCCAAGCTGCCAATTCTGGGTCTCTGAGAATCACGAAATGACGTTGAGCTTTGGCATGGTACTGTGCTGCTTGATATTTGGCCTCAAGATCCGTCTTTTCATGAAGATATCGATTGGAAGTGGCACATTCTCGATCATGCCAAACCTACTGTGCCATCGGATTGTTACGAAGTCCTCCCCAGCGTTCGCGCTGATTCATTCCATGGTCGATGCCTCCACTTCCACAAGAGAACCTCTGGATTTTGCCAGAAAGTTGACCCAGCTGTTCCAGGGGCGCGAGGCGTCACCGCATGATCGCTTAGAGGATGGGTCCACACTTTTACACGTGAGTTTTCGCTGACACCTTCTTGATAGCCAGAGCCTCGCTTAAAATGGAATCAGGCACTCTGTAAAGCCATCGGTTTTGTTTACGATCCTGTAAACCAAAGCAATGTTGAGACTTTTCGCTCTGCACTGAAGCAGCTTCTTGGCTACATGACTTATGCAAATGCATCAGACACCAACGCTTCTGGAAGGTAAACAAAATTGAACTTGGTTAGCCAGATAGTCACTAATTATTGGCACCAGTACATGTATAGACAGCCTTTTGTTGGGCTTGAGGGACAGGAGATCAAAGAGTTTCGGACTGGTAGCCATTATATTGGATCTCTTGCGACACGACCTAAAGATGTCTTTAGCAGTTAAGTATGCTCGAAGCGAAAGCTTTTGGGTTGAACTCTCCTTTACAGAGTTCCCAGATCCCTTTGTCGATCTTAGCACCACTAGGGTCGCAGCATTATCACGATCCGAAGTGGATTTCGGCAATGCGATACGGGAAAACCAGGCCGACGACAAGTCGCCAAAGGAAGGAGCGTTTAACTTATACCAGTTGACCACTCGTATGGGATGGGCGCCTGGCTGCCAAATACTCCTCAACGCCGGGCTCAGCTATTTGCCAGATCGGCCTCGCTCGCCATCGCTTCTCGTCACGGCGATGCACTCATTGAGTGAATCTATGTTGAATTTTTGGCTTGATCTGCGCGAACATGCTGATGCGGAATCTTGCAGAATTATTGGGAGCCTGGAATTCGCCGTTGTATACGCATTGAAGGCTTCTAAAGTAAGCCTAGCAGGAATTATCGCTTCGCGTCTTGTTAGACAAAGGCAGGAGTTACGACGTCTAACAGGATCATCGGGCATCTACTGCGAATGCGTCAGGAAATCAGAAGGCTTGCTTGACTTTCACGCCACTTGCGCCTTGCGTGTAATGGACAAACAGGGCTTTAGCGTGCCACCCTCCCTTCGGCCGAGTGAGAAGAGCGTATACAATGTCGATCTGATTCACAGTATGAACCTCCGCGCCTCGTCCAAATTCGAAACGATGACTACGCCAAAGGTCCTCCAGTTCCTGTACGACATCGGCTTCAGGGATATTTCGGAAGGGGACTTCGAATGCTGCCAGAATGTGTTTTGCTCGGCGTTACACCTCGCAGTAGCAAAGCACGATAATCATTCTCCCGATACACTATCTGAGATGTACGAAATCGCAGATTGGTTCGTTGGCAAAGGGGCAAGCATTTCCGATTGCTGGCCGGAGTGTAAGACCACCGCGATACATTGTATCAACGCAAAGGCAGCCATGATAGTCTCTGGGAGGTTGAGGCGGGTCCACAGATGGCCACATGGGTCTTGGAACGGAATCGCACCTAGGTTTCAGTATACGCTCACGGACGATTGCAAATGCAGATGTGGTACACAAGGATGTACCGGAGTTACATCTTTTTTCAACAATGCCTCGTCCTGGTTCGGTAAGAAAGACATTTTGACACTGATGGGTCCAGGCTTCGTCTTCAAAAATCAACGTCGACGCAGGCAAGCCTGATGGCTATTTACACGTATTGTACAACTGGTCTCAACAGCAACCGAGGATACGGAGCATAGATGGATCATCACCGAATTTATCCGACTGTGTGTCTTTGCCTGGTTAGGCATTCGACACACCTGTTGCAACCTCTACAGAATCATGCACCCTTGGTGCGCACACGACTTTTCACGTCCGCCTCCACCGCGATATCCTCCAGATGAACTTGAACGCATACAAGAAGAAGATGCGACTCTCGTTAGTCTGTTGGAAGATCTGGTACCTCGCTTCGATGTACGGTACGATACCCATGAAGGCGGCCTTCAATGTTTTGTCGAAAATGTCCTAAGATCGGAGATGGAGGTCCTGCTGAACCGATTGAAGCATGAAGATGAAGCGACTCATGCTGCGGGTAGACGGGTGTTAGGCGTTATCATGATCGAGGAATGCAAGAGCAATCTGGACGACATAAACGAGGATGATTCCTATGAGGAGGAGTCTGAGGACGATTCGCTTGACGAAAGCGAAAGTGATTCGCTTGACGAGCACGAGGTCGACGCATATGAATACTACTGAAGATGGGGGAAACATCACTGTGAATGGGTTTCAGAGTGGCGTCTGGTCACTTGGCGTCACTATTATCTTAGCAAGTAGTGTCTAAGCTAACGCATGCTTCTAGCCAGACAAGATTACTATATTCTTTTTTTCCTTAGAATGCGCGACACGAACAGTCGCTGCCCCTAGTGCTGCCAGCATCCAACCCTGCGCAAATACTTTCCTCGTCTGATATCGCTGATAAGAGAACCTTAGGAAATTCTTGGATGGTAACGAGACCAAGTACACGACAGACGAATTCGAGAGCAGCTTGATCCCTTTGATGAGCGATGCTGTAGACGAGCGCGAACACGGTGGTTGTACTTGCCTTTCACGCTCGTTGTATACACCATGTCATATTCTTTAGTTTGTCAATGTAGAACGTTGCGCGAATTTCGGGCAATTGCATAGCCGAGGGCACTATGTCTTTACACGCCTGAACATCTAACAGAGCAAGTAGACAAACAAATCTCATTACAAAATGATACAAGCCTACAATTCAGACCATCATACCAGCTCACAGCTACAAAGGGGTATATCCACTACAAGAAAGAAGACAAGCATCGCTCACGCACAACGGCAACCACAACCACGCTCACCACATCTAGTGGAAAAGATCCTGAGCCGCCACAGCAGTCGCCTGCGCCTTAGCAGCCTCATTCGCCGCCGCCATAGCAGCAGAAAGATCATTATCAACCTTCTGCTGCGAAGAACTTCCAGGCCGGTTATTATCGCCCGTTCCTTCCCGTTCTCCTACTGCGGCAGCAGCGAGATGTTGCAGGCCGGCCATGTTGGGTTCTAGCGCGGGGCTGGCTTGCTCAGGACCCGTGTAAGGGGGAGTGGAAGACTTCTTCTTGTGGAGTAGGTCGCCGATTGCGGTTTCCCAGCCTAGACCGTCGGAACTGCGGTGGATGATTTGGCCGTTTGATAAAGCGTCGCTCATCTCTTTGATGGTTGCGCTTGCTTCTGCTTTTAGTTCGCCTCGGTCGTTTAGTTCAGTGAGGGATGTAGCGACTAGAGCGGCGAAGATGTGGTGCAAGGGAGTGATCGCGCCGCTCATCAGGTTGCCGAGCAGGTCTTTGGTGACTTCGAGGACCTCGGCTGAAGGCAAATTCTGGCCTGAAAGTCGCGCGATGAAGACTCTGAGATACTGGTGCGCCAGATGAGGGGGAGAGTTACTCGTCAAGGTAGTCAGGTCGATGGACTGCTTGATCTCATCTAGTGCTCCGTTGAGGTACTCGGACTCCGTGGTTCCGGGTTTGAGCGCGGAAAAGGCGAAAGGAGCTGCTGGGTCGACATTTGGGATGCTTCCTGCGCGATTGACGTAGGCTATGCGGCCAACGAGTAGGGCAACACCTGATGAAGATTAGTCTTGGATAGGTGTCAATTGGAATGAGTTTGCACTTACGAGCGAGATAATAAGCGACTTCACCCAGAGCTGAGTAGTCATCTCGCGAAAGTGTTCCTGAGTATCTTCGAATCATCATGTCCGTCGATTGACTAGACGCGTGGAAACGGTCTATGATCAACGCAGTCCAATATACGCGGCGAGCTGTCTGATACACTTCGAGATCTTGTTCTTTCAGTCCAGCCAATGTTCTGGCATCATTTATTCCGACATCTGCAATACATGCTGAGATACGGGCCAGCAGTCCAGTAGTACTGCCTATGATGCTTGGGCCAGGCCTGTCAGATGCTGCAGCAAGCAGGATCAGTGACTGGCAGTACACCAGGTGGTTGTAGAGCCGTCGTGAGCTATCCGTGTCATGAAGACAATAGTTCGCCGCGTCGACTGAAGTAAAGCACTGTTGTAACAGCTGATTAAGACTGATATCGATAGGTGGCAGGGCCTTCGAGGCGATGGACCGGATACAGCCTTCTAGTACGAGGAAGAACGTCTCTCGCAACTTCGACGGACAGTTTGTAAGGCGGTTCAGTTGTGACTCGTGATGAGGTAAGACAGGCAGTGTGGGATGAATAATGTTGTAATACCTGAGATATGGTTTAGTGTCTGGCAAACTTCACATGTGCGGGTATACGTACGCCTTGAGAATCTCTTCGTGAGAGCCTGTGATAAGACTGCCGCCCAAACTCATTTCTCCAAAAGAGGTACGACGGTTGCCATTGAGCGACGAGTCTTGATCACCTAGCACAGGCAGACCATGTGCGTCTACAGATCCACCATTACCGCGATCCTGTGCGGACCAGTTGGGCCGGCTGAAAGCCTCGTGGAACCCGTCTGTCATGGAGTGAGTGCGCTGACGCTTGAACTGCGGTGGGCTCTGAGTATCGGGAAACGGCTGATCACCCAACGTTCCGAAATCGAAGTTATGCGACTGCGCCGGAGGATGGTGAATCTGGCTTTCGAGCGAATTAAGCCGGTCCGCAAGTTCTTTGATATAGCTGGAAATCGTTAGCAGACTCGCCAAACTGCACACAATCCACATACCCTTTGCTCGGGCCGCGCTTCATAGGCTGACGGCTGAACTGACAGCGGGCGCCAGTCCGTTTGCAACTAGAGCAGGCTTCTGGGCCGTTCTCGCTGGTCGCGTCGCATCGAATCTACCCAGCGTAAGCGCATGTTGTGCAGGATTGGAGGCATCGCATACCTTCTTCCTTCGGCATTCGTCGCAGGCGCGTGAGACTTTGGAGCGTTTGCGATTCGGGTCGTTGGGATCGTACGGGTCGTGGTGTCCGTCCATATTCATGACATGTTGCGCCATTTGCTGAGGAGAATGCGTAGGGCGCGTTGGGCCTGCAAAATGCGGATGCGCGCCCATTGCAGGCCCCATATGAGCCATCTGCTGGTACTGAGGCTGCTGGGGACCGACTGGGTGCATCATGTCTCCACCGTCGCGCAGCTGCTGTAGGTTCTCCTGTAGGCGCAATTCGGGATCAGTCAACTGGTGTTGCTGCGCGGGTGGTGTGCCATTCTGGTTCGCGTATTGGCCTGGCCCTCCTCCCATCTGCGTATCCGAGTCCCCGTAGCCAGCCATTTTTCGGCGCGTCGTATTCGAGATTGCGAGTAGAAATGTCGTTGGGAGTTATCCAGAGCACCAGTTCGGTATTGTTGCGCGATCGCGCGCGAGGTTCTGGTGTTGGAAAGCGAGAGGAGCGTGTTGTGTAAGAGGCCGCCGAGGAGAGTTGTGCGAGCTTTGCGATTTTTGCGCTAGCGTGAACCATGGCAAGAGGGAGCAGGTCCTCATGGCCTTGGATGAATGGGAAAGTGACAACAACATTATGGTGGTTGTCGTTTTCCTAAGACATGGGAGATGTTATCTGCTTGCAGCGTGGATCGGAAGCTACTAACTGGTCGGTGACGACGTCGCTGTTGGATTATCTTTTCACCGTACGCGCTCCGGGCGGCCAGTGGGAGCACCATGCACAGCCATCATCAGAAATGCCCGCACACTGCAACCGATGATGAATAGCATTACGGACGTCAAGAGACTGCTGAATTAGCCATGTTTCTCTGCTGTCTCTATACTGTTGCTGCGCGATATTGACCTCGTCCTGTCTATCATACGCTGATCCATTGGTGTTCAGATGATGGTTTTAGTGCCGACTTACTTGGGTCACCACACACTACAATGAGCTCGCCATAAGAAGTCCCCGGTGCACTTGGACACGTTGAGCAAGACGTTCAACAATTTCGAGCCATTGGTGGGTACGCGGTCTGGAGAATCACTGTATCATATGATATACGTACACCTGTTCACAGGTCACGATTATGTACAAGGCCAGTGCATACCGAATCCGAAGTCGTTCAATGTCAGATGCTGTAATTACTCCGGCTCTCGTAGATTAGCGCTACCAGAGTTCCACGAGACGATCAACGACTTGACGGCTGGCTGCAGCGTCAAGCTTAAGATCACCAGGATCTCCCGTATAAGAGCGGTGCAATACACCGACAGAGTATACCCCACGGAGAAGCCATGGGGTCCCGTTTCAAAAACATTATGCCAACGCTGTGCCCAGTGGTCCCAAGGGCTAGACGCTCTGTTGGATCTAAATTCCATTTGTCCCACAAAAGGTCAAATTCGTGTCGTCGGGCTAGCGCTCCCTGGGCCGGAGGATTCATGTGAGATATACAAGCGGGCACTGTACCTGAGAGTAATGGATAGGCTTGCTTCCGGTTCTATATGTGCTGGACGCTATCGACGCAGACAATAGTGATGATCTCCACTTGGCAACGGGCGACGGATGCTTCGAGTTACGGCCGTCGCGGTAAGGGAAACATGCTGACTCGACAAGCGAATCGCGTCCGCAATGAAACATGCCGTGCGTGGAGTCCCGCATGATTAGAGGCGGGCTGGCGAGGCCAGCGCAGCACAGGAGCAGGCTCCGTCGCAGGCGTCGTAGGCGTCCGGTGTGGATCGCGACGGCGGCGGGCTGGCGGATGGCAGGATTCATGCGGTGAGAAGGTGCTGCTAGCTCGCACCTGCACCCCCAGTGTCTAGCATCACGTTGCAGAGGTGTTAGGTATTAGGATTATACTAATTATTTATCTACTTTTAAGGTATTTCTACTATTATTATAAACTAATTATTTTTTATTATAAAATTTATTTTTTACTTTTATAGTTTTAGTTATAATTTTAGTAAGATTTTCTTTATATTATTATTATACTACTTTTAACTAAAGTTATTTAGTACTTTTAGTTATTTATAAATTAAAAGAATTATTATACTAGTATTAAAAGTAATAATTATAAAGTTATAAAGAAAAGTAAAAGCTTTATATTTTTATAAAGTAAATAAGTAAAGTTTTACTAAAAAGTTAAAAAAAGTAAGTATAAAAAACTTTACTTTAGCTTACTTATAAGCTAAAGCTTATATTTTTTAGTAATACTTTTTTTACTATATACTACTTACTTTCTACTAGTTCTTAGTATACTTAGAAAAGTTAAAGTGCTAATAAACTAAGTCTATACTATTTAAAATAGCTAATATATACTTATTATACTTAGAAATAGTTAGTAAGATAAGTATATAAAGTAGCTATATATTTTTTATTTATTAGTAAACTAATTCTATAGCGTAAACTAGTTTAAAAAGAGTAAAATCTATTACTAGTATATAAAAAAACGTATTTTTAAAAAAGTTAAAATTCTATATTTAAAAGTATAGGCATTAAGTAGACTAAAGCTTAAGTTTTTAGTACTACTATTTTTAGCGTAGTTAAAGCTTTTAAAATTTAAAGTAGTAAAGTAACTATTTTATAAATACTAATATCTACTTATAGTAAAGAGAATTATAATATAATTATATATTCTTAATAGCTTATAACTAATAGAACTATAAATTATAAAGTAATAAAATACTAAAATATTTAGTAAGTAAAATTATACTTCTATATATATACTCTTTATTCTTTATCTTTATTTTTATTTCTATTTTTATTTTATAGCTTATAGTAAATTAGAGATTTAAAACTTATTAAAGATATAAATAATAGCTTAAATTTAATACTAAAGCTATACTATAGATAATCTCTTAACTATATCTCTAATACCTCTTTTATAAGTTTTTTTAGTATTAGTAAGTTTAAAGCTAATTTTATTACTAGTTATATTACTTTTATTAATTATATTTTTATACTATATTATATTACTTATTAAAGCTTTTATAAACTACTTTAAAACTACTACTAAAAAGAAAGCTTTTAGTTAAACTATTTTAGTAATTATTATATAAACTATTATTAAAGCTATTATAAAAGCTATTATAAAAGCTATTATTAAAGCTCTTAAAACTTATCTTACTTATTTTTTTATATTATATTTTAAGACTACTAAAACTATTACTACTATTAATACTATTAAAATTATTATACTACTACTATAAAAGCTTCTAATATATAGACTAAAACTTTTTATAATTTTTTATTATAGCTAAGCTTTTAAGTAACTTACTAGTAATATATAAAAGTTTTTTTATAAGCTATATTTACTTTAAGAAAAGTAATAAAATAGTTATTATATTACTAGTATTACTTTTTTTACTTAAAGTAATTTATTAATTATTTATACTATATATACTTATAACTTTATATATAAGATTAAGCTATAAATAGCTCTACTTATAAAAATAAAAGTAGCTATTATATACTAGCGTAAGACGTTTATTAGAATTCTTAGCTAAAGTAATAATAAATAGACTAAAAAGAATAAAGTATTTAAAATCTACTTTTAGTATAATAATACTATTAAATAAATAGTAGCTATATTAGTATTCTACTATTATAGTTACTTTTAAAAACTAAGCTATAATCTTAGAGTAGTTATTTTTATTAGCTTAAGTTATATTATATTAATAGCTAAAAAGTTTCTCTTCTTAGTAAGACTTTAAAAGTAATATATTATTAGTTAGAAGTCTTAGTACTAATAGTAATATATACTAAATATATTAAAATTTTAAAATCTTTTAGTAGTTCTAAAATAAAAGCTAAGTATTTTTTAATATTTTTTTACTAAATAGAGTCTATAAAATTAGGTATAAAGTACTAATATATTTTTTATAATAAAGATAATTTTTAAAGTATTATATAAAAATTTAAGCGCTACTTATATAAAAATTTATACTACTTAAAAATAGAGAACTATAGTATTATAAGATTTATACTTATAGTATAGCTATTTTTACTACTATACTAAACTTATTAAATTATAAGTTAAATAACCTAAATTAGACACCTAGTCGCACCTGCACCTGCGCTTGCACTTGCATGCAAGTGTGGGATTCCCGCGCTAGCCCAAAGGAGCCGCCGTCATGATGGCTGATCGCGCTTGCTTCGAGCGTCGAGGTCTGAGCGCACTTGCCGATGACGCTAAGCCCCACAGCCAATTACACGCCGCGCAGGGCCGTGTGCGTTCCTCTTAACCTGTTCCTCCCGCTCGCTCTCTTCCCTCTCATCACTACCTCACCCGCACAACACCACATAGTATACTGGTCTGGTCGTTCCCAAGGAGCTCCGTCTAACGCTTTCGGCCAGCGCCTCTTGCGCTCGGTTCCCCTTTGATCTCCCACTCCACTCTCCACTCCATCCTGTCGTCCTCGGTCTCATTCCCCGGCGTTCACGGTTACAAGTCAGCATACCATACCATTGCCCAAGATACCCTCTGGCGTTTGAACTAGCTTCTTTTGAATCCTACTATTCTTCCCTGTATCTTTACCCAGACGCTCACACCGCGCGTGTGGCATTATTTCGTCATTTTTCGCCGCTTCTAGCCAGTTGGCTCCCTGGACCGCTCCTACCCAGCTGCTCGTAGCCAGCTGCGACGACCGCACTCGGCCGTTATCGCCCCGGTATGCCTGTTATCGATGGCGAGAAATGGGCTTGCTCGTCCTGCATCAAGGGCCACCGTGTGAGCGGTTGCAACCACACTGGTATGTCGCTCAGTGCGACGCTTCACGACCTTACAGTGCTAATTTCGTCTTGAAGATCGGGATCTCCACCACATCAACCCCAAGGGTCGTCCTGTCAAGCAATGCGAGCACTGTCGCGGTGCGCGCAAGTCCAAGTCTCATCACGCCAAGTGTGATTGTGGCGACAAGAAGGACAAGGACTTGCACAAAGACAAAGGCGACGCGAAGAGTGAGCTCACATCTGGCTTGGCCGTCGCCGACATCTCTGACATTACTCTAGCTCATGACAACCGCTGCCAGTGCCATTCCGGCGGCAAGTGCTTGTGTGGCACCAAGAAGGAAGAGATCGATCTCAAGATCGACACTACCCGGCAGACGCTCCACGATGCTCGCGCGAAACCCAAGTTGACTGCGACGCACTCGGAGAGCCACTTGACCGTCTTCGCAAACGGCCACCACAAGCCTTGCCATCGCAACAACAACTCGGCCCACGTCTCTGGCCTTCCGTACAAGATTCCTCGTCCGCATACGCTACACGGCCATGCCGCCTTCTCCGCTCTCTCGCAAGAGAAGAGTACTCGCAGCAAGCCTGAACCGCCCGCTACCCGCTCCATGGACACGCTTTCGTTATCGAACAACGACTTCCACACCATGTTCGGCTCTACACAGCGCTGTGCCGACAAGTCGCCGACTCCCAACGTCGGCGGTAGCCTCGACACATTCGGTTTCAACGAGATGTTCAGCAGTCAGCCCGGCGTCTTTCAACAAGACGGCGAGTCTCCCAACAGCAACGTCAGCGACACGTTCTCGAATCAGTGGCCATGGATAGCCAACAGTGTAACACCCGTGAACAGTACGTTCGGTCTGGGCAGCCTGTCCACTTCGCCATCGCAAGATTGTCTCCCCAATATGGATAGCGACTGGTTGACAGCATCTGCTGGTTTCGACCACGTCTGGTCTGCTACTGATCTCCCGCTGGACCCCAGCAAGTTCAACGACGACTTGGCGCAGCCGATCTCACACAGCGGAGAGTCCAAACTCAGCGGTCCCGGCCTTACTGTAGCGTCGTCTGCGCACTCGGAAATTGGAGAGCCAGCCCTCTTCGGTGACTTGGACTTCAAAGCCCCTCAGTCGGCTGCCAGCGAGTCGCTCTTCTGGGAAGATACCCCTGCGTATCGCTTTAGCACTGCCGTACCGAGTGAATCCGTCAACGCGCCCATGCCAATGGCCACTACGGCACCCATGCCGAACATGCTTGGCTTCGATCCTATCTACGCCAAGAGCATGACTGCTGCGCCAGCAACTATGACGAGTACCGCCTCGCCTGACTTTGCCGACACAGCCGCCCTCTCGATGCCTAGCAATTTCGAAGATGTTGTTCCCATGGACCCATGGCCTATAGATCAGACCAATGGTGCTTTCAACGCGATGAACAATTTTGATCTATCTTACACCAACAACGGTTGGTTTTAGACGCCTGCGAAGGGACAGCCAGCTCTCGCAGCTACTGTCGCTTTTGATGACGCCATGATTGATGACGCTGCTGGTGCGCGATGATACCAACGCCTAGGCGATCTCTATTCATATCTTCTTTTAGTCTTCACGACTACCCTTTTGACTATCGGTCGCCTGTGTATATTTTATGACCTGGCCCGAACCATTCGCTTGATGTGCGTTTGAGGCCGTTCTACATAGATCGCCGCCATCACTGTTTGTTGCATTTGAGTGTTGAACAAGCAAGCATACGTATATACAATGGGATGGATTTGGGTGGTGATTTCAATGCTTGGGCGGTTTGCCCGTGGGGGTTTCGCAAAAGTATAGACGGAGCCTTTGGCGTTCTGACGTCTGGCCCACAATGAAATAAGAAAGTAAAACAATCTTGCATCTCCATGTGCTTCTCATCGTGAACTCGCATTGTCAATTGAGGCATCCCGACGGACCCCTCAAGCATCGCAGAGTGACGTCCTTGAGTCGCAGCCTGCAGGGCGTGCCGCACGGCCGCAAGGTTCGCTTTCATCCTCCTCCACCAATTAGCGACTCTGCCAATCCAATTTTTCCAGGGTTCCCGCCTCGCCCACACGACGTATTCCTCAAGCGGCCAGATGAGACGCCCTGCATGCGAAGCGTGGAGCGCCTGCGAGCAGAGATTTTCGCTGACCATGATCGGTCGACAGGGATAGGTTATCTCCCAGCAAAACCGTGATTAACCTTTTGGACGCGCATGCTCTGTCAAGATCCCACGTTAGGGTCGTCCTGCACCAAAGGACGATGAGATGCCTGGATGATCGGCGACAGATGTAACACCACTACGTCGTCTCACGGGATGCGCGACTTGAGCGCTACGCCAGCGCTCGCGGCGGCTGCGATTGAATCGACGTGATCACTCGCAATGCGACGCACTGCACAAGAGCATGTGCCGGGGCGGCCTCGGTGGCATCCAGCACTTGAGGCTATCAAGGCTAAACACCGATCTATCTCAGTCGCAACCACCTTGTCGTAGCTGCATCCATGGATAGACGGCTCAGCGACCGTCCGCACAGCGCGGCAAAGTCAGTCAATTAGCTAGGCGCATCGCACCGCACCGTCAGGAAAGCTAAATCAGCAGCATGACCACGAGGATGTCATCCCACTTACAAGAGCTGCTTGCGGTCGCGGATGCGTTCACAATCCGGCGCCCGCTGCACAGCACAAACAAAGAACCGCTGTTTGTATGTGTTGTGCATGCCAATGCCCAGTGCACAGCCTCCCTTTAACGCTTCCTTTACGAACCGCCAGAGTGGGAGGTGTGCAGTGGGCGTTCTGGCGAACCAGATGCGGGTAAGCTGGGTGTGCTCACGCGTTTTCGTAATGGGGGCGGGTGCATACTTCCTCACGATAGTGCTAGTCTGCCGCTTTCCATCTCCCCAACAGATGGTATCAAGAATGAAGGAGTGTTGTAGCAGTTGTTCACGGGAATTGGAGAGGCAGCTCAGCTTATTAACAAAGGTCGCTCGAACCGAGCTTTCGAGATAATCACTCATCGCGAACTTGCAACCGCAGCGGTACCCTCTCTCTTGCCCTCTTAACGAAGCAAGCGTTCCAATAGCGAAAATCACGCACGCATGCAATGCATCTATAGACTTTCGCATATGTAGCCGCGGACAATCCCGCCTAGCGAACTGAACTTCCTCCTCGAGCGTAAAGGCATAGCGATATGTGAAGGTTGTATGGAACGTCTAGACGCTATGCGTCGCATCGCTTGCATCATGATACCTTTTCCCGCGGGGTTTCGGGCGTTCGCAGACTGCGTGGGCTTTGCGGGGTCTGGTGGAAGAACAGCAGCTTATTGGCGCTAGCAAGCTCATCCAGAATGTCAGAAGACGCTCTGTTGGAACACCATCTTCAAGGTTCTGGTGGTTCTCACATGCAATGCAGACGTACGTCAGTCAACCTCAGAGACCCTTCCTTCAGACAAGGCAAGATCGTCGATCCCTGAATCCCCTACCTTCGGCATCGGCCGTCGGCTGCTGTCTGTCTGCTGTCGCACCTGTCGCACACGCTCTCTATCGGACCTTTCGGCAGGACCCTGAAAACTTGCCCTTGTCCTTGACCCTGGCGTCTCTCTGACACCCGTTCAAAATGATGTCAACGTCCTCGTGTTTGTCCTTCGCGTTCTTCGAACCGAGGCAAGAGGCAAGCGAAGAGACAACGAGGTTCCACCGTTCCACCGACTTTTTCCCCTTTGGGTAATACAGCCAGTTGGATATCGCGATCGCCAACGCCGACAATGATTCAGTTTTTTTTTGCGAGTTGGAGTTCGCGCGTGTCTGTATTGTGGGGGTTGTGGGGGTGCGGAATCATCTGCTTTTACAGTATCTATTGCGCTGCGGATCGAGTGCAGTTTACTGGTGAGAAGAAGAATGAGGCGGAACATGCCCGGGCAGCTGCCATCGCTGCGTTTCGCGTACAGTACCCTGGTATGGGTAGTTCGCGATTGTGATTGCAAGTAACACGAGACACGACGTCATCGCCCACGAGGTCGGTTGCTAATAACCGTCTCATTTCCGAACGTAGACATGGGGATCAGCTGTCGGTAAGCAAGTCCCCGGATATGCTGTGAACACTAGTTCAGCGTTATGCTTCGGTACTGAGGTGCAAGGTTCGGATGTAAGTCATCAATCACATGCACGGCGGAGAATTTCCGCTTCACCCTGCATGCAGCTGTCGAATCGATCGTTGGAATGTGACGGTCAAGCTTTCTTTTGGTTGCACGGTGCACGGCGGGATCGGTGGCGCGTTTACCGCGTGTAGGTGTCGCATGGATGGGACTGGCGGTGTCGATGCTGGAAAAGTAAGCGGCATGGCGCGAACAAAGGGGTGTACGCTTGGTCTCGGTCGAGTATTGATGCATTGAAAGCGGTTTTACTGGCGGTGTGGTGTACTCAGTGTGCGCGGGGGTGTAGAAAAGGAAAAGAAGAATGATTTAGATGATGAGTGTCGTGAAGGTGATCGATTAGAAGAAGTGAAGATGCGGCTCTGAGGAGAGCGATAAGCATTTCCGTGAGGCAACGGTGAATATCGAATGGAGGTTGTGGAAACAATTGAAATGAAAAGTGTTTCCAATAGACCAATTCGAGAAGTCAACTGTCGAATATCAATGCTACATTAGGGGGGGAAAGGCTCATCAATATTATACAAAACACACACTGAACCACTTCATTCCTCCTCACACCTCATATAAGGAAGACACTGAACAGGTCTGCAGGCTGCACTAGAAACAAGCAAACAAGCAAACAAAAAGACCCAGCGTCATGGTAGACCCTTCGATATTTGATGTTCCTCTCAAACAAAATACTCGGCTCGCCTTCTCTTCACCCTAACCGTCCCCCTCCACCTCCACTTCTTCATACCCACTCCCCCAATCAATCGGCTGATACCCACTGAATAAGCTATCTCCCAACTGGTACCCCGGTTTACTAAAGTACGTCGACATGCGCCCCATGAAAACGGGTGGTGTATCGTAGTCTTCGTCCGTGTAGTAGGAAGGCTCTTGAGGTATGGCAGTGTAGTTCGCTTGCGATGGCCAATAGGATGAAGATGAGTTTTCTCTGGGAAGAGGAGTAGGGGGAGGTGATGTTTGGGTTGCGGTGGTCGTGTAGGTGGGTTTTTGCGGGGTCGCTGAGGGGTTTGGTGTAGCGTGGCAGTTGCATGTACATGGTGGAGTTTCTGAAGTGGGTCTTGGTTGGGGTGGAGGACTCCTTTGTAGTGTCGTGGGTTCCTGGGCCAGGGCGGGCTGTGATGATGGTGGCGATGGTGTGCTCTCGACTGGTTCTGGAGATATCGTCTTCGTTGACACCGGCTCGCGGTCTGGCTCTATCACTGGCTCGGTGTTTGTCCTCTGATCTGACTTGTGCGGCGACTCCATCTGCTCCAAATCGCCTAAACCTGAGCCAAGAGCTGTCCATTGCGATGTATACGAAGGTCGTCCCGGTTGCCTCATTTGCCCCTCAATAATCGTCTCCCCCAACAGCGAAATATCCGAGTTCGTCCTCGAATTTGTATAACTTAGACTCGGCGGCCGACTCGCTCGTTGCGAACTGATTGAACTCGACCGCTTGCTCCTACTAGTATCGCTTACTCCGCCATCCGATCGCATGCTCGTTTCCGATAATGGCCGCAAGAACGAGACCGTTCGCGATCTCCTTAGTGCTTGCCTATCAAGCTTCTCGTCATCTTCAATGGGTGCCGGCTTCTTCAGTTCCGGCTCTTTGTACTCTAGCTTGCCGTTCTTGTCGGATGCGAAATATTCCTCGCCTCGACCGAAGACGACTTGAAGGGACGCAAAGTCTCGTGTAGTGCCGTCCGTGGGGTAGAGCCAGTCTTTGAGTGCGGGAGGGAGATCGTAGCCATCTTTGAATTGTTAGTATGGAATCTTCCCTTGCTATCAGACAGTGTATGCGCACCTTGTCTGAACTCCCCTCCCTTCGTTTTCCAGCATACGTAGTATCGCTCGAAGGCGCCAAATGCGCAGACTATCAAGTCTTCGAGACTTTCGGGGTCGTTTGGGTCTTCTGGTATCTCTCCCAAGCGCTTGTATAGCCGTGTCGATGCATCCATGTTGGGTTCTCCGTAAATTGAACACAAGCCTTGTACGAGATGCGGTTTAGTACTGTGCCAAAGCTTCCACCGAGTGCATTAGTCGAGAAGATTAAAGAAAGGAACTGCATACAACAGCAAAGCAAAGGATACACTCGAAAGAAGGGCTCTCCCGTTCTCCAGTTGTTAGCAGTCAGTATCAGACACCCCAGCTTTCAACAAGCGATCACCTCACCGCACCACCTAGCATTACCATACCTTCCATCAAACGCTTTTCGCTACATGGCAACACAGTATCGCGTGATCACTATCGCTTGTGACATTTCGTCAAAACGTGTCGGAAACCTGACGCACTTGCGATGGGTGAGTCGGTCGATGGTGGGTCGAGTTTCACATTTGCCGGTCCGCAACGCCATGCAACGGGTGGGTTAGCCGGCAGGTCCGTCGTATGCGGTAAAGTCTAACATCTGGGTTGACAGTCGCTCGAGTTCTGGATGTTGGTGATTGTGAGAAGTGAGGTGGTAAAAGAGATGAGGAAAGCGGTGGCACTGAGCGAATTATGGAAGGTGGCATTGACGCCTAATCGATTTCGGGCATCAACCAAGGACATGATTACTCAACCAAGCACTACCTACCCTCAAGATAGATACCGTAATGTCTGATGGAATCTTTGTATTGATTTTTATCTTTCATCTTCGTGATGGTGTTCCAACGCTACATCACTTCGTCTTCCCATTCTCGTCCTCCAAGCCAACCAAGTCATCAATCTCCCTAAATAACGCCGACGTAGTCTTCCTTCCACCAGTGGTACCAGCATTTCCCCTACCCTTCCCACTCACAGAACTACTACCAGCTTGCCTACCCACTCCACCCGTACTTCCCCTCCCCTGACCCCCTCCAATCCTATTACTCATCCCCTGGTTCCCCTTCCCACTCGTCATAGTCCTCGCAAGCGACTGCCTCCCCAACGCCGCAGACGATGATCTCGGTGACGAACGAGACGTAGCGGCTCTGGAAGAGGATGGTGATGAGAGTTCAGAGATGGATCGATCTCTTTGCCGGCGATCGGGTGTGAGTCTTTGTGTCGACTGCTGCGAAGTTGATCGTCGTGATGAGGGACTCGGGCTTGGGCGGGGACTAGATCTATCTGGATATGGTCGACGGGGTAGAGAAACGACCGGTCTGCCGTTTGATGTAGATTGAGCTGCGGATATGGCTGGGTCTTCGCGGATGGAGGGTGCACGTTGGCGGGGAGGTGTTATCGGTCGTTGAACAGAAGGATCGGATACCAGCTTAGATGCTGCTGACGGCTGTGATCGCGTCGCAAGCACTTTTGCTTGCTTCGCTTTGGAGACAGCGAATGCTAAAGGGGCCGGTGTTGGTGAAGCTTGGGGCTGTGTACTGACTCCAGGCACAATCAGTGACGCATCTTCGTTGGAGTATACAGAAGACGTGTTACTGTTGGCACGAGATCCGCGTTCACTCGATCGTCGTCTAGCCTCAGGACTAGTCTTTTGCGCTGCTGCCATGGCTTCGAATTTCTGAGCTTGGGCTAGCGCTCGAGAGCCGCTGCTTCTGTTCAGCTTGGGCGTAGTTCGCTTCTCGCCGGGAGATGTGGATTGCTCATCAGGTGACGAGGTGAAGTCTGGCATCTCCGGGGTGCTTCCAATCTCATCGATAAGTGCCGGCGGTGGTTGAGCCTTTGAGACGTTCGACTCACGTGAAGGGCTTTCAGTCTCTTCAACGAGTGTTGACTGGGATTTTGCTGGCACCGATTCCGTTACGATAGGAGACGGAGAAGTTTCGATGCCTGGTAAGCTGTCGTTCTGACCCGTACCAGATACCTCAGCAGATGTTCCCTCTTGTCCTCTCGTGGGATTCAAAGTCTCATCCTCACCTCCTTCAACAGACTCATACGCTGGCGGCGGCGTCCTTGATCTGAAGACCAAACTCTCCACCACGGGCGGCGGATCCTCAAAGATAGACTTCGGTATCTTCATCGGCCTCCAACTCTCTTCCTTCCCCTCCCCCACTGCAGCACCAACCCCCGGTCTGACCTCCACCTTCTCCCCACCCAACGGCTTCTCAACCGGTGCATCCTCCTCCCTCTCAACAGCCCTCTTAGTCGTCTGATCCGCCATCCTCTCGTCGGCCTCTTTCTTCCACCTCTTTTCCTTGCGGCTGAGTTCGATCTCTAGTACTCTCGTACCAGGTGCAACTCTAGATTTGAGGCCGTCGTCATCGAGATCAAAGTACAAGCCCCATAGCCCGGGTGCTTGTTCAACTGCACACCACCCCTCCCAGCCATCGAATGTGAGCCGTCGATCTTGACGCGTGCAATCGAATGGGCCTGTGAGATGCGGTTGCGCATCAGCTCTCACTCCGTATTTCGCTTCTCCCGTGTGTCTATCAACATACACCCAGTTCATAATCGGCGCTACATCTGTAATCGTCGTCACAAGCCCTTCGTAACTCGTATCCGGGTACGGTAAGTAATACCCAGCATAAGGATGACCCAGTGGACTTCCATCTTCTGTCCCGGTATCGATCCAGAGCTTCCCGTTTCTCAGGACGACTTGCCGGCCATCGATTTCGCGGCTGCGATGCGAAGACTTGACGCATGTGGCGATGAGGTTGCAGCGGCGGGCGCGGTGTTCTTCGCGCTTCTCTTTGGATTGCGATTGCCGGATTGCTTCTTGGGAGCCGAGGAGGCCGGGGGCTACGATTGTGGCGATGAGGATTGAGAGGACCATTTTGCGTGTGCTGCATCATGGGGATGCGTTTGGGGGTGGAGGTTAGCATGGACATGCACCATGTTCGCTATCGCTTGCAGATGGGATTCGATATGGTCTATGCGCATTACCGTGGTTCCATAGAATCGGGATCGCTTGATAGCTCCGGTGGTCTGATGGTCGCTCGACTGAGAACAAGAGCGTCCGAGCTGAGACGGTCGCCCTGAGCTTCACCAGCCCCTGTGTGTTTCATCGTCACAGCCGCCCCGCCGGCAGGCATAGCACATCCCCACAACATTCAAGCGACTGCGGTTGATCGTCTTGTCTGGACCCTTGATTCCCTTTCGGTAGTGAGGCTGGTACGAGACTCGGACGATGGCAGCGACTTTGAGACACAGGAGTGCCACAACAGCCGTTTCGAGCGTTCAGCGCGACATCGACTCCTGGCAAAGGTGAATGGTATGTGTTGTTGTCGTATCTGATGGCGACTTTGCTTATAAGGCAGAGATATGGCACTTCATAAAGGCCAGTACAGTTGACCTGCATCTCATCCTCACCATCCACCATCGCCAATACCCAGCAACGGCCCGGCGCCTGTCCAACTTGAACGACTTGCCTAATACCTAATATCGACTTCTTGTTAATCCAACCATCCATCAGAATGTCTACCCTGTAAGCAACACTGGTACGAAGGGTTTTACATGTGCTAACCTCAATCAGCGACTCCACCATCCGCCCAACAGCCTACGGCTCCGACACTGAGAGCGACGGACAAGCCTCCGGTGGCCGTAAGGTGTCTTCCACTTCCAAGGTTGGCCCTGTCCCATCCTCAGCCACACTCAACCGACCGGCCGGCAACATCATCAAGGGACCAGTGGACGACAACGGCAAGCCCAAGGATGCGGCGTTGCTCCTGGGTATCAAGCTAGATTTGGAGGCAGAGATTCACTTGACAGCAAGGATCCGTGGAGATATTACGATTGGATTGTACTGAGCTACTGGCATGGTGGACTACGGACAATTCTCGACGCGTCGCACGAAGATTCCAGGACATTGATTGGAAGACGCTTGGAGCGGCATCGCGAGAGCATAGGAAGGCGTTTTCAGTCACGGGGTTCATGGAAAAGGGTTGAGATCTGAACATATTGTTAGCGTTTGATGCATCAAAAGTAATCAACATGTGCAAGTTGAGGGTGTTGATCAGACTCATGCCCTGTCACAGGCAGTTATCACCATTGCCGTAGCTCGGTAGACCGTCGTGATAAATTGAATGTTCATCTTGTAAAAGGAAGTGGAGGGGATGGAGGAAGACTTACCATAGAGGATAGCATCACGCTTGCAACATGAGTATAAGACCCTATGCAACTCATCAGTTGCTGTTGTATCTCATCTTCATAGTGCAACACAGTATAGTGTGGATCAGACAGGACAGTTCTCGTCGTCGCCGAAGCTTGGACATATGCTTGTCATTGATAAAGTCGTATCATCATATCGAGGAAGGAGATAGGCGGCGAGCGTACCGATTGTAGTGAGGCAAGCACTGATGGATCTGGGTAGCAAGTTAGCAAAAGCTTCTACCAGTGAAGAGAAAGCAAATAGTATGCATTGAAGTGGGATCAGTTGACATGAATGGATATTTTGATTTAAGTCTTCACCGGGCGAACCCGTCGGACTCGTCATCAAGTGTTCCTCATTTCCCGGAAGGTGAGCAAGAGGAGTGCGCTTACCATTGAGGATGTTACAGACTGTTGTTGGAGAACAGACTGATTGCGTTGTTAGCCGAAGCTCTACGACGCTTGTATGAATGTGCAGTGTTGGCGAGCGAGGTCAGTCGGCGAGGTTTCTGAGGCCTGCCATAATGAGCGTATCCGTCACGAATTGTCGGTGCCCAGTGCGAAATCATCATATGGTGTTCGAGGAGGGTTCGAGAGGGAGAAATCGTACCATTTGGGGCGCGGAATGATAGTATCTGCAACGCGCGAGATGTTAGCGAGAGCTACAAGCGATGTTGAGAAGAGCAGTGAGTTGAAGGTCAAAATCAGAAACAGCCATTGTTTATCGGCACCGGCAGAAGCCTTGGTCGGTAATTTCCAGCGTGCCGTAGCACAATCTGATCATCATTGGACGAGGGGAGGTGGAGGGGAGATGTGCTTACCAGTGATATCGCAGAGCTGCGAAGCTACCTGTGGCATTCATGAGCACAAAGCGCAATGCGCTGGTGATGTAAGTGCATATCAAGAAATTCTGAAGCTGGTTAGCTTGATGCTCTCGTCGCAAAAGTCGAAGACAATGTGATGAGCGCAGTCGCGATCAGACTGACGTGCAAAAGTTTGAGTTTCATTCCCCTAGAGGTCAAAGACTCTAATTTGTTTTTGGCTTTGTGAATCATCATGAAAGCGCAGGATGGAGGGTAGGGTACTTGTACTTACAAGAGTGAGCGCATGCTGTAAGCAGTGCTGTTAGTGCTGGCGGTTAGTTGTAGATCTTGCGCGCACAACAGCAAAGCTTGCTGTATCGTTGATGCGCCATTGCTGTGTGAAGCAGTAATGGTGTAGGAAGACAAGTTGTAGGCCGCTGAGAGAAAAGTTAAGCTATCGGAGGTCTCGCTAGTTTTTCCGCTCCACTAGCGCGTTGGTGACTAAGGCGAAGGTGGACCCCCAGCCTCGTAGAGACACGGGCCTCACCTGCAAAACTAAGAACATCGTAGAATCACATGGTGCGGGGACATTGCGAATTATTTCAGTTCGCTCTGTGAATGTTTGGTGAAAACACTGATCGCATGTCTCTTGCTGCTCTATCCTTGATCTTTGCACCCATATTGACGCCAAACTGATATGCATGCCCTTCTCCGACTTGCGCCTTTACTATGACGCGTGAGAGACTATCATGGCGCGTAACTTGGGTATTTACATGAAGTCGTAAAAACTGGAACTCATGGAGTCTCGTGTATGGAAGCCCCTTCGCCTGTACATCCAACCTTCCTATGCAGAACACGTACTGGCAACGATGCGAACAAAAGTGGCGAAGCTGTCGTCTCTCATGAGGCAAAGATGCGAACGTTCAAGTCAACGCAGCCTGTCGCAATAACACAACGTATACCCGCTTTGGCTGCTTCCTCTTCTTTCTTCTTGCTGGCACCGTTGGTCGCGCCGTTGGTGGCATCTCCATTGACTGGTACATCTTTGATGACGTTGGGGGCCCAGCGCATACAGCTTACGAAGTGCCCATGGGCGTCGGTGACAGTCTTGACGCATCGACCTTCTTGTGTGAGGTCCCAGCATCGGATAGTCTTGTCGTCACTAGCCGATAGCAAGTACTTTCCGCCTGGGTGGAAGACCAGCGACCGTATCCAATTGTCATGACCAGTAAGTGTTTTGATCAGTGTTCCCCGTCCGTCCCATATCTTTATAGTCTTGTCTCTTGATCCAGTCGCAACATACTCGGCGGAGCTACTGAGTGGTGGTGGTTTCTTGAGTCCAGCGAGTGCTGCAAGGTTGGCGTACGATACTGGGGGCGCTATTGTGACGCATTCGATAACATGCTCATGGCCGAGGAATGTGCATTTAGGCTCTCCTGAGCTTGCGTCCCAGAGCCGGGCAGTTTGGTCGTTTCCTGCAGACAAGAGCCATCGTCCGTCAAAGCTAGGGGCTACGTCTCGTACCCAGTCGGCATGCCCGCGTATCGTCTTGACGCAGTATCCCGTTGTGACGTCCCAAATGCGCAGTGTCTTGTCTCGGGACGCAGAGACTAGTAGGTTCCCTGAAGATGGAGATCCGGCGGCCCCACTAGGAACGAATCGAATCGCAGAGACGGAGTGATCGTGCCCAGGAAGCGTCCTGATGTTCTTGTATTCGTCCGAAGGATCCCACAGCTTGATGGTCAAGTCGCTCGAGCACGAAGCCAGCAGTGTGCCACCTCTTGGACCACCAAAATCGACATCCAGCACTCCTTTTGTGTGTCCCTTCACCGTCCTTTCCAGCTCACCCAATTCCCAATCCCAGATCTTGATGGTAGTGTCTTCCGAGCCTGAAGCGAGTGACGAGAACACGGGGTGGAAGGCGACGCAGGTTATGGGCGAGCGATGTGATTGGAGGGTGTGTCGTGCTGGAGCCCGTGGTAGCCAGGCGGTGGGGTCTTGGTTTCTCCTGATGAGTGAGGTTGGCGTTGTGGAGTCGAGCTCGCTCTGGAGGCTCTGGTTGCGTTGCTCGAGTTCCAAAACCTGACCATGGTAAGCATGTGGTTTCAGTGTAGGTATTGACGCGCAAGTACCTTCTTCTGCAGCCGCACTACACTGGTCCATTTCTTCTCCAGCAGCCCCTCGTACTTTTTCCGCGTGGCATCGTCGAAACTCTCGGCTATGTTGGCTTCTTCCCGGAACGCTTCCGCCGTCTTTGGCGCGTTTATAACGCCCAGATATGCGATTATGGCCTTGTGCCTGGCTCGTCGTCAGTCATGGCTCTCGAGTCACTTGCTGTCTGCAATGCTCACAGCTCTTCCGCTTGCCGGTCTGTCAATATCGCGCTCATGGCGGAATGGCTAGGTCATACGCGATTGAGGCTAGACGGGACCATGCACTATCGCGACGTGGTGCGTAGTCGTGTGCGGTCGAGGCGGAGGTTTTTGGTGGGCGCGGGGAATTGCGGTGAGCGGAGGATGTCTGCAGGGGTGGGGTATCTTGGGCGGAAATTAGAGGTAGCGGAATGGCGACGGCGGGAGGATAGCGATTGTCTCGAAGCAATAATGCGGGCGTGTGTTGGAGGTGACGTGTGTGCTGGACGGTGTAGGTGGGTTGGGCATTCATGTGGTGCAGGGATCTGTTTAGGAAGGAACACTGCTGTTCGCCCGGACAACGAGCCCTGGAGCGCCCGCCAAAACATACTTGCACTTTCTACATCATCACCTCACACCATACTCGACCCCTCACACTCCGCTGTTATCGCTATCCGAGACTTTGCGATCCAATAGTCTCACAAAAAGCAATCGACAACATTGTCTACTGACATCATCTGGTACGTCTCCGCGCTCCTACCTCCTGCATCAGTCATGGTCCACTGCACGCGCGCCTATCCGCGCGCATATCACTGTTGTCTACACAGTGTTTGGACTGTTGCGCCTCTTGCTATAAGGCCTTTCAACCTTCTAGAACTCCGCGACTTACTCTTTATTAGCTTTTCTGGTTTCTTAGACGACCCCGCATTACATCCATCACATTCCATAACAGGCCATGGCCGACGCCGCGGAGGAAGATTTCAGTTCCTTGCCGCTTCCGGATCGCTTCGTACACAAGGTCTGGAAGGTGCGGAAAGAAGCATACGAGGCCGCTGCCAAAGAGTTCAGTCTCGCCGCCAGTGAATCAGACCCCATTGTGCGCCAGTTCATAAACGATGCGAGCGTATGGAAAGGTGTTGCGGGCGACTCCAACGTCGCGGCACAACAAGAAGGTCTCGGCGCACTGTGCGCCTTCCTCGAGATAGCAGGGAGGGAGGGCTGCGTACGGTAAGTACTTTGCAAAACTTTGCGCCGCGCAATACTAACGCATTGTTTAGGTCACGCGGAAACACCATAACAGTCATCGCCGAAAAGGGCCTACCCTCGACGCGACCGGCAGCGAAGGCGAAGGCGCTCGAAGCGCTCATGCTATACATCGAGACCGACAAGCCCGACCCCGTAATCGAAGAGCTCCTACCGGTACTAGGAAACAAGCAACCCAAAGTCATCGCCGCGACTTTAGACGCCCTTACACAGATCTACCATGCCTACGGCTGCAAAACTATCGAGCCCAAGCCCGTCCTCAAGGCGCTTCCAAAATGTTACGGCCATGCGGACAAGAACGTTCGCGCCAAGGCGCAGGAGTTGACAGTCGAACTTTACCGATGGCTAAAAGAGGCCATGAAGCCGCTCTTCTGGAACGATCTGAAGCCTGTCCAACAGCAAGATCTCGACAAGCTGTTTGAAAAGGTCAAGGAAGAGCCCTCGCCAAAACAGGAGCGACTGCTCCGTTCACAGCAGGCTGCCAAGGAAGCCGCTGCCGCTGCGCCAGACGTCGAAGAGGAGGAAGAGGAAGAGGAGGCCGCCATCGATCTTGAGCCCGAGTACGAAGCCGTTGATGTATTCGCAAAGATTCCCAAAGACTTTTCGGAGAAGTTGGCATCGTCAAAATGGAAAGACCGAAAAGAAGCGCTCGACGACACGCAAAAAGCTCTTGATCACCCAAGGATCGCCGAAGGACCTTTCGATGAGCTAGTACGCGGCTTTGCGAAGACCTGCCTGAAGGATGCGAATATTGCCTGTGTTGTAACTGCTGCGAACTGTGTCGAGCTTTTAGCTAAGGGCTTAAAGAAGAGTTTCGCCAAGTACCGCAAAGACGTCATGAACGCAATGATGGAGCGCCTGAAGGAGAAGAAACAGACTGTGACTGACGCCATTGGAGCTGCTTTGGACGCCTCATTTGCGTGCACGAGCTTCCAAGAGTGCTTGGAGGAGATTCTGGAGTTTCTAAAGCACAAAAATCCTCAGGTCAAACTTGAATCGTCGCGATTCCTGGTTCGATGCTTGAAGAACACCCGCGAAGCCCCAACACCGGAACAAGCCAAGGCCATCGCAGAGAGTTCTACGAAACTACTTACTGAATCTCAAGAGGTACAGCGAGCTGCTGGTGCCGAGGTGCTTGGTACGCTGTGGAAGATTATGGGAGACCGTATCATGAACGCTCATCTGGACGGACTTGACGAGATCCGCAAGACCAAGATCAAGGAGTTCTTCGATGCTGCGGAAGTCAAGTCCAAATACAAGCCAAAGGCTGCGCCAGCGCCCAAGCCTGCAGCCGCAGCACCGACTAAGAAGCCTATGGGTAAACGGCCAGCACCGGGTGGCGCAAAGAAGCCGGCTCCTGCAGCAAAAGCACCCCCACCTCCACCGGTGGAAGAGCCCGCCGCACCTCTCGAGCCGAAGCCGACTTCAAGACCCGCCGCGTCCAAATTGGGGGCTAAGCCCGGTCTTGCTGCGCCATCAAGGCTCGGTGGATTGAAGAAGCCAGGTCTCGGAGCTCCTTCGCCACGGAAATCTGTTGTTTCACCTCCTCCAGAGGAAGAAGCACCGCCGCCACAGCCCAAGTTTGGTGCCGGACGTGGTCTCGCAGGTCGTCCCCTAGGAAGGCCTGCTGCTGAACCCGTCGCCGCCCCAGCTCCACAAGCGCCGACCGGTCTCAGCCTGGTAGAACGAGCGGAACTTGATGAGCTACGAGCAGAGGTTGACCGTGTACGGCGACAGAATGAAGATCTGCGTGGAGAAAGGACAAACCTAACTTCGCAGATCCATGAGCTCCAGAACCAGAACGCTCAGCTCATCGAAGATCACACCCGCGACGTGCTCTCGATAAAGGCAAAGGAGACGCAGCTCGTTCGTGCGCGCTCAGACTTTGAAGCATCCGAGCAGACAGTACAGAACCAGCGTCGCGAGATTGATAGATTGAAGCGCGAACTCCTTAGACAGGCGCGTTCAAATTCTCCGCCAGCTACAGACGTCGGAGACCAGATATACACTGACAACGGAGTTGGTAACACCAACGGCGCGCATTTCGGTGACTCCGGCTACGGCAGTCGGGCCATGCACCCAAGGCGAGAGAGGAGTTTTGCCAGTGGGCCAGGAAGCCCGGGCGGCGATGGTAAGGAGAACTTTGATTCTCTATCTCGCCCTGGCAGTAACTTGAGCGGAAAACTAAGTCCACGAGCAGATGGTCTGTCGTCGATGTCGCGTGATGGCAGGAGCCCAACAGAGAACGGAACAGCTCAACGGGTACCTTCCGCAGGAGCATCTGGTGCGGAAAGCTGGAAGCGCGCAGCAGAGGTTACCCAGAATCTCAAGCAGAGAATCGAGATGATGAAGGTCAGTTCCGACACCTCACACTTTGAAGAAGACCGCCGTCTTTGTTTTACTTTTAACGACGAAGCTTACAATTCCTCAGGCTAAGCAAGGTATCGGACGGCCACAGCAATAGAATAGCGACTTGCCGACTCGACCTCATCTTCTCGACGAGCAGTCATCTTTGCGCTTGCACGAACGAATTGCCGCGCTTCACCCAAAATCGAGACGGGCACACACAGATTTTCTCGAGGGCGTTCATAGGGCTTCGTAGCTCATCGCTTATCTTGGACCCTGCACCCTATACAAGGGAAAAACTAAACACCTAGGAGCCTACGTCGCCGTTAAGCTACTAACTTTACAAGCTTTTATCTTAATGTAGGCTCTAGGGTGTTTAGGTTTTCCTTTAACTAGGGTGCCTGCATGCGCTCTGCATGCATTTATCCGTGAGCATCTTCAACGGCGTTGGTCTGGCTTGGAGCATGCATTTGTGTAATAGTGTTAGGCAGGGCAGGGCATGAGGCTTAGGATAGACCGGGAAGAAAAGCACGCGTGCAGGCTATATGACTTGCATGGTCTTGGTGCAGAGGGAGATGTCGTTTTTCCCTTCGTTCCCTTCTTCAGAGATTCCCCACACGCTTGTGTTCATTATCGCGAATCCAATAATAGATGTTATAATCTTCACTCTGTCCTCTCTTCCTACTCTTCTTCGACATCCCGTCACCGTATCGTATCGAAGCTATGACCCGTCCCTCGCCGGCCGCCTGCCCAACCAACAAGACGCGTCGCGTCAGCCCCAGGTTACCAGTCCACTGGGTCCTCACAAATAACTGTGCCGCAGACCGCAGCGACCACCCTTGGCAGCACACCCCGGACAATGAGATCGCAACGTTTTTTATCTGCGACAGCGAGCTGCGACGTGCTGCAGGGTCGCTTTCCCCACAGTAGCCACCTCAATTCGATCTCGTACATCATACATCACGCATCTCTATACTGCATTCCTGAATGCGCAGCACGCGCCACCTCTCCGTCTCAGCCATGATGGACCCGGGGCTGTCGCGACGAGCGCGTTCCGCGCTCGAAGGGCTTGCGCCTGCGCTTTCGGGTACCGCACCTGAGACGTTCGACCCTTTTGGCAATACGATTGATCTCAGTTGTGGGGGGAATGAGGTGTTGTATCCCGAGTTACAAAAGTTTCTGGGGGATGTTGTGAGGGATGTGGGGGCGGTTGAGGTATGTTGTTTCCGATTTCGGTTGCGAAGATCGTCGGGATGCGTTTGTTCAAGTATGGTTTTGCACATGTACTAATTCGGTATGAATCTACGATAGGTATTTACGTCCCCCACGGAGTCTTTTAACGGCGGCGATTTAGGGATGAGGAATGCTCTTGCGGGCTTTTTCAATGCGTATTTCAAGCCTGTTCATGCTGTGAGAGCGGAACATATCGTTCTTACAGCTGGGACTACGGACGCGATTGAGAACGTGATCCATTCTGTTTGCGACGATGGGGATAGTGTGCTTGTTCCTGGTCCGAGTTGTCGTAAGTCTCTTCCATTGCTATTTTCCGGTCATATCCATAACTTCGTCCAACCCTCACTTACAAAATTACCCTCTTTGACTGATATAACTACAGCCACCCTCTCGCTCTTACTGAAGCGAAAAGCAAACGTAACACCCATCCCCGTCATACCACCAACCCACATCCACTGGGACAACTACCTCGTCCCTTCCCTGCAAGCCGCCTACGACTTCTCCGACTACAGAACGCGGATTAAAGCCGTCTTGCTCTCTAATCCCAACAACCCCCTCTCGCGATGCTACCCCCGGGAGACCTTAAGAGAATTACTGGAGTTCTGCCAAGAAAGAGGATTGCATTTGATTGTTGATGAGGGGGCTGGGCTGATGGCATTAGATGGGAAGGAAGGGGGCGGAGGGGCTAAGAAGAAAAGAAAGGGTGAGATGTTCGTGAGCGCGTTGTCGTTAACTGAGCCGCTTGTACCGGAAGGAGCCGTCAAGGTCGATCCGAGTCGCGTGCATGTGGTGTGGGATGCAAGTCGACTATTCGGATTAGGTGGACTGAAAATCGTAAGTCGCTCTTCTTGTCCACTCAAAACTGCACGGGCTGGAACGACCAGGAGCTGATATGAGTATTTCAGGGTTGCGTGGTATCCCAACAAAACACCCCTCTCCTCTCCTCCCTGGCACTGACGGCTACCCACCCCTCCTCCCTCTCGTCCATCTATCTGACCTCCCTGCTTACATCATCCTTCCTCCCCTCCCTTCTCACTCTGAACACATCCCGCTTGTCAACTTCCTACAACATGCTCGCTTCCTTCCTCCGACGCCACGACATCGAGATCGTGGTACCTACACACGGCCCCTTCCTCGCTGCTAAACTGGCAAAGAAGACTAGGACAGGAGAGGAGGAGAACGCTTTCTGGAGGGAATTGGAAGGAAGAGGTGGGATCAAGGTTGCACCTGGGCGGGCGTTCAATGGGGTGGAGAAGGATGGGGGTTGGGCGAGGGTGAATTTTGCGGTCAGGGAAGAGGTTATGCAGGAGGTGGTGGGGAAGTTGGAGGATTTCTATGGGGGTAGTGGATGAGGGCGGTCTTATCGTCTGGAGTGTATAGCTGGGAGGTGGTTTGCTTGCTTGGCCTTGGCGCGTACTGTGCCGTTCGCGATGGGCGGGAACGTTGTGTTTGCTTTCCATGGTATAAGCGTGGGCGGAGCTCGTTTTCGTCGGAGTGTATAGAATGACATGTGTACGGTTCTTCTGGCTTTCGGATCGAGAAGCTTGCGCTGGATTGGAGTATCTAATAGTACAGTATCAGGTTTTCTTCCATGCCATGACTAAAGCGCGTGTATCCTCAAAGTGCGCCGACACCGTCCACCTACAACATACCAAGGGGATCATCTCACAAATGTCCTCCCTCTCATGATGGCACCTTTACCCGGTCCCTTGCCCGCCTCAAACTATGAGGACGTGCCCAAGACCCCATCATTCTCCTCAATATACCTCACCATATCATCGATGGTACACACCTTGATCCCCCACTTCTTGCCAAAAGCCAAGCAGTCATCCCTCCTCATCATGCCCCCACCAATCAATTCGGGCTTACCAGGCACCTCGTCGCCATCGGTAATCAACTCGCAAATAACACCAACAGGTTGCTTCCCCGCCAACCGACACAGATCCACCGCCGCCTCGGTGTGTCCCCTCCTTTCGCGCACACCACCATCCCGCGCCTGCAATGGCAATATATGACCCGGTCTCCTGAAGTGACTAGCTTTAGCACTGGGGTCGGCGAGCATGCGGCATGTTAAGCTGCGGTCGGTCGCTGAGATGCCGGTTGTGACGGACGCGTCGGATGAGTCGATGCTGACGGCGTAGGCGGTGCGGTTGGGGTCGGCGTTGTCGGCGACCATTTGCGGGAGGTGCAGGGCGGCGGCGCGGGAAACGGGGAGGGGCGCGCAGATGTAGCCGCTTGAGTAGCGGATCATGAAGGAGGCTTTTGAGGGGGTGAGGGCTTCGGCTGCGATTATCAGGTCGCCTTCGTTTTCGCGCGAGGGTGAGTCAAGGACGATCACGAATTCGTCATTTGCTGGAAGGCGCGTTAGTAAGGGTTGTGCGGGGTGAGGGGTATGGTAGCTTTTGGAGCTGGAGGTGTTCGCAGACACGTACCGAAGGCTTGTATGACATCTGGTATCGAGTCGAACGCTGGGTGTGCGGGTGTGGGATTTGAGAGCTCCGTCGCGTTGCCGTTGACGCCATTGGTACCATGGGCAGGCAGCCCGTTTTGGAGTTCAGCAGGCATGCTTGGGGTATGACTCTGGTCCAATTACTTTCGCCTGGTATCGCCTTCTCTTAAAATAGTCGTGTCGAGGAAGAATAACGGAGCTTGGTCGTTCCGCGTGCTTGCAAAGCGTAGAGCTCGCTACCACTTTGCTTAGAAAAAGATCTCGTAAGCCACCGGATGTCCGCGCCTGGAACCTCGAGGTATGCTAAGCTGTAGAATGGTGCTCTTAATGTATACTGTGAGCTCGAATGTATACTGCGAGACAATGCGAGAGTTAATTGAAGGGATACGAGCGGAGTCAACGGTAGTGATAATCGTAGCTGCGGAGCCGTGCGGCGGTTCGATGTCACAAGATACCTAGATGAGGAGGGGCATGCGACGGACATCTGGAGCTTCCCTGGACCCATCGGTGCCTCGGTCGCACCCCTCCGATGAGTGGCTTGACCTAACCTTGGAAGGCTATACCCAATGCGGAAGACAAGTCATCGCAAGCTCAACGAGATCGACGTGGACAAGGTTGTATAGCTCTAGAACTACCATGGAAACACTTTACGTACAACATACCTGAAACCATTAAGCTGCGGAAGCTGTGGAAGACATGCTGTTGATGGTGCGCATGGCAGCTTCCTGAAGTTCCAGGACCGCCTGGATATACTGACCTTGCATATGCCCCGGTATGTACGACTGGCATTCGAAAAGGAAGGCGGTCGCTGCAAGAATGGCAGAACGCTCGTCCTCTCGATTGACTACGAGGCTTGCCGTGGGAGCTTGTGGTCCGCGGATCGGAAGGTGTTGAGTGTCCCCACCTCCCATCAACGCGTTACTCTCGCCTAACTCAACGTCCTTGGCTTCCATCTCCGCCTCCTCCTCGCTGTCGTCCAACTCAACTCCATCTCCTTCCGAGTCCGTCTCGGCGTCATCGTCCTCTCCCTCTTGTTCAAGCATCCATGCTCTGTGTTCCTGGAGATATTGGTCTCGCTGCTCAGCCAACCAGTCAAGCTCCTCACGGAGATCTTGTAGGGCAGCGAGCGAATCGGCATCATTCATTTCCGTTGCCCGCCGTACCGTATTACTGTGACAGCTCTCCTGATACGACACGGTCGAAGTCAGCGTATGTCTCAAATCCAGTCTGTACATTGGAAATCTTACCGCTGCGAGCCTCCAGTCATTGCCATCGTCCCAGTTATCCATAGCGCTCGTGAGAAGTATACAGTTTCTTATAATGTAGTACGGCGGAAGAGTTGTGTCGCTGGGAATAGTTAGTCGCAATACTAATTGTGGTGGTTGTTTTGTTGCTACCACTTACGTTATGTTGCGCTGAGCTGCCAATATGCAGCCAGCTATATCGCCGCTGTCGAAGAGCGCTTCTGCGTCCTCGAATTTCTTCCGATACAGCCTCAATGCTGCGCATGGATCAGAAATGTTCGTCTGAATTGTACCCATATTTGTGGGAATTCCAGTATTGCGTCAGCAAAAGTGTAAGGGAGGGCAAATGTAACGATGTAGACACCAGAGTTTGGATGCCAAGCATTGCGTATGGGACAACAACCAACTTGTTCGCTATGCGAGGAGGCAGAAAATTTTCACTCCGTTTCACTTTGCACCGGCGTACCGCTCTACTCGACTTGTGCAGATTTCGTTCTGGATCTGGGTCGTGTCTGCAATGCCCAGTAATCGTATCAAGAACTGCGCCGTAAATAACCTCTCGCGCAAGACGAGGTCCTCGGTATACACATGACAGTCTTTTCGCGTCATGCCCTACAATTCTTTATTGGGCGTGCCTTTCACGTTGAGTCTAAATCCATCATGAGAACAGGCTGGGCCGTCAAGTACCTCCGGGATCTACACTTGGAACAGCCGACATCACGGACAACTTCGACGATATGCAAGAGAAGACATCGAAGCAGCTACCGTAGTACCCACGCACAGCATCGTCGTGAAACCGCCCACCAAGCCTACAAGACCTCTGCAAGAGGACGACCAGCCCGCTCGCAGTCTGCAAACGTAGAAGAGTAGAAATTTCGGTGGTGTTGCAGCCAAAATGTATGCCTCTAACAAGCCATTAGGCAGAGGCAGGTGTTGGTTAGGATCCTATCACGTGATTCACTTACTAGCGTCGCCCTAGTAGTATATATATAGAGCTTTCTCTCTCTTATATAAAATAATTATTATATTTTTCTCTTATTATTTTATAAGTTATAAGCCTCTACACTACTACGCGTAATTTAGCTACTTCTCTCTACACTATAGTTATATAATAATTTCTAAGCGTTACTATTACGTAACTTAGTTTTTAACTTCTTAGTATACTAACTACTATATATTTCTTCTCTTTTCTACTTATTTTTTATAAACTATCTTATTACTTATAATATTTACTATTAATAGTGTTACTTCTACTTTAAGTAAGAACTTTAAAAAGCTTACTAGTTCTAATAACTACTAAAACTAGTCTAAAGCTTTTATTAAAGTTACCTTTATTTATAGTTACGTAGACTACTATAATAATACTAGTAAGAATTTTAAGAAGCTTTTACTTTCTACTTATATTACTCTTTATACTATATATTCTTAGTCTACTACTAACCTACGTAAAAAGGCTACTATCTCTACTCTAATTCTATCTAATACTACTACTAAGCTTACTATCTATAACTATACTCTCTAGTAGTAGAAAAAGTATAATAAGTCTATATACTTTACTATTACTCTTCTTTATATATCTATTAAACTATAGATTTAGTAAGAGCTTAAGAAGCTTAATATACTTAATCTTTATCTTATATACTATACTATCTAAGCTAATAATAAGGCTTCTAAGAATATCTTAGTTAACTATACTTTATTTAAGCTAGATAAGATTACTATAACTAATTCTACTACTATTTAGTCTTTTTTATTTAAGTTTAAGAAAATATTTTATAACTTTTATAACGCTAGTAGAACTTTATTATATTTATAGTTAATTAATAAAATTAATAGAGTTCTTCTCTACTAGTATAATATATTTCTTAATTACTAGAAGCTTTTCTACTATAGTACTCTTATTACTAATAATATTTTTAAGACTTATAAAACTCTTCTCTTTAACTACTAAAATAATAATAAGAATAAGTAAAATACTTCTAAGAATAAGCCTCTCTAAGTAACCTTAGTAGCTAACTTCTACACTTTCTATATTCTTAATAATAATTCTAATAAGTTTACTTTCTCTAAGTATAAGCACTATAGTAATATTAGATACTCTATTACTATCTATTATTATATTAGTAAGTCTAACACTTCTATATATACCTTCTATAAGAAGCTTAGTTATATTACTACTACTTATTATAAGAAGAACTACTAGGCTGTCTACTCTAACTAGTCTACTTCTAGTATAGCTACTACTTTAAATATAGACCTTACACTAGCTAATATAGATAAGAATACTTTCTTTATTAACTATATTATTATGTCTACTTATAATCTTTTACTTATATCTACTTTTAATAGCTCTAATATTAACTATCTAGATATTAACTATACATATAACTACTCTATACCTATTTCTAGTACTAACTTAGCTTAAAACTCTAAGTACTTTACTAGTTTAAGAGAGGCTAACTAAATAGTTAGTAGGCGTATAGGTCTAGATATAGTTAATAGTCTTAATACATCTATATTTATAGTAACTACTTCTACCTCTATATCTATATACTAGATATATAATAGTAGTACTTTATAATATATTACTAATAATCTTACTCTTTTCTCTAAGCTAGAATACTACTCTAAGTATATTAGCGTATATAAATAAGAATTATAGCTTAAGATTACTAGAAAAAGTACTATTAAGTTTATTATAACTACTTAGAACAGAACTTATATTATTTTATAATTTAATAATATGTAGTATATACCTACTATATAGTATAATCTTCTTTCTATTACCTCTTTTATTTACTTAGACCTAGGTTACTATACTACTACTACTAGGCGTAATAGTATACTTTTTTATTAAAAGTCTAATAATAAGAAAATTATAGTTATATCTTTTTATATTAGAGTAAACGTATACATCTTATATACTACGCTCTTATCTAACCTTCTTACTATAGCTATAGTTAACTTTAATAACTCTATATAGTCTAAATACTATTAACTTAGCTATCTCTTTCTAGAATATATATATTAGCTTATAAAAATTAGCTATAGTATAAAAGTTACTAATAAATAAATCTAGGTAAAAGTAAAGAATATATACTCTATCTACGCTACTACCTATACTCTCTATAAAGTTCTTTAGAATTCTATAAACTAACACTATAAACACTTTAGTAAGCTTATTATAGTTAATATCTAGAGTTTTTACTTTATCTCTAGAATTAAAGAAAAGCGCTATATATTATTTCTTATTAATAACGCTATACGTTTTACATAGGTTTAATTCTTTAAGAATAAGTATACTCTTACCTAGATATTTATAAACTTTCTTACCTATCTATCTACTAAGTATAGCTAGCCTATTATACGTATTTAGTATAATAATAAGTTTATATAGAGAATAATTACTACCTACTATAATACTTATAGTATTACTATAAAGCTAAGCGTACTATATACTTATTATTACGCTAGTACTACTAAACGCTTCTACTACACTATATAAGAATATACTACTACTATAATCTAAGATCTTACTTTTACTTCTATTATAGTATAAGGTATTATTAACTAATATAAGAAGACTCTATATAATACTATATTATCTAAAGGTTTTTAAGTATTTATAATATAGAAGTTAGTTAATAAAAAGAATAGAGCTTCTTTAAAAGTACTTTATTTCTTAAAGACACTATATAAAGCCTTATATAATAGAAAGCTAAACCTTACTAAGAATAATACCTAGAGAGCGTAGGTATATATTACTACTTTTTATTACGTCTAGAAGCATAGAAATAAATAGAAGATAAATTATTATATTATAAGCTTACTTAGAAAGCTCTCTTAAGTAGTAAAGCTTCTAAGAGCTTATCTTAATCTATACTAGTATAATTACGTACTATACTCTTAAAAAGTATCTAGAGGTATATTCTATAATACTTTTTCTAAGCTTAATTAACTAATTAGTGTTACTATATTATATTACTTATAAGGCTATTTAGCTTACTTCTTATACGCTCTTTATAATTAGATATACTTTATATAGCGCTCTAATACTTATAAAGTTAAGCGCGTTTCTATAGCTTATATTAATAACTCTACTAGTTTTAATAATATTTAACTCTATAGCATTTATATTAATAATTAAGTCTTTCTTATTACGCCTCTAATCTCTAATAAAGTAAAGGCTTCTAATAACTCTAACTATACTAAACTATATAATAATATTACTTTAATATCTCTTTCTAGTACTATAGATACTTTTAGTAATCTACTATACTAGTCTAATATACCTCTACTCTCTAAATTATATAAAGAGTATATAGAAGTTAATAGTAATACTACGTGTAGCTTATATCTCTATTCTAATCTAAAGTGTGTTTAGGTAATTATAGATAATAATAATCTCTATATCTAATATACCTAATAAAATATTAATTATAACTATTAAACCTAGTATAATTATAATTATCTTCTCTGTAGGCGTAAGAAAAATACGTAATAAAAGAAAAAGAGAAAGTAGTATTAAGTAGCTACACTTACCTAACTAATAGTTTTACTTTTCTTTAGAGGTAATACTAAGTTATCTACTTTATCTAGTACTAATAGTAATAATTTAGTTAACTATAATAGCAATAATATTATTATCTCTACTACACTAGAATATACTACCTATAATAACTCTAATAACCTCTATAATAATAATAATATTATCTCTACTATGCTAGTACACTTACCTCTAGATAATAATAAAACTATAACTATAGCTATATATAAGAGTAAATATAGTAATAGTATTACTATTCTTTCTACTTCTTTCTCTACTACTCTAGTAACTATACCTAAAGACACTTCTCTTATTAATAAATACTTCTAGTGTCTCTACTATAAAAAGAAGTATATTTAAGATAATATCTCTTCTAGTTATTAATAGTATATCTAGAATAGAGATATTTACTCTTTTACTACTATAGACTACTAATAGAACTTTACCTTATACTATTATCTATATAATAAATAAGCGCGCAGTGTTTTCTATATACACTAGACTTCTAGAAGTTCTTATAATACCTATATCTCTAGTAATAACTACCTTAACTACGTACCTATATATAAGTGTATTACTCTATCTATTTTAAAGAAGTAGTGTTGCATTACCTATTAGTCTCTAGTAAATTAGTATAGTAAGTAAGATAGTCTTTTTATAGTATAATATAATAGCTAATACTTTTATAATATATATATTAATAAGTAATAGGCCTATATTACTACTACTAACAAAAATAATACTCTCTGTATAAAATATATACGTAAATCTATAATATATAATTTTATATTACTATATCTTAACTACGTTAAACACTAGAATAGCTAGCCTACTAATACCTAGATAGCTTCTTAACCTTATACTTATTTTAGTAATAATAATACTATCTAGATAGGTATATATCTAGATAGAGCTCTAGATTACTTACTACTCTAAGTCTATTCTAGCTATGTGTAGAGTATATAAGACTATATAAGTCTATAAGATAGATAGTCTCTATACTACTAGTGTCTCTTAATTAATACTACTATGTATAATAGATTTATATATTATATAAAGATAGACTCTACTACTTATATTATAAAAAACAAGCATATATACTCTCTTTTTAGAGATAAAAATAGCTATAGTATTGTTTTTAACTCTACCTATAAGAGCTAGCGTATTTATAGCACTATCTAGCCTTAAGCCTCTAATTAAAATAAGTTTAATAAAGGTCTACTTAATAATAATCTATATAGGCTTAATAGCGTTTCTATAGCTACTCTTAACTTATTTTAGCACCTTTATAATAGCTCTATTACTTAGTAGTTAGATAAAGAATCTTTCTTCTCTAACTTCTAGTATAATAACCTACTACTTAATAATAATCTACCTACTCTATGTATATCTAGCACGTAGTATAATAATTTACTACTTAATAATAACTTATATAACCTCTACGCTCTAAGTACTATAACTATTCTCTATAAGCTATAGACTTATAAGAAGGCTATAAATACGCTCTAAGCTACTAGTTAGTATAATACTACTTAGGCTAAGCTTAACTCTCTTCTTACTAAGAAAGTATATAAGGTTATCTTACTTTTCTCTAGAACTAAGTCTATCTTTTCTAAGTTTATCTATAAAGCTAAACTTACTCTAACTAGTAAAATTACAAAGCTTAAGGCTTATATTATTACCTAGAGTTTCTAGTAGTAACTAGGTATTAATTATATAGAGAAGTTCTTACTTACTATAAAATCTTTATTTATATATACGCTTCTAGTAATTTATAGTCTTCTCTAGTAGACTACCTTCTAAGTTAATATATATGTTATATTTCTTAATACTAAGCTTAAGAAGTAGGTTTACTATATACTACTACTACTTATTATCTTACTAAAAAAATATATCTAGCTTTTCTAGAAGTCTCTCTATAGGTTAGTATAGTTCTTTTAAGCCTAGTATTAACTTCTTATAAGTAAACTTAAAGATATAGAATTTTATATCTTACTCTATAACTTATATATCTATATTTATACCTAAGATACTATTATTATCTTTATTTATATTAATAATATTTAGATCTACGCGCTATATAATAACACTATTACCTAGTTTAAGACTTAGCTCTCTAAATTCTTTATTATTATATCTAAAGACTTAGATACTCTATATCTTAGTATATATATTAAGTACACTAGCTAGAGTAGTATTAAGATTTATTAGGCTAAATATATATATTACGTACTTAATTAGTATAGCCTTTAAAACCTTTCTATTACTACTAACCTATATAATTATAAAGTAAAGCTTACGCGTAATAATAATACTAAGTCTACGCCTACTTTTAAGAAGTAATACCTCTAGATATTTAGCTCTCTTAACTATATACCTATTATAATATAAATTAATTTTATTTATACTACTTCTCTATATAGGCGCTTTAATATAAACTCTTTATAGGTATATATTAATAGTATTATATAAGTATACTTATACGTTAGTAGTATATAAAACTTAGGTATTATATACTCTTTATAGTAAGAGCCTTATCTTATTAGCTATATTAATATAGACTAGGCTAGCTGCATAGACTTATAGTATTCTACTACTAAGTATATCTTTACTCTAGCTAATAGCTCTATCTTCTAGTTATCTACTATATAGAAGGTTATTATACAGTCTATATATAAGATAGAATATATAGCACTAAAAGAGGCTATTAAAGAAGCTCTCTAGCTTTAAGTATTTATTAATAACCTTAGTATTAGTCTCTACTTTAGCACTATACTAATTTACGTAGATAATTAGTCTACTATAAAGCTATCTAAGAACTTAGAGTTTTATTAACGCACTAAACATATTAATATCTATTACTATTTTCTTTACTAATATATTTAGAATAGAACTATATCTATAAAATAGATTAGTAGTAAGAATAACTATTACGTCTAGAAGTATAGAAATAAATAAAAAATAAATTATTATATTATAAGCTTACTTAGAAAGCTCTCTTAAGTAGTAAAGCTTCTAAGAGCTTATCTTAATCTATACTAGTATAATTATATACTATACTCTTAAGAAGCATCTAAAGATACATTCTATAATACACTTTCTAAGTATTTTATAAAAGTAGGCTACGTAGTTATAATAAGCTCTTTTATTATAGCTAAGAATACTAATTACGTACTTATTAGAGTATATATAGTACTAAGAGCTTACTTAGCGTACGCGCACTAATTATAATATTACTAAAAATTATTTAATTAGCTAAACGCTCTTTACCTCTTATCTAAAATAAAAGTAAGTATCTCTAATTTTTATTAGTACGCTTACTAACTCTAGTAGTATACTCTATTATACTAATTAAACTAAGTATACCTCTCTAATCTATATCTAAGCTTTCTAGTATTATATTAAAGAGAAATAAGTATAAGTATAAGAATAGCTACTTTTCTAAAAATAAGTAGTCTAGTTCTAGCTTTATAAGCGCCTCTAAGATAACTTTTTTAAGTTCTAGTTATATAAGCGCGTTAAAGGCTAAGCTATTAAGCTCTAATACTTCTAACTTCTCTAAGTACTTAGCTACTCTCTTTAAGGTAGATAATTATAAGTACTTAAATAAGCTCTATAGTATTTTTAAAGACTCTTCTAAGTATAGTTTTTCTAGTAAGAAGTAAAGCTCTAGTTCTATAAGTGCTTCTACTTCTACTTATAACCTATTTACTACTCTAACTTACACTTCTAAAAAGTCTAATCTATTTACTAAGTATAGTAATATAGTTACTTAAGAGTAAGCTAATAATATTTTATATTATAATAAGCGCGCTACCTAGAAGTACACTAATAAGTAGTATACTTATAATCTTAAAGCTAAGAATAAAGTAAAGTAAAAGTATTATAACTAGATTACTTATAAGTATTATATTACTAGTTAAGCTATAGAAAATAAGTAGCGTCTATATTATAAGTGTAATAAGTAGGTTAAGCGTAACTTAGAGTGTAGTAATAAGAATTCTAAAGCTAAGACTAACGCTAAAACTAAGTGTATTAAGTCTAAGAATAAGCGCTTTATTAATAAGTAGCGTACTAAGTAAGAATATTTTAAGATTCTACTTCTAAAAGCTATTAAGCTCTATTAAAAAATAGTTCTAGAGAAAGTAATCTACTAAGCGTAGTAGTCTACTAATTCTATTAGTATAATAGAAAAGTACTATAATAAGTAGACTAGTAAAGCTACCTAGAAAGAGTATACTAACTATAATTCTAATATTACTACGCTCTCTTAGAAGCTTTTTAGTAATTTTTATAAGTATTCTACTAAAGTTACTATTATAGTTTTTAGTTCTTTAGCTACTAGTAATACTTATTCTAATATTCTATTTCTAGGTTTTTTTAGTTCTAAGAGCTCTACTTCTAAAAACTCTTCTACTATCTCTTCTAACGCTTCTAAGCTTTCTACTAAAGTTTTAGATAAGCTTTCTATTTCTTAAAAGAGTAGTACTATTTATAATACTTTATCTTTTTCTAGCCTTACTCTTAAAAAAAAGTAGTATTCTTTTATTATTATAAGTAGTATAGAGAGCTTTCTCTTTAATCTAGAGCTCTCTATTTAGTCTAATAGTTTAGATAGTACTAATTCTTCTAATAAGTATAATAATAAAAAGTATAATAATAAGAAGTATACGCTTAATAAAGATTCTAATAATAAAAATAATAGAGCTTTAGTAACTAAGTCTATATATAAGCGTTTCTCTAAGAAGCCTACTTTTATTACTACTAGTAAGCTTTATAAGATAGTGTACCTTTAATACTTCTAGTCTATAAGTACTAGAAAGGCTACTAACTCTCTCTATAAAAACTACGTAAGTATTAATAAAAGTAAGAAGTCTATACACTATCTTACTAGTGCTATTAGTAATTATAGATATAATAATATATATATATATACTCTTTTTTAAGCTTAAGAAGCTTTACTAACTCTTTTTTAAACCTAAGTATATAAAGAAGATTACTAAGTATATAGTTAATTAGTTTTATAATATAGAGTAGAACCTAAAAACTAGTTATCTACTTAATATTAAGAACTCTTACTTTTATAAGCTTATCTATAACTATAATACTACTTTTAAGTAGTATCTTAAGTATAGCTATATAATCTAAAGGCGTAGTAAGAAGTAGAGCTTTAATACCTTAAAGATAGAGCGTAATACTAATAAGTCTAAGAATACTTCTAGTATTAAGTAGTCTTAATCTAACCTTAATAATAAAGCTAATAACGCTTCTACTTCTAAGTAGCGCTCTTCTAGTAAGTTTTATTCTAGTACTCTAACTTCTTAGTACTAATAAGCTTTATAGAACTTTATCTAGTAGTTAAGTAAGTTAACTATAATAAAACTATAAATAATAGTATAGCGCTCTCTAATAATAATAATAGAAGAGCATCTTCTAAAACTATTACTAATAATACTATTATAGTTACCTATAAGAGTATTATTATAGAATACACCTCTAGATACTTCTTAAGAGTACAGCACGTAATTATACTAGTATAGATTAAGATAAGCTCTTAGAAGCTTTACTACTTAAGAAAGCTTTTTAAGTAAGCTTATAATATAATAATTTATCTTTTATTTATTTTTATACTTCTAGACGTAATAGTTATAAGCCTAGCGCTTTAAAAAGATAATATAGTTTTATATTTATATACTTAAGACGTAAGGCGTTTAATAAAGTATAGTAATACTAATTCTATTACTAATCTTTGCGCTTCTATAGAAGTACTACTTTATTACTTATAATAAGTAACTCTATAATAATCTTTATAAAAGCTTTTACGCTTACTAACTTAGCGCATTAGCTTAAGTAGTTTACCTAGTTTAAATTTTATACTCTAAGTAAAGAAATTTAGGCTAACGTTAACTCTAATACTAAAATAGCTACTTCTATTTAGATAAGCGTTCTAACTACTTTAAAGCTAGTAGTAATTATATAAAATACTTTAGTTAATAAGCTCTATACTAATAAGTATAACTTATCTATTATAAAGTATAAAGTATAAGTAATAGAATAGTAGTTAAAGAGTACTTATATAGAGTATCTTTAAAACTAAGTTAATTAGACTATTAGCCTAAAGCTTTTAGCTTCTACTATACTTTCTATTTCTATAAAAAAAGAGGCTACGTTATAAGTACTTATTAAATACTTTAAGTCTACACTTTCTCTAGAGAAGAACTATACTAAGAATCTTATATACTTATAGTATAGAGTATATCTCTAGAAAGCATAATAAAAACGTGTTAACGCTAAGCGCTAGTAATAGAAATACCTTTATATTCTAGCCTAAGCTAAAGCATATAAACTTACTAAAGTTAATAATATACTTACTATCTAGAACTATTTAAAAGTAATTAGTATTAGACTTACTTTAGAATAGAGGCGCTTTATATAGTAAAACCTTATTAAAGCTCTTACTATTAGTAGAACTTAGGTTACTCTTAAATAAGTGTTAAAGATTTTTACTACGCTAATTTAAGAGTATACTACTTACTCTACTAGTAGAGGTAGTATATTTACTATTATAGAAGTACTATAATAAGCTTTTAGTAAAAATAACTTATTCTAGAAGTCTAAGAAGAATTACCTATATAGATAGTACTATAAGTAGTTTACTACTATATATAAGCGTTTAGAAATAGTACTTATAAGTAAACCTCTAAAGCTTTCTAATAAAGCTAAGGCTAAAATTACTACTAAGCTTAAAAACTTAAAGTATAATAGCCTATAAAGAGCTCTTAATAAGAAAAAATAGACTACTCTATAGTAAGTATAAATTAAAAGCTTAAACTCTATCTACCTAGAGTTAATTTAGATAATACTTATTAACTCTACTTTTATTATAAGTTAGCTAAGTATTAGTAGTATATACTCTACTATAGACTTTAACGTCTATCTACTCTCTATAAGTACTATCTTAGATAATAAAGTAGTAGTATATCTTATTAATAATATATCTCTACTTAAGCTAAAGACCTTTATAAGAGTATATAAATTCTATACTATAGAAGTAGAAAGCTTCTTTTTCTAGGTACTTAGATATAGTATATAAAGAATTAGAAACACTTTAACTAGAAAAAGAAAACTATATATAGAGAACTTTATTCTAATAAGCGTAGTGCTTATAAAGAGTTTCTATATTAATATTATTTTAGAAGTAGCTCTTAATAAAGCTAGACTATAGTACCTAAAGTTAGACTTAATACTTTATATAGAAATACTTACTAATAGCTTTATACTAGTAAAGCTTAAGAGAGAGTATAAGCTTACGTTTATTAAATATAATCTTTTAAAGTTTTATCTAACTATAATAAGCGTAACTAATAACTAGCGCTTATAATAATTCTAAAAAAGCTTTTCTTAGTCTAATATAGAGAAGCTTTAGTATATAAAAGTAGGCTATCTAGGTCTAGAAGCGCTCTAAGCTCTTATTAAGAATACGCGTAATATATATATTAAAAGAATAAGCTAAAGTAAGTATAAGTATTACACTATTACTTATATAAAGTAGTATATCTCTAGATAACTATATAAAAAAGCTCTAAAACTTTATTAGAAGATCTTATAGAATCTTTTTAACTTTTCTACTAGTTATAATAGAGAGCTCTAGATTATAGTACTTAAAAATAATTATAGTAGTAAGATTTATTAATATACTTTCTAAGCTAAAATGCTTATAAAAATTATAAAAGTCTTTTACAACTTTATAAGCTTTCTTATAGCTTAGTATAAGCTTAATATCTATATTATTATCTAAGATAATAATATTATAATACTACCTTAGAGAGGCAAGTTACGCTTTAAGATATAAGCTAAAAAGTAGAGTATTATTATAGAGCGCACCTTTATCTATATCTATAAACTAAATAGAGAAGTAGAGAGAGTAGATTAGAAGATAATTACTAAGTCTATTAAGATAAGAGTTAGTGCAAATCTTTCTAAAAAGCTTTAGCTAGATATTATAAAAGTAGTAACCTAGCTATATAATATAAGCCTATTATATACTTATAATCTCTTAGTACCTAATACTATACTTAATATATAGTATATAGAGTATAGTAAGAAGGTCTATACTATTATAGCTAACCTTTACCTAGATTAGAGCACTATCTACGCCTATAGCTATAGAGCTTACCTACTTAATAGAAAGTAAGTAGCTAGATAAGATAAGTATAACTTTAAAGTTATACTAAAAAGCTATATTAGATATCTAGTAGAATATAGAGCGTCTAATATTTATAGAATATAAGTTCTAAAGCTTAATTAAATAATTATAATAAGAAACGTAAGCTTTAATAAAAAGCTTTTCTATAAGAGTAGCGCTAAAGGTAGCTAAAAGTACTTAGTAGAAAAGCTTACGTATATTATTAATCTTCTATATAAGAATAAGCTATATAACGCAGAAAAAGCGTATAAAGATATCTTTAACTAGCTCTACACTATAGTAAATAAAATATAAGACTAGTATACTTCTAAAAACTTTATCTAGAAGCTAGAAAGTAGTATATTATAGCTTACTATTAAATAGGCTAGCTAGCTTAATTAATAAGTAGTATATAATACATCTTCTATATAGATAGAAAGCTTAGCTAGCTAACTACTAGAAATCTATATAGACTCTAAAGAGTATACTAGTCTATTTACTCTAAAGTAAATACTAAAGCCTAGAGCGTACTAGACTATAAAGTCTAGTTAGAAGTATAATAGCAACGTTTAGAAAGTACACTAAACTAGAGAAAAGCGCCTACTAGTACTAAGTAATAAATAGCTTTCTAATATAAAAAGCTTTTATTAGAATAAGGTATATAGTACTTATTAGAATAGAGTACTACTAAGTATACTATATTTCTACGTACGCTCTACGTTTAGAACTTCTCTAGAATAAGATAAAATAGAACTACTATCTACTTCTAGACTAATACACTAGAGACGTAATTATAGAGAACTAATATAATTAAGCTTTAGAATTAGAAAGTAACGCAAAGACCTAGAAATAGAAAAACTAAAAGTTTATTTACTATATAATCTATAAAATAGTATATAAGATAATAACCTTCTAAATAGTCTTCTCTAATACTTATATAGAGTAGAAGAAGACTAGAAAGAGCTTATAATAGTCTACTTAATTATAGTAGCTATAATCTTAAGTAATATACTTCTATAGAAGTATAAGCTATCTAAACACGTATACTATAATTAACTATCTTAGCTTCTAAAGAAGTATAAGAATCTTAGTAATTATCTATATAGTAAGCTCTTCTATAAAGCTTATAAGAAAAAGATTAATATACTTTATAAAGTAAATACTTAGAAGAAGATTAAGCGCTTCTTAGTATAAGAGTGCCTACTTCTACTAAAGTAGGTATTTATATATAAGATTAATTAGAATAGCTACTTTATTAAGTATAAAGCTTACGTAGTAGTAAGAGAAAATTTATAAGTAATTAATTCTATATACTCTATATATATAGTAACACTTATCTTATACTCTTTTAGAATAGTAATAGTAATAGTAGCTAAGTTTAACCTAAAAATTCTTTAGTTTAATATTATAGAAGTATTTCTTTATACGCACTAAGAGCACTAGCTAGTTATAGTATATAATATACTAGATAGCTTTAAGAAGCCTAGTAAGTGTATAAAGCTTAAGCGTGCTTTCTATAAACTAAAAAACTCTCTACTACTCTAGTATAAAGAGCTCTTACGTATAGTAAAGAAAGTAAGTTTTATTACTTCTAAAGAAGAGTCTTGTCTCTTCTTTAATAAATAAAGAAAGATTCTTCTACTTTTCTATATTAATAATATACTACTTATATATTACTACACTACTTATTAAGAAGCTTTATAAGTTACTAATATAATAAAAGTAGTATATAACTTAGAAGAGAAAGGCCTAGTTAAATAGTTTCTAGAAGTAAGAGTATTATATAATTACGCTACTTATACTATAACGCTTATATATAATAAGTATTTAGATAAGCTTACTAAGAAGTTTAACTTAGAAAGTACTTCTTTAAGCTCTACTATACTACTTCTAAGCTAAGAGCTTATAAAGTTAATAAGTAAAGTAGATAAGAAAGTAGTTAAAAACTACTAAGAGCGTATTAGATTACTACTCTATATAGCTATTATACTATAGCCTAATATAGTATATGCTACTTTAAAGCTTTTACACTTTCTTATAAACCTAAGTAAAGAGTATATTAAAGTAGTTAACTAAGTAATTATATACTTATATAAGACTTACTATTAGACTATCTACTATAGAGTATACTCTAGAGTAGAGCTTATAATTTATAGTAACGCTTCTTTTATAGATAATCTAAAGACTAGATACTTTTTATAAAGCTACTTTATTATACTCTTTAAAAGTACTATTATTTAGAAAGTAGTATAATAAGTAACTATAATAACTTTAACTATAAAAGCAGAGCTTTTTACTCTTAAGTATATTAGTAAAGAAGTAATAGCTCTTAAAAGGCTATTTTAGAAGCTTACACTTACTTTAGAAGTAGCGTAGATAATTTTCTATAATAACTAGTAGACTATATACTTAGTAGTTAGCGCTAATAAGTATATAATAATACGCTTTAGATATATTAATATCTAAAATATATAGCTAAGATAAAAGTATACTAAAGAGTCTTTTAGAGTTAAGTATTTAGAGACTAAGAGTATACTAGCTAATAGGCTTACTAAAAATCTATTAGTTTAGTAATTTATCTACTTTAAGAAGTAGTTAAATATAAAAGATATTAAATTATTAGTAGTATTATAAAGCTTATAAAGTATAAAAGAGTTTTTAGCTACTCTTCTTAGAGAGTAGTAAAAAGTATATTTTAAGTATAGCCTCTTTTATAAGCTTATAGAAAACTACTTATTAAAAAAAGCTTTTATTAAAGTATACGCTCTAAAAAGCGTAGTAAGATAAGAAAGCGTATACTTAGAACTATAATTAAAGTAACGCTTCTTTAGTTATCTAAGTGTAAAGTTAGAAAAGTACTACTAGTTATTAGTAGTATTTTTATAAGCTTAGAGATACTTAAACTCTAAGGTAAAGAACTAAGAAAGTATAACTTTCTCTATAGACGTAAATACATAACTAAGCTTAATAGTAATACTCTTATAGGTAACTATAATAGCATTATTAGTAATAGTCTTAGAAAACGCTCTTCTATTATTATTATTAGAGAGCGCTATACTATTATTTATAGTTTTATTATAGTTAATCTACTTAACTACTAGATAAAGTTCTATAAAGCTTATTAGCACTAAGAAGTTAGAGTACTAAAATAAAACTTACTAGAAGAGCGCTGCTTAGAAGTAGAAGTATTATTAGTCTTATTATTAAAGTTAGATTAAGACTACTTAATACTAGAAGTATTTTTAGACTTATTAGTATTATACTCTATCTTTAAAGTATTAAAGCTTTACTTCTTACTACGCCTCTAGATTATATAGCTATACTTAAGGTACTACTTAAAAGTAGTGTTATAGTTATAGATAAGCTTATAAAAGTAAGAGTTCTTAATATTAAGTAGATAATTAGTTTTTAGGTTCTACTCTATAGTGTAAAACTAATTAACTATACGCTTAGTAACCTTCTCTATATACTTAGATCTAAAAAAGAGTTAGTAAAGCTTTTTAAGCTTAAAAAAGAGTATATATATATATTATTATATCTATAATTACTAATAGTACTAGTAAGGTAGTACTTAGACTTCTTACTCTTATTAATACTTATATAGTTTTTACAAAGAGAGTTAGTAGCCTTTCTAGTACTTATAGACTAAAAGTATTAGAAGTATACTATCTTATAAAGCTTACTAGTAGTAATAAAAATAGGCTTTTTAGAGCTACGCTTACGTATAGACTTAGTTACTAAAGCTCTATTATTCTTATTATTAGAATTTTTATTAAGCGTATACTTCTTACTATTATACTTCTTATTATTATACTTATTAGAAGAATTAGTAATATCTAAACTATTAGACTAGATAGAGAGCTCTAGATTAAAGAGAGAGCTCTTTATACTACTTATAATAATAAAAGAATACTACTTTTTCTTAAGAGTAGAGCTAGAGAAAAGTAAAGTGTTATAAATAGTACTACTCTTTTAAAAAATAGAAAGCTTACCTAAAGCTTTAGTAGAAAGCTTAGAAGTATTAGAAGAGATAGTAGTAGAATTCTTAGAAGTAGAGCTCTTAGAACTTAAAGAACCTAAAAATAGAATATTAGAATAAGTATTACTAGTAGCTAAAGAACTAGAAACTATAATAGTAACTTTAGAATACTACTTATAGAAATTACTAGAAAGCTTCTAAGAGAGCGTAGTAATATTAGAATTATAGTTAGTATACTCTTTCTAGGTAGTCTTACTAGCCTACTTATTATTATACTTTTTTATTATACTAATAGAATTAGTAGACTACTACGCTTAGTAGATTACTTTTTCTAAAACTATCTCTTAATAGAGCTTAATAGCTCTTAGAAGTAGAATTTTAAGATATTCTTACTTAGTACGCTACTTATTAATAAAGCACTTATTCTTAGACTTAAAGCGCTTAGTTTTAGTAATTACCTTAGCTTTAGAATTCTTATTACTATACTTTAAGTTACGCTTAATCTACTTATTACACTTATAACGTAGACGCTGCTTATTTTCTATAGCTTAACTAGTAATATAATACTTATAAGTAATCTAGTTATAATACTTTTACTTTACTTTATTCTTAGCTTTAAGGTTATAAGTATACTACTTATTAGTATACTTCTAAATAGCGCGCTTATTATAATATAAAATATTATTAGTCTACTCTTAAGTAACTATATTACTATACTTAGTAAATAGATTAGATTTCTTAGAAGCGTAAGTTAGAGTAGTAAATAAGTTATAAGTAGAAGTAGAAGCACTTATAGAACTAGAGCTCTACTTCTTACTAGAAGAACTATACTTAGAAGAGCTTCTAGAAATACTATAGAGCTTATTTAAGCGCTTATAATTCTCTACCTTAGAGAGAGTAGCTAGATACTTAGAGAAGTTAAAGGTATTAGAGCTTAATAGCTTAACCTTTAACGCGCTTATATAACTAGAGCTTAAAAAAGTTACCTTAGAGGCGCTTATAGAGCTAAAACTAAACTACTTATCTTTAGAAGAGTAGCTATTCTTATACTTATACTTATTCTTATTTAATATAATACTATAAAGCTTAGAGATAGATATAAAGAGGTATACTTAGTTTAATTAGTATAATAGAGTATACTACTAGAGTTAGTAAGTATACTAATAAAAATTAGAAATACTTACCTTTGTTTTAGATAAAAGGTAGAGAGCGTTTAGCTAATTAAATAATTTTTAGTAATATTATAATTAGCGCATATACGCTAAGCAAGCTCTTAGTACTACGTACGCTCTAATAAGTACGTAATTAGTATTCTTAGCTATAATAAGAGAGCTTATTATAACTATATAGTCTACTCTTATAGACTACTTAGAGAGTATATTATAGAATATACCTCTAGATACTTTTTAAGAGTATAGTACGTAATTATACTAGTATAAATTAAGATAAGCTTTTAGAAGCTTTACTACTTAAAAGAGCTTTCTAAGTAAGCTTATAATATAATAATTTATCTTCTATTTATTTCTATACTTCTAGACGTAATAAGTATTACTACTAAACTTAGTTATGTATTTATATCTATAGAGAAAGTTATACTCTCTTAGTTCTTTACCTTAGAGTTTAAGTATCTCTAAGCTTACAAAAATACTACTAATAACTAGTAGTACTTTTTTAACTTTATACTTAGATAACTAAAAAAGTATTACTCTAATTATAGTTCTAGATATATACTTTCTTATCTTACTACGCTTTTTAAAGCGTATACTTTAATAAAAGTCTTTTCTAATAAGTAGTTTTCTATAGGCTTATAAGAGAAGCTATGCTTAAAATATACTTTCTACTACTTTCTAAAAAAAGTAGCTAAAAACTCTTTTATACCTTATAAGCTTTATAATACTACTAATAATTTAATATTCTTTATATTTAACTACTTCTTAAAGTAGATAAATTACTAAACTAATAAATTTTTAGTAAGCCTATTAGCTAGCATACTTTTAGTCTCTAGATACTTAACTCTAAAAGACTCTTTAGTATACTTTTATCTTAGCTATATATTTTAGATATTAATATATCTAAAATATATTATTATATACTTATTAGCGCTAACTACTAAGTATATAGTCTACTAGTTATTATAAAAAATTATCTATACTACTTCTAAAGTAAGTGTAAGCTTCTAAAATAGCCTCTTAAGAGCTATTACTTCTTTACTAATATACTTAAGAGTAAAAAGCTCTACTTCTATAGTTAAAGTTATTACTATTACTTATTATACTACTTTCTAAATTATAGTACTTTTAAAGAGTATAATAAAATAGCTCTATAAAGAGCGCTTAGTCTCTAGATTATCTATAAAAAAAGCGTTACTATAAATTATAAGCTCTACTCTAGAGTATACTTTATAGTAAATAGTCTAATAGTAAGTCTTATATAAGTATATAATTACTTAGTTAACTACTTTAATATACTCTTTACTTAGATTTATAAGAAAGTATAAAAGCTTTAAAGTAGTATATACTATATTAGACTATAGCATAATAGCTATATAGAGTAGTAATCTAATACACTTTTAGTAGTCTTTAACTACTTTCTTATCTACTTTACTTATTAACTTTATAAGCTCTTAGCTTAGAAGTAGTATAGTAAAGCTTAAAAAAGTACTCTTTAAGTTAAACTTCTTAGTAAGCTTATCTAAATACTTATTATATATAAGCATTATAGTATAAGTAGTATAATTACATAATACTCTTACTTTTAGAAACTATTTAACTAGGCCTTTCTCTTCTAGATTATATACTACTTTTATTATATTAGTAACTTATAAAGCTTCTTAATAAGTAGTATAGTAATATATAAGTAGTATATTATTAATATAAAAAAGTAGAAGAATCTTTCTTTATTTATTAAAGAAGAGATAAAGCTCTTCTTTAGAAGTAATAAAATCTACTTTCTTTACTATACGTAAGAGCTCTTTATACTAGAGTAGTAGAGAGTTCTTTAGTCTATAGAGAGCACACTTAAGCTTTATATACTTACTAGACTTCTTAAAGCTATCTAGTATATTATATACTATAACTAGCTAGTGCTCTTAGTACGTATAAAGAAATACTTCTATAATATTAAACTAGAAAATCTCTAGATTAAACTTAGCTACTATTACTATTACTATTCTAAAAGAGTATAAAGTAAGTGTTACTATATATATAAAGTATATAGAATTAATTACTTATAGATTTTCTTTTACTACTACATAAGCTTTACACTTAATAAAGTAGCTATTCTAATTAACCTTATATATAAATACCTACTTTAGTAGAAGTAGGCGCTCTTATACTAAAAAGCGCTTAATCTTCTTCTAAGTACCTACTCTATAAAGTATATTAATTTCTTTCTTATAAGCTTTATAAAAGAGCTTACTATATAAATAATTACTAAGATTCTTATACTTCTTTAGAAGCTATAGTAGTTAATTATAGTATATATATTTAGATAGCTTATACTTCTATAGAAGTATATTACCTAAGATTATAGCTACTATAATTAAGTAAACTATTATAAGCTTTTTCTAGTCTTCTTCTACTCTATATAAGTATTAGAGAAGACTATTTAGAAGGTTATTATCTTATATACTATTCTATAGATTATATAGCGTATAAACTTCTAGTTCTTCTACTTCTAGGCCTTTGTATTACTCTCTAATTCTAGAGCTTAATTATATTAGTTTTCTATAATTACGCTTCTAGCGTATTAGTCTAGAAGTAAGTAGTAGTTCTATTTTACCTTATTCTAGAGAAGTTCTAAATATAGAGTATATATAGAAATATAGTATACTTAAAAGTACTCTATTCTAATAAGTACTATATACTTTATTTTAATAAAAGCTCTTTATATTAGAAAGCTATTTATTACTTAGTACTAGTAGGCGCTTTTCTCTAGTTTAGTACACTTTTTAAGTACTACTATTATACTTCTAACTAGACCTTATAGTCTAGTACGCTCTAGGCTCTAGTATTTACTCTAGAGTAAATAGGCTTATATACTCTTAAGAGTCTACATAGATTTCTAGTAGTTAGCTAGCTAAGCTTTCTACCTATATAAAAGATATATTATATACTACTTATTAATTAGGCTAGCTAGCCTATTTAATAGTAAGCTATAATATACTACTCTTTAGCTTCTAGATAGAGTTTTTAGAAGTATACTAGTCTTACACTTTACTTACTATAGCGTAGAGTTAGTTAAAGATATCTTTATACACTTTTTCTACGTTATATAGCTTATTCTTATATAGAAGATTAATAATATACGTAAGCTCTTCTACTAAGTACTTCTAGCTATCTTTAGCGCTACTATTATAGAAAAGCTTTTTATTAAAGCTTATATTTCTTATTATAATTACTTAATTAAGCTTTAGAACTTATATTCTATAAATATTAAATACTTTATATTCTACTAAGTATCTAATATAGTCTTTTAGTATAACTTTAAAGTTACGCTTATTTTATCTAGCTACTTACTTTTTATTAAGTAGATAAGCTCTATAGCTATAGACGTAAATAGTACTTTAATTTAGGTAAAGATTAGCTATAATAGTATAGACTTTCTTACTATACTCTATATACTATATATTAAGTATAGTGTTAAGTACTAAGAGATTATAAGTATATAATAGGCTTATATTATATAGCTAGGTTACTACTTCTATAATATCTAGCTAGAGCTTTTTAGAAAGATTTACACTAACTCTTATCTTAATAAACTTAGTAATTATTTTCTAACCTACTTTTTCTACTTTTTTATTTAGTTTATAAGTATAGATAGAAGTACGCTCTATAATAATACTCTACTTTTTAGCCTATATCTTAAAGCGTAACTTACCTCTCTAAGATAGTATTATAATATTATTATCTTAGATAATAATATAGATATTAAGCTTATACTAAGCTATAAGAAAGCTTATAAAGTTATAAAAGACTCTTATAATCTCTATAAGCGTTTTAGCTTAGAGAGTATATTAATAGATCTTACTACTATAATTATCTTTAAGTAGTATAATCTAAAGCTTTCTATTATAACTAATAAAAAAGTTAAAAAGATTCTATAAAATTCTCTAATAAGGTCTTAGAGCTTTCTCTCTTAGTTATCTAAAGATACGCTACTTTATATAAGTAATAGTGTAATACTTATACTTACTTTAGATTATTCTCTTAATATATATATTACGCGTATTTTTAACAAGAGCTTAGAGCGCTTCTAGACCTAGGTAGCCTACTCTAGCGTACTAAAGCTTCTCTAAATTAGACTAAAAAAGGCTTCTCTAGAATTATTATAAGCGCTAGTTATTAGTTACACTTATTATAGTTAGGTAAAACTTTAAAGAATTATATTTAATAAATATAAGCTTATACTCTCTTTTAAGCTTTACTAGTATAAAGTTATTAGAAAGCGTTTCTATATAAAGTGTTAAGTCTAACTTTAGATACTATAGTCTAGCTTTATTAAGAGCTACTTCTAAGATAATATTAATATAGAAACTCTCTACTAGCGCTATACTTATTAGAATAAAGTTCTCTATATATAGTCCTCTTTTTCTAGTTAAAGCGTTTTTAATTCTTTATATACTATGTTTAAGTACCTAGAAAAAGAAGCTTTCTACTTCTATAGTATAGAATTTATATACTCTTATAAAGGTCTTTAGCTTAAGTAGAGATATATTATTAATAAAATATACTACTACTTTATTATCTAAGATAGTGCTTATAGAGAGTAAGTAGACGTTAAAATCTATAGTAGAGTATATACTACTAATACTTAGCTAACTTATAATAAGAGTAGAGTTAATAAGTATTACTTAAATTAACTCTAAGTAGATAGAGCTTAGGCTCTTAATCTATACTTACTATAAAGTAGTCTATCTTTTCTTATTAAAAGCTCTCTATAAGCTATTATACTTTAAGTCTTTAAGCTTAGTAGTAATCTTAGCTTTAGCTTTATTAGAAAGCTTTAGAGATTTACTTATAAGCGCTGTTTCTAAACACTTATATATAGTAGTAGACTACTTATAGTACTATCTATATAAGTAATTCTTCTTAGACTTCTAGAATAAGTTATTATTATTAAGAGCTTATTATAGTACTTCTATAATAGTAAATATACTACCTCTACTAGTAGAGTAAGTAGTATACTCTTAAATTAGTATAGTAAAAATCTTTAATACTTATTTAAGAGTAACCTAAGTTCTACTAATAGTAAGAGCTTTAATAAAGTTCTACTATATAGAGCGCTTCTATTCTAAAGTAAGTCTAACGCTAATTACTTTTAAATAGTTCTAGATAGTAAGTATATTATTAACTTTAGTAAGTTTATACGCTTTAGCTTAGGCTAGAATATAGAAGTATTTCTATTACTAGCGCTTAGCGTTAATACGTTCTTATTACGCTTTTTAAAAGTATACTCTATACTATAAGTATATAAAATTCTTAGTATAGTTCTTCTCTAAAGAAAGCGTAGACTTAAGATATTTAATAAGTACTTATAATATAGCTTTTTTTTCTATAGAGATAAAAAGTATAGTAGAAGCTAGAAGCTTTAGACTAATAATTTAATTAACCTAGTTCTAAAGATATCTAATATAAGTACTCTTTAACTACTATTTTATTACTTATACCTTATACTTTATAATAAATAAGTTATACTTATTAGCGTAGAGCTTATTAACTAAAGCGTTCTATATAATTACTACTAGCTCTAAAGTAGTTAGAACGCTTATCTAAATAGAAGTAGCTATTTTAGTATTAGAGTTAACGTTAGCTTAAATTTCTTTACTTAGAGTATAGAATTTAAACTAAGTAAACTACTTAAACTAATATACTAAGTTAGTAAGTATAAAAGCTTCTATAGAGATTATTATAAAGTTACTTATTATAAGTAATAAAGTAGTACTTCTATAAAAGTGTAAAAATTAGTAATAGAATTAGTATTACTATACTCTATTAAACACCTTACGTTTTAAGTATATAAATATAGAACTATATTATTTTCTTAAAGCGCTAGACTTATAACTATTACGTCTAAAAGTATAAAAATAAATAAAAGATAAATTATTATATTATAAGCTTACTTAGAAAGCTTTTTTAAGTAGTAAAGCTTCTAAAAGCTTATCTTAATCTATACTAGTATAATTACGTGCTATACTCTTAAGAAGTATCTAGAGGTACGTTCTATAATAATAACTCTATAGATATACTTACTAAGCTACTAGATTCTACTAAGTTTACTACTATATACAAAATTCTTAGTCTTATTTACTAGAACTTTCTATATAGTATAGAGTAAGACTCTCTATATCTTACTATAAGTATAGTTAATATTATACTTTAGAACTATATAAGTAATAATAATAAAGCTTTTACTCTATAAACTATTTTTCTCTAAAATACTTATAAAGACGCTAACTATATAAAAGCTCTTATATTAAAGTAGCTTTTCTAAGAGTCTAGTATTACTCTAAAATATAAAAAAGTCTAGTATAAGTATATTAGTACTTAGTATATAAACTAAACGTATATAAAGAAGATTAAAGACCTAAATAAGAAGAAATTTATTACTATATATAGTAGTATCTAGACTACGCTTTACTTTAAGTATACTACCTTACGTAATAATAATAACTATATCTAGTAGCTCTACTATAGTAAGTAACTTAGAGACGCCTATAATTCTAATATAAACTACTTCTATTATAGTACTATACTTTAACTTGCTTTTATAGTCTCTTGTTTTCTTTCTTTTTTTTATTTACTTTATAATAAGTTTTAGAAGAGCTATTAGTTAGAATTTTATTATATAATTTACTTACTAGCGTTGCCTTAGTAGTATATATACAAGGCTTCCTCCCTCTTATATAGAATAATTATTACATCTTTCTCTTATTGTTCTACAGCAGGGGCAGATTGGCGTTGCGCGACTTCGCGGAAGATGAGGAAGATGACAGGAAATACAAAGGCGGCAGGGATAAGGACGGCGTCATGCAGCGCCCGCCTAGGCAGCGTGTGTTGACTGTGCATCTTGGACTTGGTTGTTGCAGTTGCGCAGTGACCTACGTAGGTCCAAAGAGCGATAATATAATGGTTACAACCGAGGTTCCTTGCACCTGCGTCGATGAGTCAGTCGCGCCTCCACCCGATGGCCGATGTGGCTTGACCAGCTGCAAGATCGATATCTGACAAGTCTGGATATCCTTGTACCAGATGCGCTGAATGTCAGACGTCGTGCGCTGGTGGCTTTGGAACACGGCGTTCTCTCCCGTTCTAATGAGACAATTGTAATCACATGCAAAGCTTTCGAAAATGGAGATGTTACGTCTTGTGTACCATTGTAATAAATCCGATCTATATCAGATAAAAGTGAGGGTATAATCGAAGAAAACTACCCGCGTCTGCGCGCATTACGGCGCCTCGAGGTGATAACGCCATGTATACAAAAAGGTCGCAAAAACACTATCAAACTCGAAAGTACAATCTAGACACCGGAGCAGACACAGTCTATGAAGCCCGCTTATCGGTCACGAACTCCTTGTCATCGTGAGCCGAGCTGCCTCCGCTGTGCGGCTCTGAGACACCCATAGTCTCCGGGTCAGATCTCCAGAAGTCCTTCTTTCCGCTGGCGAGCCTCTTAACCCACGGGGGGAGGAGGCCGCCCTCGAGACGCCAGGTCCAGTGCTCTTTCTCGTCCTTGTTGGGAGGTACAATGCGACCACCAGAAGCCAGCTCGACGAGCCAGACGGTGCCGTTGATGAGAATGTACGAGCAGATACCGGCGATCAGACCGTAGGCGATGGAGTATGTGAAGGGCATCACTGCGATGGTGAGGAAAGCGGGGATGGAATCGCCGAGGTAGCGCCAGTTGATGTCCTTGGCCGAGGTTGCCATGAGTGAACCGACAATGACCAGGGTACAGCCGGTAGCCCAGGGAGGGATGGATGCGAAGATCGGAGCGAAGAAGATGGCGATGAAGAAGCAGATACCAGAGAACATGGCGGTAAGACCGGTCTTGCCTCCTTCAGAGATACCGGCACCGGATTCGATGTAGGCGGTGACTGGAGGGCATCCCATAAGCGATCCGATACTGATACCGAGAGCGTCGACGGAGTAGGCGATGGAGGAGTTTTCGAAGTCCTGGGTGCGCTCGTCGATAACACCGCAGAAACGAGCCATGGAGTAGAGGGTACCAGTGCCTAGTGATGTCAGCATATTGCTCAAAAAGTGTCTAACGCGCAACTTACAGTCCAGAATATCGACGTAGAGGAAGGTAATGAAAGCTAGACCCCATTGACCAGCGTGCTCCGAGATGTTCCACTGCTGAACAGCAAGAATCTTGCCAATCGGGTGGAAAGTAACGACCTGCTTGAAGAAATCGAAAGCGGAGTTGCCAGTCTCGGTGTACGGGAAGTAGGTGACGCTTGTTGGGCGAGGCCACGAGATGATGGAAACGAGGAGAATGCCGATGATGATGGCACCCTTGACGCGGTACAGCATAAGCATGACGGTCAAGACACCGCCACAGAAGATACCGATCCACATGGTTGGGCTCCTCATCTTGACACTTCCTGGGCAGACGCCATCAACCTGGTCTGCGGCAACGCAACCGGCGAGTTCGAGAGGGGTCGATTGAGCACCGGTGATGAGACCGATACCAGCGGAGTAGGCGAGACCAATAATAGTCAGGTATAGTCCGATACCGACACCGGTGGCGAGCTTGATACTAGCAGGAATAGCTCGTGCAAGCCATTGTCGGATACCCAGCATAGTAAGACCAACAAAGACAAAACCCTCGACAAATACGGCAGTGAGAGCGACCTCGTAGGGGACCATGCCTAAAAAGCAATTAGCAACGTTCCATGAAGATCAACTGGTACGACCCGTGGCGCCGGTAAGCAGACCTAATTAGGGAACCGCATAACGGGGATACATAAACGGGAACGGGGAATGGCGCATTGGTACGACGTACCTGTACCATGGAAACCAACTACGGTGTACGCAAAGTAAGCGTTCAGCCCCATACCCGGAGCCAGGGCAATGGGCAGATTGGCGAACAAGCCCATGCAGAAAGTAGTCAAAGCGGAGATGGCAGCGGTCGCGGTAACCAGATCACGTCTGACTTCCTGGACACAGAGGGCGTACTGTGGGTTGGTCTCGCAAATGGGGTCGTCCGGGAGGCCTGGGCACACGCAAGTACCACCAGTGTCTGACACGATGGATGCTACACATGGTCATCAGATGCGGTTCTGTCAACGACATCCCGCAATGGACATACAGTTAACAGAGATGATATAAGCCATGGCGAAGAAGGTGGCTAGTCCCGCGCGGAACTCAGTGAAGAAGTAGCTCCCCTTGCGCTCTTTGGGCTATAGGGCTGTTAGTGCATGTACCGACTATCGACATGCGATATACATACATGCCCTGATCCCTCGAGGCGAAAGTACCGTCCGACGGCGGAGCGCGCGACCGCGCCATTGACCTTGTGAACAAAGCCCGACATTGTGGCAGAATTTTTTCTCGACGGCACCGCGGTTGATAATCGCAAAATTGAGTTGAGTTGTGTGCGATGAAGAGGTACAGTTGATGCGGAGTAGACCGGCGAGAGGATCGACGTCAAGCTCTGCTCGATTTACCAGTGAAGGCGAAGCGAGTCTTTTAAGTCAGGGTGCGTTCGTAGCACAGGGCCTGGACGGCGGATGTGAATGAAAGTGTATCCCGCACCAAAAAGATAAGGACCAGCGGCGACGACCAACCCTGTCGCGTTCGACCTCCCGCGAAGAACCAATGACCCATATCAGGCCGATCAAGCCCTGCTTTAGTTGGACTAGTCGCGCGGCCCATGCGATTCCACTTCGCGGCAAGCTAGGCTGTCTCGGCGTGCTGCGCGTGAAGGTGGCCGGCCGCTTCCCTCAGCCTAAGCCTGGGGAACGTCGTGAAGTCCCGGGCACTGCAGCTCGCCTTTCGCGACACCTCATCTTGGCGCATACACATGCTTTTCCCCCTCGAAGCCACGCCAGCCCTGGCGTATCAGGGCGGACGCGCTATTCGGAGGTCGCCGGCCGGCGCCCGCAGCCACGACGTGTGGAAGTCGCCTCTTGTCCACGGGTATCTAGGACCGAATCTCTGTTATCGTAGCTGACGAGACGCACACCACGGGCGCACCTCGTCGATTGCAAATGGAATCTTGTCAATCTTCGGAATGGGTCGCTCGTGTTGGAAATAAAGGTGGAGCTAGCCCATGCGACGGTTGACGGAGACTCGCCTAGTCGCGTTAATGAAGTTCTGATAGCACCAAGTGGAGTCCTTGGAATGCCGTCAGCCTTCCACTGCCTGCAGCGCTGTTTCGCCTGCATATGTCGTCTGCCTTCGTCCTCCATTGCGCAACACGACCATCCATATTGACGTTGGTGACACCCGTGTCATCGTTGGGTCGCTTCTCCTCACATGCAGGAGCGAACCCGGCAGCCAGGGCATTGGGGATTAACTGCATGGGGTCGCAAATATATCGCAAGGAGCCCCTTGCCCAACATTCACCAACAAACGGCTTTCTACACACCACCTCCGGGGAACAAACGCATCGCTTGCTATACATACGATCTTGCATGAACGCTACGAGTATACTAATTGGCACGTTCCTTCTGCTGGGGTAGTCTACGCCCATGGCAAACACTCGCCGCCATCACGACCCAATAAATACTAATCAAGGACATCTAGCCTACTTGTTTGTTCTTCCTACCTCGAACACCACCACCTCGACGACTAATCTCAAGAGTCGCACAAGAACGACGTGGCTACACCAATCGCCCTCCAGCCCTAGACGATGCCACCACGATACCTCGCCTCGCAGCATCTCAAAAGCAATTACGCGTCTTCTGGCCTTGTGGGACTCCACTGGGCCACATCTAGAACGCCCCGATCTCAGGTTTCATGGCGCTTGATGCGGTTTGCCATGCTATCCGCGCCGCAGTCGTGCTGTCGCCGGATCTGGTGTAACCAACAATCCACATGGAGTATTTCGAGCGCGGATTAACGCGGCTTTTCCGATGGGCCACGGGCCGTGGTCCATCTGAAACTCGCCGCGGGGATCTATGAGGATGGATATTGTCGCAAGGCCTCCTACTTTGCATAGGCCTGCTGTGGAGATTGTTGACAGCGTGGTCGATATCCTGTGTCAACATCGCCGCTGCCGGAACCAAGCATCTCGGCGTTCGCAGACTGCGGTTCAAGTTGACTATATCGCCATGAAGAGAGCTGAATATTCGAACGCCACGCAACAAGCACAACGATTGTTCTAACCGATATGCACTACGTGAGCTGAACGACGGTGCGGGGATCGTCGCCTCGCTCCTAGCGCTGCCATGTGGCTACCCCTTGCGCTAGCAACATGTATTGGCTGCTAGGGGAAATGCAATATGCATCTTGCTCTTTAGAGCGCCTCGCTCACGTGGCATAGGAGACGTCACGATATAGCATTGTTTGGAAATGACAAGCTTAATAAGCTGGCTAACCAATCGCTCCTGCCGTGTCTTACGGCTACGTGACTTCCGTGTCGTTGGTTCTTCCGTTTGGCGACCTTAAACTGAGTCGCCTTATTCATCGCAATGTCAAGAACGACAAACTCCCCTTCGGCTCGGATTTATCCTCATCGTCGCCCAAGGCATTCCATACACCGTCGATACTTGGGTAGCCATCGGGCTGCTGGTGTCGCATTCATCGATTGTAGCGCGGCCTAGAGCTGGACTAAGCAGACCTAGTAGGAGTGATCATCGCATCCCGGAATAACATGAGCGCGGAGAGTTTGAAATGAGGGGATGACGAATATAGAGTTTGCGGAGTAAATCCTACGCCGTCATACTTGAGCACGATCGCGCCGTTGGTCCGCTCCGTATACACTTGCCGTGTGATCGCCTAGTTGGGCTGACCGCATTGGCGACTTTAGACCCCATAACACAAGCAAGTTCTGTAAGATAGTCCATGGAACTTACAGTTTCTGCAATGGCATACAGAGCATATACAGCGAAACGCTTCAGCTCCCTCCCTACACCTCTCATTTCAACGATTAAAGTCACCAGGCCGGTGTAAGCATGTGATGTGTGTCTGGTTCGAATGGAACCGAATTATATCTACCGAATTAGGAGAGCTTGGAACCAAGATCAAAGCAGCGACAGGTTGTCCGTCGTCATCGAAAGCAACATGTCAACCTAGGTAGACCCCCTCCTACAGCCCACCCCCTCCCAAATCCCAACTCCACCAAAGCAACTCGCAGCCCACTCAACGCCCCCAATTCCCCCTATACAGTCCATCCAGGGCATCGTTCAAGGCATTCAAGTCATCCCAGTCACCACTCAGTCTCCCATCCGCACTTATACCTTGAACCTTCCCATTCTTCAGATCCTTCTTAGCTTTGAAAATGATTACAGACAAGACGATAACGACGATCACCAAGGCCAGAACGATAGTGAAGCAGCAGCAGACGTCTTCCTCAGAATTCGGTCTTCGCTTCGGCGTCGTGAGTGCAGTGCTGCGTGTATGGGCTGGGGCCTCAGCTGCTGGTATGCGAGTTGTGCGTTGGACCTCTGCGGCATTTGATTGCAGCGAGGAGAGAGCGATGTTCGTAGTGCTGGAAGCGTTTATTAAGTGCGATGCGGCTTCGATGTCGTAGTTTGGGTCGCTGGGTGCGGGATGGTGGTGTGATGAATGGTGGGCGTCGTGGAAATGGGCGGGCTGTAGAGGGGAGAGGATGTGATCGTGAGTGTTGTGTGTTGGTGGGTGGGAAGCGGTACTGCAGAAGTTGTCTGATGCAGTATATGACACATGTTCATGCGTAGAGTAAGAAGGTGGGCAGTCGAATGACTGATCGTATGACATGAAGGTGTTGTCGTCCGACATGGCTGCTTTGGAGTCGAGGGTTTTGTGTGAAGGCTGTTTCAAGTTTTGTGAGAGGTGTTGTAGTGGAGGAATTGTGAGTGAAGAAAGTTGTCTTAAAAGTATTGAGATCTTGCTCATAGTGGGTTCTACCATACATTATAATAGCGAACCATGGGTCTACGATCATGAGTCGTCCACTCCAAACATCAGCATTACCGCCAACGGGGATTTGAGCAGATTACACCGACCTCAAAAAACTTAGGCAGACGCGCAATGACCGCCATCCACTCTGAGGTCGGCACCAGTCATGAATCGACTTCCTTCTGCTAGCAAGAACACTGCTGGTGCTTTGAAGTCATCCGGTACACCAAGCTTCCCAAGTAGTGCGCCAGCCATCCACGTCTTCTCTACATCTGGATCTGCTGCGAGAAGTTCGTCGGTCATCGCAGTTCGGATATACTGCGGATGTAGTTAGTGGTATGTTTGAATATTGGGATGTGAATAGACTTACACCTGGCGAAAGCGTGTTCACCCGAATACCATACTGGCCCCACTCTTGCGCAAGCGAGCGACACATTTGGTGTACAGCTGATTTGCTGGCGTTGTAGGCTGTGCATGTAAGACCCTGAGATTGTTGTTAGATCCACTCAATGCTTCAAGACGGAGGCAATATACTCACCCTATTGGCGACCTGACCCGACATACTAGCGATGAGCACGATGGAGCCACCAGTACCCTTGTCCTTCAGTATCCTCGCAGCTCTTTTGACCGATATGAACGCGCCGACAACGTTCACTCGTAGCATGCGCTCAAAGTCTGATGCTTCATAGTCGAGCGCTGGCACTCTTTGTTGGATACCCGCGCATGCGACCATGCCATTCAAAGGCGCGCCTTGCTCATCAGCCTCGCGTGATATCTCATCGAGAACTTGAGTGACTTCCGCTTCGCTAGTAACGTCACATCTGCGGTATGTCGCTGTAGTGCCGAGTTGTTTAGCAAGCTTCGTCAAGGCTTGCCATTCTGTGTTGCTTGGTTCTGGAAGGATGTCTAGGCAGGCTGCGTGTCCGCCTGCTTCCACGACAGCGAATGCAAGGGTAATTCCGAGTCCACGACCACCTCCTGTGATGGCGATTGTCTTCCCAGCGAGAGAGAAGAGTGCCGGTGTTTGCGCGGTTGATGTTTGAGTCGTGGATGAGGCAAGAGCGCTAGTGACCGTATTGATGGCTGATGGGCTCATTTTGCTTCGTGGGACGTCAGAATCTCCTAAAGATCAAGGACTGGTGTACGAGAGGGTCTGAATGCAAAGTGTTGAAGAGCGACGACGCAAGCAGCTTCCATGTATACCAAAGCTCATGGAATATATAGACGCGCATTTTCTCCACATTCGACATGGAAGCCGCATATGTGGAACTGATTCGCTGGAATCTAATCGTCGCAGATCCAGCGAGGCGTGGACACTGCACAAGGTTCAAGCAGTTTCCCAGTTGATCGAACGAGAAATTTTAACCGCTGCCAAGAGAAACAACCTCGTTCAAGGTACTGTTTAGCTGCGCTTATAGCTGCCGCATCGAGAAAGATAATGTCGAGAGATGTCGGCGAAATCTGTTAATTCCTGATCTAATTGTGCTTGGAATGCTCGAACGTAGCAAGTACAACATGTAGGTACCTGTGCTCTTGCCCGACGCATTCTTCTACTCTCCCGTCGAAAAGACACTTGGTACAAGGAATCCGCTACATCAATCAGGCAACTTCGAAAGAACCATCGATTGCAGTTGTGCGACGGTACCCTCCCATGCGCATTGCATGCCGAAGCCACCACCTCAGGCAACTTCCCAACCACCATCGATCGCAGGATTACCTTTTGACAGGCCGTACAAAACTTAGCGGGGTCGTCGTACCCTGCAAGCTCACCACCCGAAACCACCACGTTGGGCAAGTTCTTGTAAAACCATCGATTGCGGCGAGGATCCGGTGCCCCCAACATACCCTCTTCGGCAACTTCTGGTAAAACCATCGATCACGGCTGCCCTTTCGTGCCCTTTCCACGCGACGCCTACCGATCCATCCAATGACCGTCCAACGCCGTCGTGCCCTCTGTGCCCCTTCATGCACGCCACCGGAACCCTCAAATTGCCCTCTACAGTAACTTCCAGCCTACCCATCGATTCCTTCGGAGCACGTCCATGCGCATGGTCCCCTTTCAAGACACCGCCGCAGGAAATGCGCGTTGTAGCGTCGTACGTCCAGGCGGTGAGGTGGTTCACGAGACCTTCGATTGAGGCTGATGACGTCGTTTGCTCCTCGTGCGCTGGAGCTTATCGAGCATGGACCCGACATTTCCGTGTTTGCCCACCGCTTCCACGATGTACACAAACTTCCTCTGCCAGCATGATCCCTTTATCTTAGATTTCCATTTGCCTGTCACTCTGTGTATTTCCTTCCTGCGCGTTCAGTCCCTGCATTTCCAGCGTCCAGCTTCCAGCGAGTCGAGTCATGTCTTTCTTCCAGCAAGTCCGCAACACGACGCGGCGCTTCCGCCGCACTCAGCTGCATAACATCGAGACGATAAAATCGCAACCGTTGGCCGAACTTTCTGGTTCGCTGGGTGATCTAGGCACACTGCTTCCGCTCATGACAACCCTGGTCCTGACAAACTCGATATCGCTCCCCTCAACCCTCCTCTTCACCGGCGCAGCAAACGTACTCACAGGCCTCGCCTTCGGCATCCCACTACCAGTGCAACCCATGAAAGCCATCGCAGCCGTGGCAATCGCACGCCAATTCACGCTGGAACAGAATGCAGCTGCTGGGCTAGTGGTCGCGGGCCTGGTCGGTGTGTTCAGCATCACAGGATTGATTAACTGGGCAAATCGCGTCACGCCTATTCCCGTGGTAAAAGGGATTCAAGTCGGAGCAGGCCTATCGCTATGCTTGAGCACAGGGACAAAACTCCTCTCATCACTCACCTGGACGGGACCATGGTGGGGCGACAACCTCTTCATAGCCATCGCAGCAGTCACCCTCTTACTATGCACATTCCCCTACCCCCGCATACCCTACGCGATGATAATCTTCCTAATCGGCATCTTCCTCTCCTTCGCATCCCCAACCGACGACAAAGTCGAGGTACCACACGCCGCAATCCCCATCCTGCATCCCTCGGCCAAAGACTTCCTCGAGGCAACAACAACAGCATCGCTCGGCCAACTCCCGCTCACCTTACTCAACTCCGTCATCGCCGCCTCGGCACTATCGTCTGACCTCCTGCCCTCACCGCCTTACCCCGCCGCCCCCACCGTAACGGAACTAGGCATCTCAGTCGCGGCCATCAATCTACTGGGCTGCTGGTTCGGCGCCATGCCCGCGTGCCACGGTTCCGGTGGACTGGCCGGCCAGTTCAGATTCGGCGCTAGGAGCGGGAGCAGTATAATTTTCCTGGGGGCAGTCAAATTCATGCTTGGGCTTATTGCGTTTTGGAAAGCGGATGCGATTATCAGCACGTTACATGATATACCCAAAGCGCTGTTGGGTGTGCTGGTTCTGGCTGCGGGCGTGGAACTAGCGAAGGTGGGGGAGAGTATTAATACCGATGCAAGGGATTTGAGGGTGCTGGAGAGGGATATGACGTGGGATGGCAAGCGGGTCAAGGAGTTGGATGAGAGGGAGAGGAAGGAGAGGTGGATGGTTATGCTTGTTACGGTGGCTGCGTTGCTGACGTTCAAGAATGATGCGGTGGGGTTTGTGAGCGGGTTGGCGTGGCATTGGGGGTTTGTGGCTGCGCGGCGGATTGAGATGGGCAGGGCTGAGGAGCCGGTTTGGAGGAGCGTGGGGAGTGAGAGGGGGGAGAGGGCGGGGTTGTTGGCGCATAGTGAGAGTGATACTGTTGCGTAGATGGGGGTACTTGTCACATGAGAATCGTGGCTAGATGCCGCTGGTCTTCATCACATCATATACATGGCATTTCAGACGTCTCACAACCACAAACACTTCTAGTAAAAACCATCAAGTTCAACATTCTAGTCATATCAACGTAATGGTACGCAAGCTGGCAAGCGGACCATTGTTGGATTAGGTGAGGTTGTATGTACATACATGTAAGAAACAAAACATGCTTGATAAGATATGTGCTCAGCGCTTGAGCGTATGAGAAACAGTAGATCTAAGTCTTGAAAAAAAGGTATAAACGATATCGCACCCAAACATGTATACAACTAATGTGTTGTCATGCAGCGAGAACGCCCATAAAAAACGAAAGTACGAAAAGCAGTAAAGCAGAGTCATAAAGGACGATTAGGCTTTTTCTGAGATCTCATGTGCTTGTGTTGGCGGTGTGGTTGTTCCGGTAATGGAAGCGTACCGCGCGGTCTCGGTGTTCTTCTCGGCGTGTTGCTCAGTGTTGGAGTTGAGGCTGCTGCCGACGTGCGAGGGCTGGTCGAGATGCTGTTCCTTGACGGCGCCGGCGTGGGCGCCGACTTCCTTCTTGTTCTTCTTCTCCTTCTTGGGCTTGGGCATGCGGAGGAGGTAGTAGAAGGCGAGGGCGGCGACGACGTTGAAGATGACGTAGACCCAGAGGATACTGTGAGGTTGAGTTAGTAACAGGTTCGAAATGGAAGATGTAGAGAGAAGTGACTTACCCAAAGTTGCGCCAGGCGTCGCCGTAGTCGGAAGAGATGCTGCGGAGGAAAACATTGGTGTCCTCGATAGCGCAGAAGTTGCAGTCGGTCATGGCCTCGGGGTTGGTCATCTTACCACCGGCAGATGCTTTCCAGGCCTCAATGTATTGACCGCAGTTTTCGCCTTCGCGAGGGTCGAAGTGAATCAACTCGTTCTGCGCGCACTGCACATTGGCGTTGGCCAGGCCGACAGACAGCAATCCAGACACCATGTACGTAAAGGGCGAGACGCGGTACATGAAGATCCAGAAGCGGGGGAAGGTGGAAGGCTGGGCAAGGACACCACAGAAGATCAAGCAGAGAGAGAACATCAAGTTGGCAATGTTGCCACCAGTCTCAGCGGAGTCGATACCAGCGATAACCATATGTGTGAATGTCGACGTGAAGATCAGGAACATCCAGACGAAGAGGAAGAATTGGAAACCACGGTAGGTGACCTTGTCGGTTTGCGCTGCGTTGTTGTACAGGCCAATGGGGTAGTACCAGCAGAAGTAGATGATCACGGCCATGAGCGAGTTCCATGGGAGCTCGACAGCGATGTTGGAAATCATGAAGGCCTTCCAAGAGTAGGTCTTACTGGGGCGTTCGCGGACCTCGTACAGAGCACGCTGAGTGACGAAGTGAGGCATGATCTGTTGGACCAATTGACCGAAGATAGTAAGCAACATGAAGATACCGAACATTTGGTTCTGGAGACCAGTCTGCGTGTTGGGCATCTGGAAGAGAGAGAAACCGATGAAGAGAGCCGAGAGCGTGCAGAGGAAGGTCTTGGAGTAGATGTACGAGGGTGTGCGCCAGTACTGCGTCCAGACACGGGACATGGTCTCGCGAAGTTGAACCATGAAAGGTGCGGCGAACTCGCGGTAGGCAGCCTTGTCCTCTCGCTTCTGAGCAGACATGGTGCGTTGAAGAGCCTCAGCTTGGCCGCGTTCGGACTTGAGTTCGGCGAGATGGCGCTTGACCTCACGGTACTCAGCGGAGTCGCGCCAGGTCTGGTGCCAGTCGATGTCTGTGTGCGAACCGGGAGCGGCACCAATTACTTCCAACATCCATTCAGCAGGGTTGGCGGCAGGCGGGCAAGGAGGACCACCGTTGCGAACGAAGTAATCGACTAGGACGTGCGAGTTTTCACCGACATCTCCGTAGTAGACAGTGCGTCCACCACGGGCCAAGAAGAGAAGACGATCGAAACGTTGGAACAACATGGCACTAGGCTGGTGGATGGTGCAGAGAATAGCTTGACCGTTCTTCTTCAACTTGTCCAAGAGATCGAGAATTGCCCAAGAGGTTTGCGAGTCGAGTCCAGAGGTGGGTTCGTCCAAGAAGAGAAGAAGAGCAGGCTTAGCAGCCAGTTCCACACCGATAGTAAGACGCTTGCGCTGCTCAACGTTGAGACCTTCACCGGGGACACCGACGATGGCATCAGCGTATTCAGTCATCTCCAGAAGCTTGATAACCTCCTCGACGTATTCGACCTTCTCTTGACGAGAGACGTGTGCGGGTTGACGGAGGACGGCGGAGAAGGTGAGGGCTTCACGGACGGTCGAGGTGGAGAGATGGAGATCTTGCTGCTGAGCGTAACCTGAATGCGAAGTTAGTGTGTGTTCCTCATGTTAGCGATAGTATGGAGACATACCTGTCTTGCGCTGGAAAGAGTCGTCACGAGGCTTGCCATCGACCAGCATCTGACCGGTAATGACACCCATAGTAGTACGTGTAGCCAAGCAATCCAAGAGAGTCGTTTTACCAGCACCAGAGACACCCATAAGCGCAGTCAAAGTACCCGGCTTGACCCATCCATCAACGTGGTCGAGGATACGGCGAGGCTCCTTCTTGATAGTGATATCGTAGCAGACGTCTTCCCACTGGAAGATGGCGGTTTGGCGTTCGATGATGGCGATGTCGTCGGAGCTGTTCTGAACAGAGGCATTGCGTGCAGGTTGAGCGGCTTCCAGATCCTCTTCGGACTTGCTCTTGGGCGCAGGGAGCTTGTGGCTACGCTGGAAGACAAGGACTTCGCCCTTGGACTTCTTGGCGGTGATGAACTCAGTACCAGCGAGGTAGACACCCATGAGACCGAACATGAAGACCCACATGATGCCGAAGTTGCGCCACTTGTTCTTTGCGTAGTAGTTGAAGGCCGAGTTGATGTAAGCATCACCACTAACGAATGGCTGTCCGGGAACAGAGCCGATGGTCCTGCAAGCTTGTTGAACACCAGAAACGTCTTCGTAGCCGGGGCCGAAAGGAATGAACTCGTTGCACTCGAATTGTCTGTTGTGGAACTCGTTGACCATGAGAGCCTCGAAACCGTAACTGACAGGGTTGATGTAGCGGATCCACTTGGACCAGCCCAGCATGTAGCTGGGAGGGATAGCGAAACCAGTGTACATGACGAGACCCAGGATGAGGATGGCAGCGGGTGCGAGAGCCTGGACAAGAGAGCGGGATAGAGAGGCGATGGAGCGGAAGAACATGGACATGACGAGCGTCAATGTGAAGGAGATGAGGACGAAGAAGAAGAAGTTGCCGGGCTCTCGTCGGAGGTTCGTCATGAAATACAGGACCAAGTTGAAGGTGATGGAATTGACAATCTTGTATGGCATGTCGGTCAACATACTGGCAAAGGCTTCAGCGGACGGGTGGTACAAGGCGTAACGAGAGTGCTTTTCAACAATGGGACGTTGAGCGTAAAGGGTCAGAATCTCGAGGGCGGAACCGAAAGCGTTCATCAGGATGGCGAAGAAGAGAAGGGCGGATCGAGAGTAAAAACTGGAAGTGGTAGGCTGGAGGTTGTAGAAGACGGACGAGATGACAAGACCCATGATGGAGTTGGCGATGAGTTGCGTGATGGTGATACTGGGGTCAGCCTTCAAGCGAACGAAGCCTCGCCACAAGCAAAGCTTAACCTGCTGCATGTACGAGAGAGTGTATGGGGACTTCTCGCGCTGACCCTTGGCCTTCTGCAGCTGGCGCGATTCCTTGAAGCGCTGGCCGGCCTCGCCACCAATGGGGAACTTTTGCTCGTAAGCTTCGATCTCTTGTAGGAGAGCTGCTCGCTCCGCGGACTCAGCCCAGCGCTGCGCGAACTCATCCGGAGTGCGTGGGACACGGTTCTCGAAGCCCTCGCGAACAATACGCTCCAAAGGACTGGTCATGGAAGTCAAGAAATCGGCATCGGTCTGACGGTCAGGGCAGAGGAAACCCATGTTGACGAAGAAGGCCTTCGCGTCGGTGGTCTTTCCGAAGAAGATTTGGCGACCCTCGTAGAGCACAAGTACCTTGTCGAAGAGGTCGTAGGCAGCCTGGGGTGCCTGGTAGATGGCGACACAGGCGGTGGTGCCGTTGATCTCAGTCTCCATGCGGAGAGTCTTGCAGAACTCGATGGCGTTGGCGGAATCAAGACCACGGGTGGAGTTGTCCCACGCTTGCAGTGGCGCTCTGCTGAGGGAGGCTTCGGCGATGGTGACACGCTTTCGCTCTCCACCAGAGACACCACGAAGGAAGTCGTTACCGACGCGAGTGTTAACGGTGTGAGAAATTCCATACAAGGCCATGATGACATCGCGCTGGTGCTCGGCGTACTGCTTTACACTGACGCCGCCTGGAATGTTCCTTGGCCGACGAGCTTGAGCAGCAAAGTAAAGAGTCTCTCCAACAGTCATCATAGGGAAATGAACATCGACTTCGGCAGTGTAGATGGCTTCACCGCGGTAGTTCTTGTTCATGAGCTCTGGGCTGACACCTTGGTAGTTGATGTGCGAGCTTGAGTCGACGACGAAACCGTGTGTCTCTCCAGTGATGGTCTTGAGGAAAGTCGAGCAACCAGATCCAGGAGGTCCAAGAACGACCAACATCTCGCCAGCCTCGACTAGACCATCACAGTGCTGCAGAATGTCGATCTTGCGGCCCTTGTCGCCCATAATTTTCTTGACGAGCGCAGGTCCATCTAGCCACACGTTACCAACAGTCTTCTGGTAATCGGTGTCGGTTCCGAAACCGTGGACGTTGAGATCGCGGAAAGATACACCAGCCGTTCGTGTAGGGGGCGCATTCTCGTCATTCAGCTGTAGGTTGAGCATAGCCTTGGTCCATGCTCGTGCGTTGAAGTGCTCGCCATGGGGGTCCAAAGCGGAATTGGGTGCCGCGTTGAAGGGATTTTGGTTTGCTGCGGATTGTTGACTCTGCGAGGTAAGTCTGCGGGCCAATTGGTGAACCGCCTCCTCTCTCCGAGCAGCCTCGGCGATTTCGTCGGCGTCATGTGTGTTGTAGTTTCCATCCTTGCGGTCGGTGTGGTTGTTGTGACTTTGTGGCGAGCCCTCGACAGCTGCTATTGTGGATGCATCTGACTCTGCTTGCTCGTTGTCGTTGTAGTGGGAAGGTTGTCGGCCGCCCATCTCTGGTGGTGGAACGCCGCCGGATACAGCCTCGCGGTCCATGTTGGTTGTGAAATTGCCGACTAGACTCATGGTGGGCGAGAGATCGCCACTTGGGGGCAGAGATTAGTCAGGCGAAGGAGAAATGCAAAGAGGGACAGGTATTAAAAGGTAGTAGAGTTTGTATGGCAGGGACAACAAGGCCAGGCCGGGGGGATGAGGTAGATGATAATAAAGGTAGCAGCAGCTACTGCTAATGAGGACCCAGGCGCCGCCCTAGTAAAGGATTTGGTCCAGCGGGCGGCGGACTGACGGCTTGGCTGGCGAGGACCAGCGCGCCGGATGGCCTGCCTGTCCGTCTCCGGTTCGCTTGCATCGAGTGCGCTAGTGTCACGCCTCGGATACGGTAAATACGATACCCATAAGGTCTTCCAGCCAATCAACGCGTACACACTACGGCCACGCGATATCGACTCATTCTACATCCACCACTGTCGTTTCGCGAAGAACGGTCCGAACAAAGTTACGTCCGTCGTCGTCGATCGCCGTTCGGCCATGCGGCTCTGAATGTTCTCTCTGGTAACCACAGTGGTGGAACCTGCATCGCCCACGGAGTACTGGACACTGTCCTCTGTATACAGCACCACATCCGAGCTAGTTCGTCCGACCAACGCCCGCGGCTGCCCCTAAGCCTTGGCCAAGCTCACATGCAGCCCATTTGCCCTCTGCGATAAGCGAAAGAGAAAGCGAATCCCCGCCGACCCCTAGAGAAAAAGAAGGTCTTACAGTCGACTGTCTCAGGCAATCGAGGGCTGCATACGCCATCGCAACACTGCTCGCAACCGACAGAAACAAACACATCAACACTGTACCTCATCTTGACGTCGTGCATCTCCGTTTCCCCTGCGCATGCTTGCATACCGCGCCAATCAAACGCACCCCGGTACGCCCCTCTCAAACGAAAGAGCCCCAGACCCCTCCCTCGCACAAGCACAGCGGACGAAAATCGCAGATCGCGAGATTCAGGGTGAAGGCAGAGTGGATCCAGCCCCCGGAGTGGTTGCGTGGCCATCTGCTCGGTGTTGGCTCTGCATCCGGTTCGACCTGCCGTTTCGTGGTGTTGTGGTGGCTTTTCAAGGTTGCCCGGGTGTTTGTGCTTGCACCATCTTTCTAGCGCGATTCGGCGGCGGATGTAGCGCCTTCCGTGGGACCGGAAGACGTTCAGCCCTACCCTGACACCTGCCATGTGCGCGGCACGGTGCTGGTTCAAAAGGCTTCCGGGTCCCGTTGCTTCTCGATACTGATTCTGGAATCTCCACTGCTGACTGCGGCTGCTTATCGTCGTGCCGCAAGAGAGGGTCTGTGAGGTCGTTGGTCCCCGGGATACGGCGAGGATAGCGGATCTTGGCCTTTCCGCGCCGGGGGCTGATCTGTCGACATATACCTCAAATGCGCGCGCGGTATGTTGTCGGTATGTACTGCTGACTGTGCGCGCTTTTTCGAGCTCGTTGTATGCCGTTTAAACGGTGTGCATCTTACGACTGCTTTGTGCCGGTCAGCGTTGGCATGTTACGCCCCGGGTAATATTATGCCACTCACAGTCATCTAGGCAGTCATCAAGCCAGCGATCGAGCTACTGGGCTTGCGATAGGTTCAGTCAGTACTTGGCCTCTTATCTGCAGACGCCGGCTATTCCTCAACGATCTGACGAGTTCCTTTCAGCAGGGCCTCAGGCGACAATTCAATATAACGAGTGCGACCAGCCGTTGCCCAACTTGTCGCGAACACAATAAGATGGTCAAGAGTGCGACACCGAATCCTATATAACGGTAGCATTCTTACTCAGGCGTCCTCCTATTTCCACCGGTCGTATGCTGTGCAGCCCGTCGAGACAGCTACCGAAGAATCGACATGGCGATGTTCTTACCCGAACCGCTGAGTGCATCTCGACAGGCAGCGAATGCAGGATCAGCCCGCTGGATTTCTCCAAGACCACCGCGACGTGAGGAACCTATATACGTCGTAGCATTCAAAGTCGGGGACATGAAGGGGTCCGGCTTACTATTGCGTCTTCCCTCCGCACAGATCCGTCGGTCCGATTGTGCACCCAGATATATCTCTAACGTTGCGGGACGGCCTGGGGTAGTGCTGATGAGCTTATCGAGACAACCGACGACACGTCTGAGCAATGGCTATGTCGTTTTCTCAAAGATTCATCATTTTATGACTACTTGCAGAAATTGAGTGTAAGTCAGACAGCGTAATTGTGCACAATATATCCATCCATAGATCTAAGAAATTCCAACTTACATGCACTCTCCCCAACCCATTTCTGATCTCATAACTTCCCCTTCTCCTTCTTCTTCGCCAACGGCCTCAAAATACACTGCTGCGTCATACTAGCCACACACCTCCCCCCCTCATCCCATACCCAACCCTCGCCAAAACTGCGCCCCTCCCCCGCAACCTTACACTTCAACTCCCTCAGCAACCACCCCTCATCCAGTTTCAAGTCCTCCGTATCCACAAACAGCCTTAAGGAGAAATCCAAACTAGACACCGCGCTCGCGTCCCCAAACCACATATGGTTGAACGAGAGGGGTAAGAACGCGATGCCTAGATCCATGAGGAAGGTCAGGGAAGTCATGTTATCGGTAGTAGTGGGAAGCTGTTCTCGGCTGCGGATCCAGTCTGCGGTGCTGCGCTCCGATGGCGCGAGCGCGTCTTGCGTGTGTGGTGCTGAGGCGGCGATGCCGTAGAGGTTCTGGGTGAAGACGCTGTCGGGGACGAGGCGTTGGTCATAGAAGTGCGAGATTAGATTGAAGCCCTTTTCGTGGGCTTCCTTCAGCTTTTTGGGGACGGTGCCTTTCTCCACTAGCGCGGTGAAGGCCGCCTCCGGTGTAGGACAGTCGCGCCAGTTGGGGTGGGTGTGGGATTGGGAGTAGGATAAGAGGGACGTGGGTGAGCTGATTATGAAATCGGCGGTTGCGAGGAGGCATATTCTGCTTTCTTCTTTTTGGCCTTCTTTGGGAGTGGTCGTTTGGCTTACTTCGACTTGGCGCGTTGCAAAGGTCCGGGTTTGGCGCACTACTCGTACGCTGGCTCGGAGGGGTCGGTCGGTGTATGCTGGGCCTAGGTAATTCCCTTGCAGGGAGTAAAGGTTGTAGCCGTCAGGTACGGTGAGACAGGCTGCTTTGCATGCCACCGCGATGGTGTAGCCGCCGTAGGCAATGTCTAGTGGATTGCCCATTTTCTGTGGTAGGTTGATCGTTTCGAATTCATTTTCGCCGGTTTGGCGTAGGGCTAGTTGCTCCATGAAGGGCTTTTGTGTTGGGTTGGGTTGGTCGGTCATCTTGGTTGAGAGGGTTGACGTGTGTTTGGTGTGGCGAAAGTGTTAGATTGGTGTTTGAGGGGTTAGCAGGCAACGCTGATCTAGTGAGTTGGTTTTAAGATGGCGGATCTCTAATGATAAAGCTTGTGATCGATGTATATATGTTATTGGGGATGTTGCGGCCGTTGCGGCCGTTACGGATGGAAGTCATGCCGCTAGCGTGCTGCACCAATCATCTAACCTCGGCAGGACTTCCCGCTGGTAAGCAGCCCCTCACCCAGATCAAGGTATCGTTGCGAAGTGCTCTCCAGCAGCAGTGACTTGGTGTAGGTAGGGAGAAAGTCTTGAATAATGTTTTGATCAGTTGTTAATATACAAGATACAATTACCCTAATCACCAAATCCTCTTAGCAACCATCGCATACCGACTAACATGCCCAAAGCTCGTCCCCCTCTCCCTTTCCTCCTGCTCCTTTTTCCTACCTTTCTCGTCTCTCTCCCTCAATCTCTTCAGTGTCTCAGGATCATCGTCGTAAATCACCTTCCTCTTCTCATCGTCTACATCCACAACGCCCCACCCCCCGATTCTCTTACCCCCTGTTTCCACGTTCATCTTCTCTCGCTCCTGCATACCGTGGTACCGTTTACGGCTGACGGATAGGAGGAGCATACCGAGAATGAGTTTGAAAGCGAGGAAGATGAGGTAGCCGACGAGGAAGACGATGAGCATGGTGGAGCCGGCGATGAGGTCGTCGAGCGTGTAGGAGAGGGGGTTGTACCAGGCTTGGGAGGGAATGCCAGCGCCGAAAGAGGAGCGGCCTAGGGCCCGGCGGAAGACGTGGTCGATATGTGCTAGTGCTGCGGTCGTTGTGGGGGAGGAGGTCGGGTCCGAAGAGAGGGATGTTGATGTGGTGTGGAGGGGTGGCGGCATGTGCATCGCGATGAACATGTGATAGGTTTGGATGGCAGCACGTATGAAGAGGCATGACAGTGGTATGACTGGCAGACCAAGACGTCGTGTCAAGTCCGCGTCAGCAAAAGCCTGTGAAGTGTTAGCTAGCAAAGTATACTAGGATTTGACGGCTTACATTAGAATAGTAGTCCTTTGCCAGAACGTCGAAGAACTTGCTATACACCTCTGGCTTGTACTGATTGAACTTGGTAATGTACGCATGCTTCAGCCAGTCGACAAACATCTCGCTACCCAACACCAGCAGGAACGGATTGAGCACCTGTGCGATGTACTTTGGAAAGATAGTAAAGCTCATAGGTATGATACTCGTAGCCTTGAACGCGGTCGCAGAAGACGCATTGGCAGATCCAGTGAACATGGCCGTCCAAGAAGTGTCACTGCTTTGGATACTCAAGCCACCAACTTCAACAACGTTGCGCATTGCGATGATGAGAAGCATGAGCCAGAGCTGGAAGCGCTCTACGATATCTGCGCAGGTAATCTGGAAAAGGTTCTCCTTTTCAAACTTCTTGAACACCGTGCCCTTGATTTCGACGAATTGGTTGGACATCAAGAGCGTCAGTAGTGCGTTGGAATAGGAGTTGACGGCCACGTTCAGCGTTATCACTTGGTAGAACAGCGCTGTAGCATGGGCGACAGTGTATACCAATGCAAGTGCGAACATTCCAAACGGACGGAGGACCTTACTTCTGCCGTCGGGATTACGATCCAGCGTCTCGCGAGAAAAGAGACATTCCAGCACATCCTGGCCGACGGCTGAGAGCAGGCGATCACAGACCTCGAGGACGTTGTAGATGACGTACAGCTTGATAGCTGACTGTCCACGAATGCCATGATACATGCGACTCGCGTCGAAGCGCATCAAGACGAAGCAGCTGGCAATAACCAGTAGACCTTTCAGTATGTCTGCTTTGTGGCTTGGTTGTAGCGTAGAAGGCGTGGACTTGGTACGGCGATGACGGAATCGGGAGTTTCGAGGCCGGCGCGCTCTGAGCTCGTTCATGTCTGGGAACTTGAAAGTCGTAGACATCTGAGGGTTCTGCCTAGCTGTGGTATTGGCCGAGGGAACGGCAGAGGATGATGGCTTCCGCGACATGGACGGGGGCACTTCCTCAGCGGGTGTTGGTAAGGGCGTAGGGCCATCGGTCTGCTTTCTGCGCTGCCAAAGGCGAGGAAGACCGTCGTAGACAAAAGTCCAGAGATCGCGAAACTCTTTCACAATGACCGAGCCCCACCATTTGACCAAGATGGCAATGGCGAGCAGGAAGCGGAGGGGCAGAATTGTCAAGACGTGCATCCATGCATCCAGACAAGCCAGCGCTCCAAATCCAAGTATGCCCTCGATCTTCAGCGGTATCCTCAGGAAGTTGAGCAAGCGCTCGTACTTGATCTCGGATGTTTCGTATGGAAAGTCTGTCGTCGCGGGCCGGTATATGTACAATGGAGAGGGGCGGCTGGCGGAAAGTTCTAGGGAAAGAAAGGTAGGCATCGACATTGGTGGCAGCGGGAGGGCGATTGGTGTCGGAGAGACCTGCTCACGTATCTCGCGCGTCTCCTTGTGTCGGTCGTGGCCCTTGGACGTGCCATCTCTGTGGTCCAGACTCAATGGCGGAGGAACATGCCTGCCATGCCGCCGGTCCTCTGTCTCTTGTGTCTGGTTGTGTGTGCGTGATCGCGACCTTGACGCGGTCCTTCGTGGGAGCGAGGGCGTGGTGACGGATCGTGAGGTGAGCACCGGGCGGCCGTTGCGCAACTCGGTTGCAGGTGTCTTGATCAGGACGACTTCCTTCTCTCGCGGCCCATCCCGCCCTCTTGAGCCCTTTTCTCTCCTCGCCTCGCCATTCAGCTCCACCGGCCGCTCCAGCACGACGCCCAAGAGCTTGTTGTTGCCCTGGCCGTCGCCATCTTCCAGCGGTGTGGCGTCTTCCAGCTCGTCTTCGAGGATCGGCGTGGCTGCTCGGACGGGTATGCTCGCAGGTTCACTCGTGAGTTCCTGAATCTGGCGGGGACTGAGTTTGAGAATCTTCTCGTGCTCCGACACGCTGCTCCTCCGCCGCCCATCCCCCGGCCGCTTGATAGGCCGTATCTTCTCGCTGGTGTCGGAGAGGATAGCCTCTTCGTGCATGCTGGGCCTCCTGCTCGGCGCACTGGAGCTGATCGCGCTATTTGGCTCGGCTTTGGCGCCATTCGTCATGTTCTGCAGCGGTTCCTCGCTTTTGGCTTCATGGGCGCGGCGGCCACTCGGAGGTGCCACATCGTCCGGTTCGGGCGTTGAGGAAGGCGTGGGGAGCTGGCCCGTCGTATGCGATTCACCGTATATCCGTGTTTCTGCCCCGTTCATGGCGTGAGGGGCTGAAGTTGCTGGTTGAGTGCATCGTGTATTGCTCGAAGTGGTGCTGGGCGGCAGACGCGACGTTGTCGCTTCCTCGGTTGACCCCGGCCACCACCAACCTCGTACCCTTTAACAACACTTTTGGGTGAATGCATCTCCAACAACTCAGTTCTATCACACAATCTGAAAGAACAATGCGCAACGCCCTTTGTGGACACCATATGACTCCTATGATCCAATTCTTCACTTCGGTGACTGGATTGACTCGGGCCACTTACATGATGACAGCCAAACGGAGTGTCGCCAGGACCACGAGACTCACAATTCTGGCCGTTCACGTTATGAGTAATAGCGGTGGCAATTCGCAGGTGTCCATTGAATCTTGTTCGAAGCCATCACTCACAGACAGCACAGCTCCAGATTGATTCCTCTCATACCTCCGACGGAAACCTGCATCACCAAACATTGAAGCAACGCGACCTCGGCATGCTAGATGATGGTCTCAGTATTCCGATTTATCCGACCATGAACCAGGTCAAGAAGGTCTAGACCAGAGGAAACAAAACTAATGCTGAGTGAGAGGAGGAAGAGGGATACCGACTCTGAAGGCAATGACGGGGATCTTCCCAGATTCCCATTGTGCCAATCAAGAAGAGCAAAGCTGACGATCAGAGCAAAGAAAGAAAGCGAGATAGTTTCAATTTCAGAGCCTAGTAAACTACCCACTGCCAGTATCGAGATTTCTACGAGACTGACCAAGACCAAGTTAACCCTTGGTCTTGTTGTGGGCAAGATTTACGAGGGCAGACACTGGAGAAGTCCCGTATACGGCATCACAGATTGGCTCACCAAAGAAGAAATGTCTCACGCGAACCTCCGGATTGCGCCTCGTACCGCTCCGCTCGACCCCGTCACATTTGCCCTCCCAGATGCGTTGCAAGGTTTCTTCGACGATCTGGAGATGTTTCGGTCTACGACGCTCACGTTCAAGGCTTGCATCCAGACCATCTCAGGCAGACTTCCTTCCGCAGATCTTCTGCCACTCGATGTACGTCGTGCAACATACATCCCTGCTCTATTCCATCTGCACGCCCGACCTGAACCGCAACCCAGATCCTAGGTTATCATCAGACTACCCATCAAGACAAAAGAAAGACGGCATACTCTGGCTGTACGACACTCGTATTGAACCCCGCGAAGGGCGCTATCTGATCATCGTATATTCCTTCCGGCTTTGACTGATTGCGCATACAGCCAAATCCATGTCCGCATGCGCCGTACTACCCGAACCTCGTATCCTTACACAAGCATGAAAAGATACACACAGCAATGGGCGTAGTACGAATAGACTCCTTTGGGATCTAGCATGGTCTTGCATGGGTTACTAGGTGCAGGGAGCTTTATGTGGGTGTCTGCAGCGGCTTATCCAAGTTCTTGTCACCCTTCAAAGCACCTAGCACAACAGGCTATCATACGATGGCACACCAAACATCGAGAAAATTACAAACATCAAAAACATCAAACACTTATCCCCAGAGCAAAGCGCTGGATTTACTTTTTACGGTGCTATACCGAACTCGTGGTATGCTGCCTTAAAAAAGCAAACGAAACCCGCGTAAATGCACAGGCAGCTCGTCGATCAGCTCCTGATCTACGATATCTTTCATGCACGACACCTTCAGCTTCTTTCTAGAATCGCCACTCGACGCCCAAGGAAGCATTCTTCCGTCCAATACAATCACGCTCAACGCCGATACCCTTGTATCCAAGCAGCTGGTCACGGATGGCATATGCCGCACATGCCGCATATCCCGCATATTTGGCTGACTGTGGACCAGCGCGGACTCACACCATCTCAGATTTCGGGAGTTTACCAGATGATAACCCGGGCGGTCATGGGTGTGTGCCCTTCTTCTTTGCCCTCCTTCCTGATCGATCGTCAGAGCGAGTACTCATCTAGTGCAACTTAGTGTCTATGATGCCTCGATTTGACGATGTAGACATGGAACATGTTTCTCTTTTTGTGATGAACACGAGGAATTTCTAGTTATCTTCGTTAGAGGCTGTATTGGGATGACGTCAGTGAGATACGCGGAGGCCCCATTACAGTGAAGATGCACTCCGTATACGAGTTAACCAATAGAACCGATACCACACCTTCAACCTCCGATTGAAAACACGGTGAGTTGCCACCACCCTTCTTCGCCCCCTGTAGTATCATGATCTTCGCAGCAGAGACAATGGCAGTAGCTAGCTCTACGCAGGTCTATGCAGCTACGACGGCGCTCGCTACACACCGCTACCCATGTGTCCAAGGCCTACAGTGCGTCCGCCCTCGATAAGAAGTGTTCGAGAACACGGACTATACAAAAACCTAGTAAAGCACGAAGACTTAGCTTGGCCTCCAATACTGACATGTGCTCCCGTTCTGCAAGACTGTTAGGCGCCCATGGACACATGGAAAAGTCTGATGCTACGCATCGCGAAGAGGTAGTCATTACGTATATTACGTTTATGTGCATTCTTGAAATATCCGCAGAGAATACATGGCGAACGAGGCAGTGGAATCCAGGAGCTTCTATCTCGAAGATAGATGAAGTGCACACGTAGCATCTCGAGGCGCTCAACCAGCCCCAGAAGAATTTCAGAAGCCAGCCAAGTACAACAACTCAGTAGGAAGAAGGCCCTGCGGCCAAGAACCAAAAGAATTCGTTCAATGCTCCCCTCTATCTTCTGCACAAATGTACCGGGAAACAACCAACACCACGAAACCAACAGCATTTGCAGACGGGATGCTTTCTGCTGCGCACAATCGATGTAATGGGTCGGTAATGACGATATAATATTTACACTAGCAAAGATGATTGGGAGGGGGTTTGAGTATACTGTAGTGTCGTTTGTTGCGATGAGCTGAATAAAGAATACGTATTGCGAGTGGGTGTTAGCTTTTACTTCTTTGGTGTAGGTTGGGAGAGATGAGCATTCGTTCTCTATTGACCAACACTTTCTTAGTCCTGTCTTCGTCGACCGTCATTCGTTCGCTCTACTGCACTAGTGTTAGAGCAATGAGATGAGTAAAGGAGGTCGCCTGCATACTTTTGAGGGGTGGCATATCTGCCAATCTGTTTGTGATATCATCTAGGATTTGACGACCTATTTGGGTTGGTGGTGCTATTTCTCCCACTTGCCGTCGAAGTGCAAATAGGTCTCAGATGCTGGGTAAATACTACAAGACTGGTAAAGTTGATGCTCATTGTTCCTTGCACCGTGTCGTTGAAGACCCTTTTCACATGTGTGTGTTGCTGATAGCACGATGCCGTATGTTGGCAGATGGTAGTCGTGGCAAAACCAGATCGCGCCCTATTCAAGGGGAATAGTAATCACCTTACCTGTATTGATAGACTGTATAGGCCTACGTTACTTCCTTGATCTACATGCTCCACCCTGGTGCAAGCTACAGCTATCTGTCCAATCCTGTCCTTGCATGATGTACTCGTGACCGCGTTGGCGGTGTGCTCCACTTATGAGAATATGGACAGGGTATGGGCGATCATTCCTTCAATACCGGCCTCGACTCTTTTCTGGCAGTTTTCCGGGGTACATGCAAGCCACAATCATCGATTCTTTTGCCCGTCAATACAGCGATCAGCACGAGTTTTCCCGTGCTAGACCATGCATACTATCGTGGTACAGGAATTCATCTGCAACCCCTCCGAAATCGTACGTGCTGGGATATCCATAGCTTACGTGCATGAAGTGGAGGTATTGCACCTAAGCGATGTAGGGATGTAAAGACAGTTTTCGTCAGGCTTTTCAGCCACATTAATGGCGACATAATCGACTCCCCCAATTTGGTTCTGGAGAGAAGGCTTCCAGCATCTTCTCCGCAGCATGAGTCCAGGCATTGCAGGACCACTCTGCGCAGGACGTTATTCAAACGCCACACACTCTTATATGTAGTCTGTGCAAACAGGCTCTGGTCCCGATGGCGCTAAGAATAGGCAAAAGCACTGCTCGCAGGGCGAGCTCAGCTGGAATGTCGAAGATAAGTGCTTCACATCCTGTGGGTGGTCCTCAGATGCATAATAGCGCTAGTACGAGACTGGAGTTTCCGGATGTGATGCATTCGGTAGTCAGCATTGCGGGATGTAGGTCCAGCCAATGAAATCAACCGAGGACCACCAAGGGGCTCTTGACGCCCGCCTGTTGCAGATTAATGGATCCTTGTATTAAGCGAGAGTCGCAGAGGAGGTAGCTCATCGTGATCCTAATGTTCGTGGTATTCGAGTTGGTTGTGCCGCCCGAGCGCATTTCTGTAGGGCTGACACCCAAGACACTGGATAGCAGCGATCGATAGCCGTAACACCACTGACTGGACAGACATTGGACTCATTCGCGGGTGCGAAACCAGCAACAAGGCCTTGGGAACGGGGAAGCTGTGGGTAGAATACCGTTGCTCGAAGATTGGCTGCCAACGCATAGGGGGCTGCGTCAGGAGTTTGCTGTGCCGCATGCAAGCAGGATGGGCGTTCGAAGGGTTGCCCTGGCATTAAGGTACCGACACGAGGTGTATGCGTCTAGGGAAATGAGCCACAACTGTAGCCGGATCCAAAGGTGATTTGGAGACAGCACTAGGGTGGGCGCACTGCAGCAATAGGGACTGACGAGGCTGAAGAAACCCACCTGGCTGCATGAAGCACGCAGTAGCCGCGTGGTTGTGTCCACACTGCTGCACGTTCGGAGGAAACGGAAGTCTTCTAGAACGCGACTTCTTTAGCCTGGTGTGGGTGTAGTCAGCCGAAACTTTGTCCCTACGCGCACGCGAACAGACACGTGCAACTGCAGCGGAGTGCATCCGCGAAAGGGTCTGCTGTCTGTGCCCACGGTTGATGAGGTGTCGTGCAACATTATGTCAGTGGAAGGAACTGTTCGGGCCGGGACGGCGATGGACAGGGATTTATGCATGTCGACTCAGAAGGTCCCGAGAACAAGAATGCCATGACAATGAGGCCGTGGTGTTCGTCGCGAGGGGTGAGAAGTGAGAGAGTTAGTGCTGGTCCCGGAGAAGGCGCGAGGGGCCGCCAAGACTATCACGCCTAGGGCAAAGAGGAGAGATTTGAAAGTTTATACCATGCGCCGCCGCTCTTCGTCGAGGTCTGCATGTGAGCACTGGCTCCTGCTCTCCCCGCCTGCATTGCTAGGGTGCACATACCTGATGAGCTTGGCGACTGTTTGTTCTCTTGGACTTTTCGTCGAGGCTGCGCGAAGGATGCCAAAGCAATTCCGGTTGACGTGGAGTGGACTCGGCGGCTTGAGTACCCGCAGCTGGCTGGAGGCAGAGGTGGTCGCCCGTGGCACGGTTCTACGTTGTTACCTAGTAGAAGAAAGCGGGTCTAGAAAGAAGAAACTAGGAGACGCCAATCGGCGCCGGCTCCGCGAGGGCTCTCTGGGGTCTGTCAACGACGATGAAGGCTGTAGACAGGCTAACATCGGCGAGAGGGCCGTTTGCTGCCAGCGTTGACGAGATGGTTGCAGAAGGAAATTGTCACGAACGCCGGACAAATGCATCGCGTGCTATGACTGCGCAGCGTCCTTGTGGTTGAAGATGTGTTTCAGCACATGTCCGAGCTTAGCTAGGTAGTGCAGATCAGACGGGAGCAGAGCAAGACGACGTCGTCCGTCTCGCTCCACCCCGGAAACCTTGGGCTCAGATAGAGTGCCCGTCCCGTGACAGCTCCGCGTGGGAGACCGGTGGATTGCACATGGCAGACGGGGGGACTGTTGCGTGCTGCAGCTGTACCCCAATAAGGCCAACCCTAAATCTAGACATGCTATGGCGCTCGATTATCGTGCGGCCAGGCGTTGTGGTGTGGCTGGCACGCCATGACTCTAGGGAGCGTCGACGCTTAGCTCTGGGGGGGTTCGGTCGCCTTTGATAGCCACTCGTGTGAAAGCAAGGATGCGACTCAAACGTGTTACCCATGCTAGTTCCTGCCGACGCTAAGGGCCACGCCTGCGAAACGTGCCTCTTCAATCCTGTCGGGCCCTCCTTTCGACGTGCTGCTCACTGCCATCACGAGTCTTCGACCTGTTGCTTCTGCCTTAATAATCCCCGACTACCCGCCCGCCCAAGCCTGCCCTCCTGCCCACCGCCGCCCGCAACCACGGCCCCGTCCCCACCCGATCCCCCGGCCAGCTTTCCCAGTCGCCTGATGCATTACTAGACACGCATTCCCACTCTCCAGGCACTCTGCCATAGAAGCATCCAATGGGTCAGAGCAACGGCAAGCCCGTCGTCTTTACCGACCAAGGTGCGTGCCATGATCTGGCTGAAGAGAAGGGCGTCGAAGAGCATCCATGGACCACCAAGACTAACACCATCAGTAAACCTCAACCACTTCCGGCTGCTGCGAGTCGTCGGCAAGGGCGCATTCGGCAAGGTGCGCATTGTCGAGCGCAAAGACACGGGTCTCACCTTTGCGCTCAAGTACATACGCAAAGATGAAGGTTCGTCTCCATGCCCTGTGCACCCTCCCAGCACTCCTCGAGCTGACGTCGTGTCACAGTCGTACGCTCGGAAAGCGTCCGCAACATCATTCGCGAGCGGCGCATGCTCGAGCACCTGAACCATCCCTTCCTCTGCAACTTGCGCTACAGCTTCCAGGACATTGAATACCTGTACGTCATACCTCCCAGCGATGAGTTAGCACGCGGCTGACAAGGGCAGATATATCGTGGTCGATCTAATGAATGGCGGTGACCTGCGCTTCCACATCTCGCGAAAGACATTCACAGAGGAGGCTGTGCGCTTCTGGATAGCCCAGCTAGGCTGCGCTGTGCGCTACATCCACCAGCAGGGCATCGTACACAGGGACATCAAGCCAGACAACGTGCTGTTGGATTCCGAAGGCCATGTCCATCTGGCAGATTTCGTAAGCTCGCTCCTCATCATGTCTCCGGCCATCACTAACATGCCCAGAATGTCGCTTCCGACTTTGTCCCCACCAAGCCGCTGACGAGCAAGTCCGGCACGCTCGCCTATCTCGCGCCCGAGGTCTACGAAGGCAAAGGATACTCATGCGAAGTCGACTGGTGGTCACTGGGCGTGCTCTTCTACGAGTGCATCTACAACAAGCGACCCTTCGAGGCTAGCAGCCATGACTCCCTCGCGGCAAAGATCTCCAAGGGAGAGCCCACATACCCCGTTACCAGTCCCCCCGTATCCATGCCCTGTCTACATGCCATCAGCTCGCTCTTGGAGAAGAACAGGACAAAGCGCATAGGCGCCATCGGATTCGAGTCCTTCACTGACAATCCCTTCTTCCGTCCCATCGATTTCATCGCGTTAGAGCGCAAAGAGATCCCGCCCGTCTTTATCCCGTCGAGCGACAAGACCAACTTCGATGCCACCTACGACCTGGAGGAGCTGTTGTTGGAAGAAGCACCGCTTGAGGCAAGAGCGCGGAGACAGAAGCCTAGAGAGGCGCTCAAGGACGATGCGACCGAGCAGGAGATCAGGGCTGAAGAGCTGCACAGGATGATTGAGACCCTCTTCGAGCCCTTCAACTACACCACTGCTGGTGACCAACGAACGCCTGCCGCGGTCGCAGTCGTAGATCCCCAAGATTCCGTCGGCGGCTCAAGGACGAGCAACCAAAGCGCACCGGACCAACCTACCACACCGTCAGTAGATCCCTGGGGTCGCCCAGTTGCGAACAATCCCCAAGACGCAGAACTCCATCCCACACGCTCCGCCGCCACTGGCCGATCGACGCAATCTCCCAACGGCAGCCCTCCCCTTGCAACCAACATACTGAACCAGACCGCCAACACCGGCTCACCCACCTCGCAACGCGGCGAGCACGTCGACTACTTCCCCAACGACGGCTCCGAAGTCCCCACTCCCTCCTTCTCTCGCCCGATGAACAACCGCCAGCGAGGCTCGCAACGCAGCATCAGCACCAGCGGAGGCGTACAGGTAGTTCTCAACGAGACCGGTTCTTGGACTGAGATGGCTAACCAAAGTTCCGCCCTCGTACAGAAAGATGCCCAAGCTGAGAAACCCTCCGGAATGCTCGGCTTCCTCAGTCGCAAAAAGGGCCGGGACAGGAGTCCCAAGGCGAAAGAGAGGGGTGTGCTGGGGAAAGAAGGCGCCAGAGTCATCATCAGCAATACTTGAGATGCCTGCTCTCTTTTCCTCACCTTTTTCCGCCTGCCACGCCTTCTTTCACGTCACGCCCCACACAAAACGCCCTTTCTTCCAACGAGTTCCCTTGCCGTAGATGATGTCTTCCCAGGAGACTTTTTTTCCCGAGGCCGATTTCTTCTCTCCTGCCTGGCGTTTTCTGGCGTGTTGTCTTGGACTTCATACATGCCAGTCCCTCCTACATCTTCAGCGACGACGCTTCGAACATCGTGGTTGTCGCTTCCTCTCCTTATCCGACCGCATCGAAGTTGCATAGTTCCACCACCCTGAGAAAAAAGAGGTGTGCGCGAAACGGGCGTTGTAGGCAATTGTTATTTTTCCATCAGAGAGACCGCGGGGACACATGGGGCAGCTGTTGCCCCGTAAGCACAACGAACGAAGAACGAGATTAGGGTATAGATTGAGGAAGGCAAGAGAAGAGAAGGGACAGATGAGGCGTCGGCTTTTCCACTTCCCCTGAAGAGGAAAGTCGCGCTGTTGTACATTTGAATGTGTGGGTATAGGGATGTCGGGATGCTGGATGCATGGGCTATGGGCAACGCTATGTGCCGCCGCTGCTGTCACCGCTATGAGATCTTATGAGTGGAGGTTATGCTGGGGATGGATGTTGTATTCGATAATTGTGCGCGAAACGTTAAATACCCATATTCCTACTCTTCATATGCGCTTTCTCTGTATCATATTGTTCAATTGTTATGCTGGCTAATGGATAACAGACTGGAATAGGTTCTTGCTCTTCTCATTATTAGATTCGTGTCGTGGAAGGTTGTCTCATTCTTCCTTGACTTCACATTCCTCGCGTTCTACCACATTCCCCTTTCCAATCTGTTTACGACACCGCTTCACGTGTCTGTTGAAGTTGTCTTTGCGTCGGAAGATCTTGGTGGGCATCGAGCAGCCGGGGATTGTACATTGGTACATCTTTTCGCTGCCGAGGAATTGTTGGTGCACGTTCTTCTTATGACGTTTCAGGTCTGCTGCTAGGCCGAAGGACATGCTGTTGCATATATTGCATGTGTTGCGGAGGTTATGTGTACAGTTATGGTGGTTTCTGAAAGGAGGTCAGAGTTCATGCTCTGTAGTTGTGAGGGCATATGTTGCCTTCGTAGACCTGGTGTGCAGAATGTCCTGGGACAATCTGGACATGTATAAAGTAGCCTTGTCTCATCTTCGATGGTGATTGGTGCTGAGGCTGAACCGCATGACGATGTAAAGAGGCGTTGCTGAAAGTAAAGGTATACTTAAGACAACGACAGCCATCAGCACGGCGGCGGAGCACATGGGGAACAAAAAGAGAGAGAGAAATTCGTCAATACATGCTCGCATGATTCTGGGTCGGTAACACTAGGTTTACTGTGTCAGAAGGGCGGTAGATGAGACAGTACTCTGCGGCGAGGAGATTGAGAATCCTAGTGCAAGAGTGTTCACACAATCGGCGGCATACTGATATCAGTCGGCACGGGATCCCGCCCAATCATGACTGCAGGTGGCTTCCAGCCTCCCCACGAGCCTTTCTATAAGTTGTTCATGTGTCGACATGTCAACTAGAAAACATCACTCCATATCTAAGCTCGTTATTTTCCTTTCCTACTTCCCCTATCCACACCCGACGCCCTTGCCTCACAACTCTTACCATACCTTGTAAAAATTTCCTTCAGCTTCCACTCCTCGTTTTGCTTTTAGCATCTAGCTAAGCTCTAGCTGTACGAAATGCATGTGAGACATATACTAACTTCATACTTCTACCTCTGGAGGCAAAGTACACCAAGAGCGCTTGTTGGACCGAACAGGCTCTTTGCGCTGTGTGTTCGTGGCGTTCGAGATCGGCGCGTACCCCAAGGACGCAGGCAAACATCGCAAATATAGCGTAGGTTATGTCGGCGGTCATAGCGTTTTCTTTGAATAGTTTAGTGTGAATCTGATGGAATTGGGAGGACAATACGCCCGTTTACTAGCCTAGGAATTTTTGACGGTTTTGCCGACCATCTCGGCAGAACAGATACTGAGGAATCCCTCCAATCCGGCCCCTCATCCACTCCCAGATCCGGACCCACATGCCAGTCCGCATCCCAATCCGTTTTTCTTTCCGCATCCCAATCCATGATCCTATCCCCATCCCAATCTATGCTCCCATCCGCGTTTCCATCGAGGCAGATCATGCTTTCGAGATCTGAGATCTGAGGCGCTTCAGTCGTGAGGATAATTCGACGAAAGCAATACTTGAGTTCTTCTTCTGTAACAGTATACCTTGATGGACCCTCTGAGAGAACTTCCGAAGGGTTATTGCTTGTTGTTCTATCTTCCGCGCTGTCCTCATCGTCGAGATCAACGATTCTCTGGTAGGTCACTTGACAACTTGGACTATCTATCATCAGCCGAGTCAAATTTTGTTGACATTGGAGAACTCGCCAAAATATAGCCTGGCCCTCCAAGGGTTGGTTTAAACCGTCCCACCTGGGATGAATCAATCTATTCCACCAAGATTCCATCGCCGAGGCGATGCTCATCATCCCACAGTGTGGACAACTCGTTGGCGTTTCTATATCGTCACGAAATTTGATGCTCATATACCTCTGCTCACCAGGTTTCACAATAGATTTCCAAGGCCGGCGCAGGTCTAATTTACGCCGAGATTGATCTTGAAGCAGGAACTCGCCTCTCCGAATTTTGGCATATCCCTTCTCTTTGAACCTATCCTCAAGCACCTCCCAGGCTCTTCTTGCCATAAGCTCACGGAAGGACTATCGCATATAAGTGGACTAGATAGTTTAATGAGTACATAAGGAGTTGACTTACACTCAAAGAGGATATCCAGTCAAGACTGAAGGCGAAGCATTGATCGAAGCCGTCGAACAGAATTACCGGGTTTTGTAAGAGCACTTGCGGCGGAATGCTTTGCTGCAAAAATTGGCAGCGTGTTGTGTTTTGCTCTATGATGGGGTCTTGTTGCTCTTGCATTTGATGATCCTCGGGTCCTTGGGTTCCGCGTCCGACTAGTACCCCGTTTCTTGGAAAAGGTGATGCCGGAAACCCTGTAATCATACTGTCAGCTGTGTATAACCCGCGGAGGATGCAACGCTGTGCAAATGATAAGACGCACCAAAAAGATCAAGGGGCCTTCCCGTTTCCTGGCTTGCCAGTCGCCTCTCTATCTCCTCTCGTAGTCTTAGAGTCGCGTATTTCTCTCCTTCTCCATATATAAGCGGTAAGAATACCCCGAAGATGCCTAGCAAACAGTATACTCTATCTTCCTTCAACGTCGTTGTGCGTTGGCTCGCCCAGCTTGTCCGCTCCACAATGCTGAACTCAGCAAGACTTTTGCCCCTCAAAGCTTCAGTAGCAATCTTAGTAATCTTATGAATTTCCTGTTCCAAGGATATCCTGCTACCTAACCGCTTTCCGTTCTTGGAAAAGAACTCAACGCATGGCGGTGCTAGCAGCTCTTGCAACGTCCAGCCCCGAGTAAACCATCGGCTGCGTCGAAAAGCTTCCGCCCAGGTTATTGGAAAGGCCTTAGCGTCAGTAACCTCCTCTGGTACCACAACATCTGTTAGGTATACGTAACACTTGGATGCACGCTGGTACCAACGGAACATAGAATTGATGGCTGTACTGAGCTCAACACCAGCAGACTTGTCAATGCAGCAGGTATCGACCCAGAAGTATTGGAGGCCATCCGCTGCTGCTTGTTTACCACAAAAACGGATCTTGTCGTAGCCACTCTTTTCCTGGCCGGCACCTTCGACTAGCTCCTTGTATGTGACCTCTTGATCATCGATCCAGGTGTGGGATAGGATGGCATACGGGGGAAGGCTTTCATCGTTGAAAGACACTAGCTTGAAGTCTCCGTTGAGTGAGCGTTCTAAGAGGCGCATCACGGCGCCTGCGTATCTGCCCACGACACGCACGTCGGGACGAGTTTGATGGCGACGAAAGTGTAGCGTCAGGGAGAGCTTAGAAATGTAGAGTAAGAGTTTTTCATCCGACCTGTCAGAGTAGGTGCACTAACGGAATGCGTCAAGCAGCCGGTAGCCTGGCAGTCGATGGGCGCTCAGAGATTCTGTATCGGTGTTCAGTTGCAAGGTATTTGTGCGCGCGGTTGGCTCTCAGCAGCACGCGCGTGCATGTCCGCAAGAACTTGTCTTGTCCGTCTGCCTAGCTGTGTATCTCGCGTGGGAGAACGACGCGCCCGGTAGGAAGATAGACAGGTTCGTGCTGCTTGGTGAATGAGTTTGAGGGTGCGTCTTCAACGGGACCGAGTGAATTCTCGAAGCCTAGCGTTGTGGTATCAGCGATCAGCTATACTGCAACTAAGCGCTTCCGAACCTGGCGGCCTTATAACGTACCTGGCGCGATGTGCGAATCAACAGAGCCGTTGATGGTGTGAGTGTGGATGCAATAGTCGTGCTACCGAAAGTTGCGGTCGATGTCGTAGAACCCAGCGCATCGCCGTTGTAGCACTCGCAGCATCGAAGAGATGTGTGTGGTGATGGAGTCTGCCGCGCATGGTCTGTTAGATCTCAGCCTGACGGCCTTCGCCTTGCGGCCTGCAGCCTGCAGCCTAGCGATTCCAATCAGATCATTCTACTCGCTTGCACCGCCACTTTCGGGCACAGCTTTCATCTAACACATTATTACATGCGTTGTTCTGTAGTTTCTCGAATTCCTTTGGGGGTGTCATTTGCGTCGATACCACTAGTTGGTTTGCGAATATGTCACGATCTCACAGCTCAGCAACGTCCAAAATAGATGTCGCCGTTCATGTTTCCAGCCTGGATGATATGCCTGCTATGTCAGAAGATGATGGGCCATGTATATATAATGCATTGAGGTGAGGGTCGAACGAAATCAAAATGTACCATTCTGCTTTCATCTTGGTTTCAGTGTACCAGTTCTACGAAGCGCAGTCCATATCTAAAGCTCGTGCTTTCCCTTTCCCACTTCCCCTATCAGCTCCCGTCACTTTCGCCGCTCTCGCCTCACAGCTCCTTACATGTCTCATAAAATTGTCCTTGCGTGGCCACTCCAGATTCGGCGTCTTACAGCCAGGAACCGTACACCAGAATCGCTTGTTGGACCGGAATAAGTCTACATGCACTGTATGTTCATGGCGTTCGAGGTCGGCTCGCACTCCGAAAGGACGGAAGCAGATGTCGCAGACGAAGCGGAGATTGTGTTGGCGATTGTAGTGTTTCCTGCAGGGATAGAGTTAGTATGGGTTTGGCTAATCATTGAAGGTATCTTGAGGTGAAGCAGGCAGGGAGAGTACGTACTTTTGCTGGCCTGGGGTGTTGAATACCTGCCCACAGTCTCGGCAGATGGGTTTGTTGTCTGACGGGGTAAATGGCGTCGCGGGGGAGTCGGCTCCTATAGACGGTGTTGTGATAGCTGTTGAACCTGGTGAGGGGACCTGTGTGGCTGTGGACGCGAAACTCAAGTATGTCATTGCAGAATCAGGCGTTGACTTGCTGGACTGCGGACTTGCTGTGACATTCGCGGTCCGTGGTGACGACGTTTTGGGCATTAACGCGCGTTGATGGTGACGCCGTCTTTGTCTTGAACGATCGGTATTCGTGCGGTCGTGGTTGTCGAATGGCTCGGTCTTTGCGCTGTTGATCTCTAACCGGCTTAGTTCGCGGCCTGCTTCTCTCTTGCGTGGTGCCAGATTGGGGGTGGATGCTAAAACAAATGCTGGAACAGGGTCTTCTGCTTGTTGGTCGGGGCTATATCTAGAGACCACATCAAATACCGGTTCCCGATGGATACTGGGACTTCTTGCACCGTCAATTTGCATTTCTATCTCATCGTCTGGATGAGCTTGTGCGAGATCACGACTTAGCGGCGACGTGACATCTCCTTGTGTGGTATTGATGAACGTCTTGTTACCATCAGGCGTTGGGTGGCGCATACTGAGCTCATTGGGATCAGCCATTTCGGTCTCTGGTAGAGGCAGATCAAAATCAAACTTGACGTGATCGCCGAGCGTTTGCACCTCAGTATTCGGAGAAAGCGCCTCGATAGATGAAGTCGCCTCGGTGAGTAAAGCCGCGTCTGGTTTGTTCGCTGGCCCCGGAGGTGGTGTTGGAAAAATCACGGGGTTTGGACCAAACTCGACTTCATATGGATCAACATAAGCTTGTTCAGGCTGTTGATTCTGCGGTATGCCCGATCTTTCGCTATTCCAAATACTTGCAGGAGCAATGTATAGGCTTGGTCGGGCTGCATGTATCTTATCAGCGGACGCAGTAGAGTAGCTAGGGCCAAACTTACCTCCGTAAATTGACAATGGTTCCAAGGCAGCCCTTGTGTTGATACCAAGTATCCGCTCGATGGCACTACGCTTTTCAGACTTTGAAGAGTCAAGTGTCGTTGAAAGCGTCGGCTGAGACGCCGAAGTATTATATAGGGCTGGGTGTTGGCACCTCAGTGATTCCGAGTAATCAGGTGGTAGGGCAGCCTTAGTGTCTACTAATCTTGGGGCTGCAGGTAGCTCGTGTACGTCGGGCTCAAACTCGGGTGTGTGCTCAAACGTGGGCTCAGACACGATCGAGTTACATTTGAGTTCGTGTCGGACAGTTGTTGATTCAAGCTCGGGCAAGCTTGGCTTCGTCCTCCTCCCCCTTATTCTCCTCCACCAGAATAGCCAGCATGTTGCTCCAATAGCGACGGCAAAGCAAGTGACCAAGACAGTGACGCCAATTACGATTGAAGGGGCGTTGGCCGCAGGTAAGGCTCTTTTGCTCCGAGAAGGCGCGTCATGCAGAATTGCGGAGCGGACAGCGAAGGCGATGGGGGCCATGTCGTCTGTGTAAGGATACTCAACAATGAAACAGATATTCCGGGGCGGCCAGAGACAGACCATGTCATAATTATAAAGTATGTGGATAGACCATGAGGCTGAGTGAGGCATACCCATACTGCTGGGTTGGAGCCAATCACAGGTGCAGGTCGCACCAACTCGAAGGACCCCATCTTGCACATCATGCAGATGCAGATTGCCCTCATGAAGTCAGGATAGATGATATCTCTCCTGTCTTCTATTGGCACACATCGTGAGAGGCGACATATGCACGTCTCCGCTTTGAACGGTTGCCCTATGATATAGTTCCGGAGACGCGCAATGCCTAAGTATAGCCATATTAATGGCACTCGCCAAAGTGGGCGAGTATGTTCACTGTTACGCCTCTGATAGAGCATTAGACTGTGATTGATTCAAATTTGAGTCCTTCAACTACACTCGGTATGCCTCATCAGATCGGATGCGGGTCTTGTTCGGTACTCGACTCGTAGTTCTCGGTGCAAATGTCGCCCTTATGACTTTCCAAACTCAAATTCTCGTTGGATTCGCTGTAGCGATGGTCCTCTCACAACGCTGCACATGTCGTGTGAAGTTATCTTTCCGGGCGTATGTCTTTCCCGGAGTCGTACACTCAATGTTTGGGCATCGAAATAGTTTCGTGGGAGTGACGTGCGTATCATATCGGTGGACGTTATTTTCGTGCCGTTGGAGGTCCGCTCGTAACCCGAACCTTGAGCTGCAAATTGTGCAAGGGTATCGGAGGTTGTGTTTACGATTCTGATGGTTTCTGACAAGACTCTTGTTAGCATGGATGTCACGATTGCTTGTGCATCTAGACCACGTACCTCCTCAAGCCTGGTGTTCGAAAGCTAACGTGGCATAGAGGGCATGGGAACGTTGCATCAGTGCTTATCACGGTTGATCTCGAGGGAGACACTAAAGGCTTCGCTGGCGACGACACGTTGGGCAGTAATGGAAGTGGTAATACTTGCGAAGCAAGATCCATCGCGCCGCGGTCCGTCCAGACATGGGAATCAAATGACAATGTGACTGTGATGTCATTATCGAAGTCTTTCGAGGACTGATTCACTGGTGTAATCGCAGCGAAGTCGATGAGTTCGATCGTTCCAAGCTTGTCTAAGCACCGTTCTTTACCTTTGAACAGCGAGAATTCTCCAGAAGTTGCTGTGACAGGTGATATTGATTCGACTGAGAGCTCCGATGTACTAGAGCCCAGCGAAAGTATCGTATCATCCGAAGATCCAGTCATGTTGGGATGAAGTGTCAATAAGGTGCCGCCTGGATCGAGTATTGTAGGAGTTGCGCATTGGGCCGGGGGATCGTTGAGGCTGATCACATGTGAGGCACTCATCCCAATACAGTCCCCTGGCGTTGACAGCATCTCTGAACTTGGAGCGCATGCTGTGCTATCGTCGATATTCTGTGCCGGTGTGACTTCTACTGAAGATGACAAGTGAGAGAATATAACCGGGTTGGGCTGGTGCTCCACATCCCACGGATTGACACAGCCAGCATTATCAAGATCACACCTCCGGAAGGTAGACTGTTCTGTACCTTCGCCTTCCGCAGTCTTTATTACGATCGCGCGGCTTGGCCTCGGTCTGACAAAGGCGAAGTAATCAACAGTATCTTCACCATCGGATTGTGGCGAGTGCAAATCCGCTGACGTGCTTTCTGACGCACAATGATTGTGGGTGAATCTATCAGGCCTGAAGTCCTGAAGCCAGGCTTTAGAGCATTCAGTTGATTGTAGAGTCTGGGGTGAATCTCCAGTTCCGAGGAATGGCGTTTTAGAGCCAGACGCTACACTTGCTGGAGCTGCGGTCAGCCATGGTGCTTTACCTATAGTTATGTCAGTCTCACTTTCCTAAGCTCAGCCAGATGTTTGGAGCACTTACGACCATGCGACGTTATTTCGTTCAAGTACGAAGCATCGTCGGTGCCAAGAATGCGCTTCGCATCTACCACGACTGGTTTCACATCCTCGGTAGATGTCTGGCGTGTTGGTGTGCACGTTTCGTAATTTTGTTGAGCAATCATGAATGATGACCCTAGCGGATGATGTTCTACTGGATCATGCCGGAGTTCCGATTTCGAATCATCATAGTGAGCCGCATCCTGCAAGTCCGGCGCCTGGAGACCCCGTTCGCGACCAGCCGTGTAAAGATCCTTTGCGCGAGCATGGCCTTTCTCAGCCTTATCTACAACCGACGTTGATAGATGTTTTGCTCTGGTGAAGATACGGCTTCCAAGCAGACATATCCAAACGATGGGGACGAGAAGGATAAGCAGACCGAAGATGCTTCCTATCACGATTCCCGCGATTGCGCCATCGCTGAGATCATTCCCAGTAGCGTCGCGTGGCTGGGATGATGTAGACGAGTGGATGTTCCTGGGTGAACTGGACATGGTGTGTAGAGGTTGATGGATGATCTTTGGGCAAGGTATGTCCGTGAAGCGTCCTCAGAGTGTTGTACTTATAACAACGACGACGGACGCTGGAGGCATAGTGACGGCGATCGATAGAGTCACATTAGATGGCTGGAAGGATAATATCTGCATGAAGGTTCTGCGATATAATCGAGACGATTTGGGAAGGTCTGCATGCGGCATAGCACAAGGCTGAGAAGAGCTGGAGGCATACTGATTCCGTCAGGGCTTGTCATTGGACAATCCACATGTTGCCGCCATACTTCAGCCTCGTGGTATCTGAACGCGGCCTTCAAGCGCTAAACGTACCTCCAGTATGCTTCGACAAAACGGCCAACATCTGTTGTTATGCATCGTGCCTTCCGGTTTCGCACCTGATGAGAGGGCAAACCGCGACTGAATGGGTGACAACAGCCCATGGACTGGCAACAGCATCGTCGGCCGTGTTGGAAGCAGGCTACAACAAATGCCGGGTAAATGTGGCTGGTTTGATTCGTGCCGCAGAGGTACCAGATACACTGAACACCACTCTGGCATCCGGAAGGCGGGAGATCGATGACTAACCCCGCTAGCTGCTTCCGGTCGAAACTAAGCCGCATTGTCTCAACCTTGGAAGTCACATTGCAGGTCGAAGCTGAGAGGAAGGAACTAATCGTTGGGTATCGAATATGAACGCCGTCTTTTCACGCGGCTCTCCATAATGTGAGCGTAAACTCCTACGACCTAACAAGAAAACCAATAAAGCAGCAAGCCATCAAGCTCCTAGTTTTCCAAAGCCTCGGTTTCCAAGAGCTGAACTTCCAAGGCCTGAGTTTCCAGGGCCTCTACCTAATGAGGCTTGATGCTGGACCTGGCGAGCCACAAGGCCACGCTCTCCTTTGCGACTTCACTGCCCCATACGCCATCGGCTCCTCCTCGTCGCCATTCCTCGCCAGACACGTCTTCGCCGCCACCTCGTGTAGCCTCGCCGAGTAGCACTTCCAGATCGCGCTTCTGGCTAGACAACCAGCGCTTGAAGAAGGCCACAGGGTCCTTGGACATGCTGGTAAAGAAGGCATGTTTCGCCTTCGACTGACCAATAGCACCCATCAACAGCACAAGCTGCTCATCGATCTTCTGAATCTCTTGCAGGGTCTGTATGCTATCTGGTCGGCGGAGGATGTCTTGGAACAGCGGCTGCATCGGGTCTTCGAGTGCGACCTGGACGTCGTATACGGTCGGTTCGGAGGGGGTCTTGCCGGAGTCGGCAGCGGGCGAGATGTAATCCTTGTCCACACGGATCGTGTATTGTAGTTGGATTGGTGGGAGAGTCGTGAGGTGTTGTTTGATGAGTTGGGGCAGGTTCGGGAAGAAGAAGTGGTCCTGGCCACCGAAGAGGGCCTTCAGCCTCGCGTCGCATGCAAATTTGCGCTCGTCATCTTCTTGTTGCAGGTGCTGTGACCTCGCGTATTCCCAGATGCCCATGAGGACACCGGCGCGATCTTCCTCATCGGTGTCAAGCAGCTCGGCGAGAGGTTTGCTCAGTCTAAAGACTTCGGGGTTTTGGTACCGCTGTAGGTTGATCGTGATGTTGATGTTCTCGTCGCCCTTGCGCTCAAACTCGAGTTCGCTGAAGTTGGCCTCCTTCGCAGTGGGGTTCTCGGGTCGCTTCCATTCGATTTGCGTAAAATTGTCGGGTTGTAAGCTCTTAGCGCGGTCGAAATCGATGTTGATGGACGTGAAGTAGTGTGAGAACTGCTTGGGCTTCGCGACTGGCTTTTTCTCGGCTCCGTCTTCATCCCTAGATGCTAGTCAGTCTTGCTGTACGTGGTAAAATCCGACCGGCGGGCGCTCGAACTGGCGCCGGCGCAAGTAAGAGGTCGACATACATAGCATCGGCGTCCTTCTCCTCGTCCTCATCCTCCTCAAGACCTTCGTCGCCGTCCTCGTCGAGCAGGCGGCCTTGGATCTTCACGCGGTATGTCGCGTTGTTCTCGCCGTCAAAATCGAAAGCGTCTGCGTCGAGGCCGGTGCTCTGCCAAGGCTGGTTCTCGGCGGTGTTTGATATCCATATGCGCATGGTGCCGTAGCGCGATGCGCGCGAATGGTGTTTTGAGTCCATGACATCCAGCTTCTTGCGCATCATGGTCGCATCCAGCGTGCGCTCGACTTCGCGCAATTCCTTGTAGCGGGCTACGGCATCGCCGATGCACACGTCTTCTACGCCCTCGGGAATGTTCTTGTCGGTCGGGTTCTTCGCGATTCGGCGCATCTTCTCGCGGCGTTCAGCTTCGGCGCGCTGCGAAGCCTGCATGTTGGCGTTGTTGTACTGCGGTTGCGCAGCCGGGTGCGGAGCGTGGACAATGGGGCCTGGGTTGCGAAACAAGTGAGCGAGGTCGTTCCTACTAATCATCGTCTTTTACGGAAGGTATGTGCAGGCGGTCGGTGCGATGGGGCGTGTTGGGGAAGCTGTGGTTGGCAATGGGTACTTACCTGGTCGCCGGGATGGCGTAGCTGCATTGTGCTGTTGCGGATAATTATATCCCCGTGCCTGATAGTTCGGTTGCATGGTGCAAAGTGTGCGAAAATGAACGGCAGCGAAGTTCGCGATGAAAGCGCGTCAGTGGAGATGGAAGGTGGATAGGATGGTAACTTCTTCGAGACGCGTCGAGGTTAGGTACGACTACGTGCATGCACGGATACTCTAGCTCCCCCTATAGGCTATGCGGGGCATCACCCCCACCCAGCCCTCGACTGCACAAGCTTTTCCATCTACTTCCAGCCTCATCGACATCAGAGACCCGCGTGTGATGTAAAATAACAGCCTTCAAGAGGTGCTTCTCGCTGCTATCGGAGCCCCGTCTCATTCACTGCTTCAGCATCCGTCTTGGCACTCGTTGACGCTCGTTCAGTGAACCGATCTAGTATCCTCCAAGTTTATCTAAGCGTCATTATCGCTGTCCCCTGTTCTCCTTCTTCCTTTCTTTTTCTCCCATCTGCACCTAACAGGCAAGGCCAGTCGACACCCAGCACTCTAGTCTTTGGCGTGAGTGAAGAGAAGGAAGCATGGAGGACCAAAAGTCAAAGAAACCTCTCAGAAGAATTACGAACGTGCGTATACCGGATAAACCGTCGTCGACACTCTGGGACATCACGATCAACGATGGGAGAATTGCTTCGGTAAACAGCCATGTCAAGGACTCGGACGGGCCCAGTGAAGACACGCTAGATGGAGGCAATCGTCTCATAGCGCCATCGCTTTGTCATGCCCACATCCACCTTGACAAGTGCTTCCTCCTACAAGACCCCAAATTCAGCGACTTACAGATCGAGAGCGGCGACTTCACGGAAGCCATGTCGATGACGGGTGAGGCCAAGTCAAGGTTTGAGGAAAATGATCTCATGAGGAGGGGCGCGCGTCTCATCGAAGAGAGTATCCAACATGGTGTGACTGCTATGCGGGCGTTTGTAGAAGTGGATGGGGTGGTGCACACGAAATGTTTGGACGCAGGTCTCAAGCTGAAAGAAATGTTCAAGGATCGCTGTGAAGTGCAAATCTGCGCGTTCGCCCAGCTCCCGCTATTCTCTGGTCAAGACGGGGGTGAGGAAGTAAGGAAGCTGATGTCCAGTGCTGCCTCGATGGAGAAGGTGGCTGTGCTCGGAAGCACACCATATGTCGAGGATGACGAACAAAAGTCCAAGGATAACGTGAAATGGATCACGCAGTTAGCACTCAAATACCAGAAGCATCTAGATCTCCATCTTGACTACTTCCTGGAAGAAGACAAGAAGCCACTGGTTTGGGATACCCTGGACATGTTCAAAGAGCTCAAATGGAACGAAAAGGCGGGAGACAGGCAAATTACGCTAGGACATTGCACCAGATTGACGAGATTCCGGAACGACGAGTGGACGCATCTAAGACAGGAAGTAGGCGACCTGCCAATTTCTTTCGTAGGTCTGCCGACTTCCGACCTGTTCATGATGCGAACACCAGAGAATGTGCGCGGGACTCTGCCGGTCGTTGAACTCATCAACGAGTACGGGTTCAATGCTGCCATTGCCGTTAATAACGTGGGCAACGCGTTCACACCGTACGGGAACTGCGATCCTCTGGTAAGACACCTTGCATACAAACTTATGGAGAAATCTAGCTGAAACGGGTGTTAGACTATCGCGTCCTTGGGTGTCGGTCTTTACCAAGCTGGTACAAAGAAGGACGCCGAACTACTATATGTAAGTAGCCGTTCAATACCCCGTTTGTTTATGCTAAGCATGCAGGAAACCGTATCGACCCGGGCAAAGGCCGCTATTGGCTGCGATTCTACGTCGCTCACCCTGGAGCCGGGTCAGCCTGCCAACTTTGTGTTGTTCGACCGAATGGACAGTGGCTGGCACTGCAGAAAGAGCGTGGTAGAGGTGGTGTATGATGCCGGCCATACTCGCCAAACGGTCTTTAGAGGCCGGTTGATTGCATCGAAAGATACGCGAACGTAATGTATGAGGGCTCTTCAGTGGTGCTGAATGAGTTGGTGGCACTGGAGGGGAATTTCTAGGATGCGACCTCATACCGAGTGTCTCAAACGTACGTATGAAAACTTTACCCACTCAGCGCTTTTTAGTCTGAGCATCCGCCTGTCGCTTTTGATCAGCTGCCTTGGATTGAATCGTTGAGGAGGAGTGCAATATTCCTCCGCAGTCATCGCGACTTCCTTCAGATGCAACAATCGTCCCAATGGGGCCTAGGAGACCCTGCTTGTGACACAGTATGTGCAAACAGCCCACGAAGACACCTACCCGCGCACGTTCACTCACTATACAAACGAACGATTTTGCGTTTCCGCATCCGCGAGACCGAGAAGCGGTGGGCGACACGCGCTCACGTGTTTCATCTTCACTTCACCGGAAGGTGCAATCACTGCCAACAGACCAGACTCGGCTATTTGAGGACCGAGCGCCTGTCCCACGAGGTTCCAGCACCCATCAATTCTGTAAATACATCGCATCAACGCCGGTACTGAGATTGACTGGAGGTTTTGGCCAAGAAGAAGTGACCGCGCTGCCGCCTGGACCAACGTCATGGAAGCTCTCGACAGCGACAACATGCTCAATAATGCGCATCAATCGCTACACCCAGCCGAAATGGCGCACTCCCGAACGGTCAACGGCAGTCGGGATCAGCGGCCGACCATCGGGCAGGTCGTTTACATATTCCTGGACAACATCAAGGTGCGTCGTTGCTTTTGCACTTATTTTGGACCCTGCACCCTATACAAGGAAAAAACTAAACACCTAGGAGCCTACGTTGCTGTTAAGCTACTAACTTTATAAGTTTTTATCTTAATGTAGGCTCTAGGGTGTTTAGTTTTTCCTTTAAATAGGGTGCATTCCTGTAGCATCTGAGACTGACTATCGAAGCTCCGATTCGGTGAACATTCGACTGAGGTCATCAGCATCTTGAACATCCTTGGTGCATTCCGAGCTGGAGAGATGTCGAAGAAAGACACACTCGTTGCGATCAGGAACACGCTCGGAGATCATGTAGACCTCAAGCAAGATCTTCTGAATATCCTGTTTCACAGAGAGGCCGACTGGGGTAAGTTTTGACTATACGAAATGCATGTGAGACATATACTGACGTCGTGCGTCTACCTCCAGGCGTGGGCGACTTCGACTTTGGGTTCCGCCAGCCTCTCGAACAACCCAGCCCTAGCCCTCAATTCCTGCAGCCGGCTCATCAGCCTCAGATGCGCTTACCCCGAATCTCTCCACTATGGCACGAGGATGATCATACCTACTATAGCCAGCCTTGGTCTTCTGTCACCAACGGTCCGATGCTCGACCATGCGCAGTCTCCCACCGGCAATCACTTCAATTCGCCAGCAATCTCTTACCAAACCCAACTGTCTCCAGCTCTCTCGCCAAGGAAGGGAAAGACTGCCACCGCTAGCCCATCTGTGCTTGGAGTACCCGTCGCTGTACCCATCGGCCAGCCCATCGACGAGATGCCCCCTCCATCAAAGAAACGCCGTCGTCGTCAAAGCTCAACAATCCAGGCTAAGACGAAGGAGGAACCAAGAGAAGAATATGCCGAGATCGCTGATCGACTCTCAGACCCAACCCAGCCGGAAAAGAAGATCAGAGAGGCAAACACCATGTCGCAAGGAACAGGAGGGCCATACATTCACAGTCTGTGCGGCAAGGGATTTTCCGGCAGGTCAAAGGTCAAGAAACACCACTGGGGTAAGAAGCTTGATGATCTGGAGACAACTAGCGGTTGTTGGGCGAAGAACAACAAGCCAGACGTGAGCTGGAACGAGCATCCGAGCTGCAGAGAGGGCGTGGCACAACAAAAGCCTTCATCGGCCGTTCTGAAACCGAAAACGTTGACCCAAGAAGCCCCATTGGTGCCTTCGATGGTACCTACCTCTGGAGACCGCAACCATTCTTTTGCCGACACTTCGCGGTCCCGCCAAGAGAGGGAGCAGCCTATCGAACACATGAGCTCTTATCATTCTCATCGGCTGCCTACTCGATCAAGTTTCGACGACCTGCTGACTGCTGTCAACGTCGCATCCGAGATCGACGCGCCACGACCGCAAGGACGCATCGACTCAGTGGTCTCTCATCTCGATGCTCAGGCAGCCGCTGCTGAACAGAACAGGCAGTACATCACCAACTGGCAGAATGCTTCAGATGATCGCCGTGAGGAGTCTCTTGCATACGGTCGCCAGTACCCATACACGACACAGGGACTTGGCCTTCGAGGTGTTCACGTGCCAGTACACATGGCTTTGCCGGTTCTTGATGGATCACACCAGTACCCTCCTCCCTCACGTTCTTTCGCCGATTCACACTGGAATAACGGCAACGAGTTGGAGTTCGACGGTTCGAGGCGACAGTATGCAGCTCTCGGATCGCCGTTCTCGCCTGGTGCAGATGCGGAATACCGTTGAATCTAGCCGGGGAGCCAGTTTGCGCGTTTTACTGGGACGAAAACGGAGACGGTTGTATGGAAAATGACTGTAAGCGTCAGCGAAAATGAAGCAGAATTCATCGAATGTAGTAGTGATTGGAGCTGCAGAAAGAGTGTACGATTATAATCAACGAGAATACCCGACTCATGTATGTAGCGGTTGTTCGTAGAACAACAGAACATGGCGCGATCTAATCTAAAATGTCTTCCGAAATCATGTTGTATCTGTATGATCAGGGCGTGATGATGAATGACGAGCTGCTTCGTAGCAGGATGCAAATGGCGGTGTCATTGCTGCATGCAGTATACCATCCCGACCTTGCATACACGACATGTGGCGTGGTTCAAGCTTCCGCCTCAACGGGTAAGCTCATCGGCAGGGATACTTCACCCCAGCCGCTCTCCGCGTAAACAACAAGCCATCTCCACGTTGTTCTGCCTGTGAAGGGGGCGCGTTTAGTTTTTTCCGCTATTTTCCGCGAATGGCGACTTTTGCCGGTGCCTTTTACTAGACTAATCCTTGTCAAGTGAGATTGTGTAGTCGCGCTTCTGAGAGCTATGACGACCGAGGCTTCGAGCTTGCGATGGAGCTGGATGCCTCATGATACAACACGAACGAAGGACAACTGCAATTGAGAGCGACAACCTTGTGCGACAGCTGATCGTCACGCTCCATGACACAGATGTGACTAGTATGCAGCTTCTGTGAGCTTACGCGGGCCGATTTCGTCATAGCCGCGTTCCTGGGGAAATTGACATGGCCTTCCTGCGGGGAAGAAGCGCACGTTCGCTACCCTCGAGCGGCGACCCGCACTTTCCCCAGTACGAGCCCGTTAGCACCATAAACCCGGAGGCTGGAGAAGTGAGAATATGCGGGATGGATCCTAGTCACAGGATCGTGGAACGGTAATTACGCCGGTAGCCTGTTCGTCTATAGCAGTATATAAGAACCCTCCGCCCGTCAACCCCGTACTCTTCTCCACACCACATCACATCACCTCCACTTCTCAACTCGATCGAGCTTGGCAAGTCACGATGCGGTTCTCAAGTGCACTCCCCCTCTTTGCTGCGACTGCCCTCGCGCAGTACAGCACCCCACCGACTAACTCGAGCTCGTCCGGACCTGACAAGGACGGCAAGTACGAGATCTCGTCTGAGGGCATTCGCGGTCACTTCATCCCATATGGCGCGTCCGTCTCCAACTTGTTCGTCATGGGCAAGGACGGTGTTGAGCGCGACATTGTTCTCGGCTTCGACAACGCGACTGCTTACGAGGGCGAGGTTCACCCCCATTTGGGTGGTGTGCCCGGCCGTTACGCCAATCGCATTCGGAACTCTACCTTTTCCATCGATGGCGAACAGTTCTTCATCGAGCCCAACGAGAACAACAACAACAACACCCTGCACGGTGGACCAGATGGATGGGATTACCGCAACTTTACTGTTGTGGCGCATACCGAAGACTCCATCACTTTCTCTATTGTCGATCCTGACGGCAAGGAGGGCTTCCCCGGTGAGGTCGTGAGCTATGTTACCTACACCATGACCCCGAACACATGGAACATCAAGATCGTGGCACTTGCTACCACCAAGAAGACGCCCATCATGTTGACTTCCCACGTAAGTAAATTACTTTTTGATGCATATTGCAATGCTAATCAAACTAGACCTACTGGAACTTGGACGGATTCGGTAACCCCGAAGATGAGACCATCTTCAATCACACTTTCCACATCCCATACTCTGGCCAGCGCATGGATGTAGATGCTATTCTTATCCCCACCGGTACTATTCTTCCCAACGAGCAATACTCTGTCAACGACTTTTGGTCGGCGCCCAAGCAGATTGGTGCCAACCAGACTGCGCCCGAGCTTCTCGGCAACTGCGGAACTAACTGCACCGGTTACGACAACTGCTACCTCGTCAACCGCGACGAAGCTGAGGCTCTCGATTGGCGCAACTCTGGACCTGTCGCTTCTCTGTGGAGCGAGTGGTCCGGCATCAAGCTCGACGTCTACTCTGACCAAGCCGCGTACCAGATGTACAGCTGCCCCGGTCAAGATGGTATGTAAAACCCGCAAAATTCCCGTAAAACCGCTAACAAAATGTCAGGTACTCTGCCTATCAAGTCTACCCAAGGTGCTGAGGGAAGCAGCGGCTACGTCCCCAAGTACGGCTGCGTCGTCATGGAGGTTCAAGACTGGATTGACGCCATCAACCACCCCGAATGGAGGCGCGAGAAGGAGCAGATCTTCGGTCCTTCCAGCGGAGCTTACACGCTCGAGGCCCAGTACGTGTTCTCTACTACTGAGTAGATTACGCACTATTGTGACGAATGAGCGGAGCCTTGGATAAGGCGACATGATACCACGTGCGATAGTATAATTAGGCACCTTTTGAGGATGTCGTAATGGTAATCGAGGTTGATTCCTACTTCACGTCGAGTTTCTACTTTGCTTTGTTTGTTGTGATACTCCTTTTCGTCGGTCACCATGGATATGCAGTCGCCTGGATTTGCGGTCACCTTGGAGTTGCCGTCACTATGGAGTTGCCGTCACCGCGGATTCGATGCCGTCGTCGTTGCCTACGTCCCTGTCCATCTCGCCGACTGCTCCTTCCTTTACACCTTTACCCTCACCAAACAACTCGCCATCTTGAGAGCGAGAACTTGCTATCCAAAGACAACCCCAAGGGGTCGTCTATACGACTCTAGCAAGCAAGCTGCTCGATCCCATCCCCCTCACCTTCACCATGGCTGGCGGCCACAAGAACCGCAGCAAGAACCGCCGCAAAAACAAGAACAAAGGCAACGCCAAAGAGGCCACCGAAGAAGGCCCCAAAGCCAGCGATGAGGGTAAGGCAGAAAGCTCACAACCGCCCGCACCCACTAACCTCAAGTCCCCCATTGACCTCCCCGAGCTCGACACGCCTAACACTACTTCGTCCCTGAACTTCGCATTGCGCAAATTTACACCTCAACTGAGCACGACTGACAAAAAGAAAGCGGGCATCGAGACAGGTCCCCAGACACCAGTTGTGAACCCGGTTCCACCTCGATCTGGCTTCGATGATTGGACGTCTCCAGAGCCTGACGTTCACAACAAGCCCGAACCTGGTCCCTCCCAATCACGAAAGAGCAAGACGACTCGCGCTTTAGGTCTTGCTCGAGCCACTGACGCAGCAAAGAGGCTGCACCGCGTCTTGGGCATAGCACCGCCAGAGCCGTTCGTTATGCCGCCTGACATGCCGGAAGGTCTAAAGGAAGAGTTCGAGGCTGGATTGGAGGAGTATGGACTTGATAAAAAGATGCAGAACCTGGGGCTGAATGTGCTGAGTCAGGCGGCGGATATGCAAAAGCCTCTACCGGATAAGCCGCTGTTCCCTTCTCCTCAAGTTGAGGCAGAGACTTGGGATGAAGGAAAGGGCAAAGGTAAGGGTAAGCAGCCTATGGCACCGGTCGAAACTAACGTCGCCCTCCACACTCCATCAGAAGTAGAACCTTCGTCGTCCAAGAGGCCTATGTCTGGAGGCGACGATAAGATCTCTGGTCCGGCACCCAAGGGTTCCCGTGTAGACGATACAACCGGCCTACCAACCCTTCCTGAGTCATCTTCATGGGATATCGATTTCCCCGGCTATACTCCCGCGCTCCTCACCATCCTCCTGAACTGGTCCTTCACAGTACAGTCATTCTACCGGCGCCTTCCAAACCCCAAGGCATTTCGTGCCCATGCCTCATTCCCCTTCCCCGTCACCGCTCCGATCTACAACCACCTCATCTCCGTCGGCTTCTACGACACCAGCGTCGTTCCCCACAAGGAGATCAGGTTCTTGGGTCCAGGCGACGCGGCTGAGATTGCCTACGCAGAAGTCGACGTGTTCCGCGGCAAGGAGGAACGCGCCGCTTTCGAGGAGCAAGAGCAAAAGCATACGAAGCTCGAGGAAATGAAGAAGAAGCTGAAGCTTGGACGCGGGTACCGTGGGCCGGGAGGAGAGGCGACTCGATCCCAGGACCAGATGCATCTTGCCATCCATGGAGAGGGACGATGGGCGTATGTCCTGATCAAGGGTCACCCCACCTCGCCTGAGGACATCGCGCCGCCGCATATCATGCTTGCGTGGCACATCTCCGCCGTCACCGATGTGTCGAGTTGCCTGCACACCGTCTTTCCCGAGAAGGATGCTCCCGCTCCTGGCGGCCAGCCCATGACCCCGACATCCTCTAAGCAGCCACTGAAGCCCTTTGCTTCCCTACAGAATCTCGTGAGCGGAAGCCGTGGCCAGAAGCATCTCCATCGCGAGATCCGCTCAGCCTCGAGCACCTCGGAGCTGCCTCAGGTGGATGCATCGAGCATTGAGCCGCAAGAGGGTGCGCTGACGTTGAAAAGGACGGTCGCCAAGATGGAGAAGGCTGGAAGTATACCGCTTGTTGAGGGCTTCCGGGTTGACGTTGGACAGTTCAAGGGATGGCTGGATGCTGTGGGTAAGGGAACAGGCAAGCTCATTGTTTGGAGGAAGTAGTAGTCTATGACTCTACCATCCGCGCTGGTTGCCTAATATGTGGCATCAATGGCTTGCAGTACGAGTGGGCGAAGGAATGAAGTTGGGTTGGTCTTTTCGGAACAGATGCTTCGAGCGAGGACAGTGTGTAAACTCGCTTTCGATTGGAACAGCAATCGCTTGAAGCTAGTCATCGTTCTGTCTTGGCCGGTCCGTTCTAACTACACACTATTAGCTAAGATCACCCCAGGCATCGAATTTACTTCTGCCCCAAAGCTATCCCATGAGACGTCGCTATCGTGATGCTCTTGACGCCACCAGATTTAATGAAACTTGATGCAGTTTGCTTACATTGAAGTGAGGCGCGTCATTGCGACACATGGTGGTCCCTTATCCAATGATTCACGTGTTTCCTGAGCCGATACAACACGGCCTCTTCGTCCATCGTAGGCAGGCCACTTTCATCAAGTCGCCTGTTAACGTCTTCTGCGAGTTCCATTCGGACATCTTCGGGAATATCCATCCAGTAGCGGAGTCCTTTTCTGGGAATCTTTTCCATGTTTGCATTGACCGCCTCGCGAAGTACTTTCTGGAAAGTGTGTTAGAACATGTGACAACGCTCCGTGTCACCGAGCGAATGCATGACATTGTACTTACATAAGGAAATGATCTCTGAGCTACCTTCTCCCAGGCTTCGTACTGATCTGCGACTGTTATCGGTTAGCATCGATAAGCGTCATGTGCCCCGTGTATGCATACAGCGCTGATAGTGGCGCAGCTCTGGCAGAACCTTTGATACACGCCACTCGATCCCTTCATCGTCTACAGGCGGAAGCCCTTCCTTCACTACAGACTCCCTGATTGTTTGTATCAGATATTCCTTCTCTTTTGCAGTAAGCTCAGTCAATGTGGAGCGTGTGAAGTCTTTGCAAACTGCGAGTGAGACACGCTGCGAGAAAGTTAGCACTATGGCCGCGTCGCGACAACCGATTGAGGGAGATTTGTACCAGGAAGATTGGCCATTGTTTCTCAGATAGTCCCAGAGTTTCTCTGACAGTGCTTCTACTCATGCGCCGTGGGATATGGGTTCCGGTTGCCCAGAGAAATGCTGTGATCCTCATTGCGCGGCTTATCCAACGCGCAAGGTCGGCAACATCGCACGGTCTAGATCCAATCGGAGATAAGAAGATTCAGGTACCGTGGTATCCGGTCTGCTCGTACTTGGGTCCAAGGCTGTTGTGTGGCGGTATGGTGTTGGAGATTGTGGGGAATGCATGGCGGCGTTCCATGTCGCGTTTGACAGAGTGCAGGCATCATGACCCTTGCATTAGCCTATTTTCGGACCACGCTAGCATCCTAGCGGCAAAAAACAATCCGATCCACCACTCAGCCTCGTCGTCTTCGCGCGCAACACATGATGGCCCCAATGC